>NC_092242.1:28020825-28062579 GCF_036320965.1 Panulirus ornatus | reverse complement strand
TTGAGAACAATGTGTTGTGTGAGGTGGTTTGATCGAGTAAGTAATGTAAGGGTAAGAGAAATGTGTGGAAATAAAAAGAGCGTGGTTGAGAGAGCAGAAGAGGGTGTTTTGAAGTGGTTTGAGCACATGGAGAGAATGAGTGAGGAAAGATTGACCAAGAGGATATATGTGTCGGAGGTGGAGGGAACGAGAAGTGGGAGACCAAATTGGAGGTGGAAAGATGGAGTGAAAAAGATTTTATGATCGGGGCCTGAACATGCAGGAGGGTGAAAGGAGGGCAAGGAATACAGTGAATTGGATCGATGTGGTATACCGGGGTTGACGTGCTGTCAGTGGATAGAATCAGGGCATGTGAATCGTCTGGGGTAAACCATGGAAAGTTGTGGGGGCCTGGATGTGGAAAGGGAGCTGTGGTTTCGGGCATTATTGCGTGGCAGCTAGAGACTGAGTGTGAACGAATGGGGATGGGAGTAAATGGGGGTAGACAGTGTGAATTGTGTGCATGGGTATATATGTGTGTGTCTAAGTATGTATGTATGTGTGTACATTGAGGTGTATAGGTATGTATATTTGCGTGTGTGGACGTGTGTGTATATACATTGCGTATGGGGGTGGGTTGGGCCATTTCTTTCGTCTGTTTCCTTGCGCTACCTCGCAAACGCGGGAGACTGCGACAAAGCAAAATAATGATAATAATAGTATATATAAATATATATATATGTATATCTATACACATATATATATATACATAATCGAGTCGTTGGCAAGGCGCGTGGCTACCTCAACCATACGAAAGTTAAAAGACACACACGCCATAATTCTAATGTTTTCCCGTGTAGCCCAACCTCATCTCTGAAGGAGGTGCATGAACTTCATCCATTAATACAAAGGAATGCTAACAGCACCAAACACTGTGTGTTATCGAGGCTTTTTGGGATTGTGGAAGAGATTTGCAACTCATAGATTTGTGTGGTAAAAGAAATAATGCTTTTTCAGAAAGAAAATTGTATAAACATTTCCTTTAACTATTGAGGCGCAAATAATGTCAGTCGTGGATTTGGAGCGACAGATCTATCAAGTCTTTGATGAAGCATTCCTATGGCTCTACTTTTAACTACTCCAGTTCTTAAAACTTTCCATATTTTGACAAGCTTGTAAAACGAATGCTAAACATTCACCCATAATTTACATCCAATAAAGTGAGTAATATCAGATGAATTTATCCCAAAGTAACATGTTAGATCTAGGTTATTGAAGCTGTCTATGATTTCAAAAACCTGTATTAGATCACCCCTTAACCTCTTTTCTGAGCTAATTAGACTTACGTCTTTTATTAGGCTTTCATAGGATTAGTTTCTCATTTTGGAAATCATATTGGCAGTTCGCCTCTGTACTCTCTCGATTCTATGCCTTTTTTCCAAGGAAGGTAACAAAACTGAAGATGGGGATGCACCAGAGACGTACAAGGAAGAATAAGAATTTCCTTGGGCTTAACTTTAAAAGCCTTGCATATAGATTCACGAAATTTTATTCACCCTCTTTACTATCAGATCTTCGAACTGCTTACTTGGCTTTGCGTTACAGAGATTATAAATACCAAGTCTTTTTCCCCAATCACTTTTTCCCCAATCACTTTTCTCTTAGCTAAACAGATTTATATTGTGGCTTGCATTGTCGTTTTTACGACCGGTATGCAAAATTTTGCTCTTATCAATAGAGAAATTCATTGGCCACCTGTAACCGCAATGCATCAATTTGTTCCTATTAGTTTAAGGTTGCAGATGTAATTCCCAGTTTAGTATCGTCTGCGAATATCAAAATGTTGTAGTGCAGCTCAGTAGCAAAATCATTGATATATGTGAGAAAGAGAACCAAGCCCAAGACAAATTCCTACGGCACACTACTTGTTACGTCTAACCATTCTGCTCTTGACCATTAATCATCATTAGTTTACGACCAGACAATCAGATGATACGTAGATCCACATCGACTTATCACTTATCAGTAACTCTTGTAGAGGACTTCAGAAAATTAGAGTGGAGAAGCAAACTTCAAGAAAAAACAGAAGAGAACAAATTATGAGGCCTGGTAAAACCACGACAACTCTTCGTTCCAACAGGTTTAGAGAAGCTAGGACGTTGAGGGATAATGTTCTTCACTCTCGTGATGAGATGACGATTCTGGGTAAAGCGACGGGTTTAGGGTGGTGGTAAAATATATCTGTTGGTAGGTTTGGGCTCGATGACAGACGCAGTGCATATTAAATGACAGAAGTAGAACTGAGTGTGAGTGGATAAAGAGTCTGGTGATGGATGTAGACTAGATGGAAATGTGCGATGGAGATTAATGTAAGTGGGAGGTCGAGTGTGGAGTGCAAGCTGGATGACAAAAATGAATGAAATAAAAACAAAGGGTGATTGTTGTTGAGGTGGGTCTGAAGTGGCTGAAAGATGTGAGTGGAATTACTCATGGGAAGAAGGGTGTAGTAAGGATGGAGAGGTAGCTAATTGCTTCCCATCTGATTGTGCCGACGAGGGACGTCTGGCACACCAACACCTTGAGTGAAAGATTTCGTAGTTTTTATGAAGACTCACATCTGGTTCTCCCAGTCACCTATACTAATTGACAACAACAAGCAGCTTTCAACAACATGAGCATAATATCTGAGTGCTGTTCAGCCTCTCTCGTTAACAGTTCTGCAATATTCATCTGAATAATACAAAAATTGTAGCTAGGAATTCATTTCCTTCGTAATTGTTAGAGACGTCTGCAGTACAACATGTTCTACGTGCACCATTAAAGTGCGGGCAGCGGAGGTGAAAGTCTGTAGTGATTCGTGTCATACATGGCAGCTGGTTGTACGGCTGGATGGTCTTGGCTTTGTCAGGCATTTCCAGTGTTGCTGCATCAGTCATATAACAAGGACGCACCTCGTCCCACAGTCGCAGCTATGGAGGTACTGTCATTCTCGTGAGGAGCTCCTGAGTTCAGGCTCCACCTTCATTTTATGTACAGGTGTTCTTGTATATCGTAAGTACGTCACAAACATGAGAATGAAAAGAATAGCAAAATAGTTGATCCAGGGTTGGAGGTATCAGAAAGTGGCGGTGGTCCTAACGCGTTGACCTTGGGGCGCGGATATTCCTTAGGATGCTAACACTCAGTCCTATAGTGCTCCACTCCACGTTCAAGTTTGTGTTGTTCACGTATAACATATCTCAAGGATTTAAAGAATTTTGTAAGAAAAAAGATGTGACTTGCTATATTGTCGATCTTTTTCATGAACATTTTGTATTTCTTTTGCGATGTTCTACATGTTAAAAAGATAATAGCAGTGATTTCTCCACCGTGATCGCACCCTTCGTAGGCATCAATGCTATTACATGGATTTATATCAGCTTAACACAACTTTATGAAATTAATACAGTAAAAGTGCACCGGATACAGCATCTCTTAACATAATTCAGTATCCGTGAAAACGAAGGAAAAAGTCTACATTAATACATTACCTTTCAGACTAACACAGTTCCTGTTAACCTGGCACAATAAGTGTTAACTTAACCTGGTACAGTAGGTGTTGACCTGACCTGGTACAGTAAGTGTTAACTTAACCTGGTACAGTAAGTGTTAACCTGTCCTGGTACAATAAGTGTTAACCTGACCTGGTACAGTAAATGTTAACCTGTCCTGGTACAGTAAGTGTTAACCTGACCTGGTACCTAAGTGTTAAACTGATCTGGTACAGTAATTGTTAACCTGACCTGGTACAGTAGGTGCTAACCTGACCTGGACCAGTAAGTGTTAACCTAACCTGGCACAGTAAGTGTTAAGCTAACTGGTACAACAAGTGTTAACTTGGTACAGTAAGTGTTAACTTAACCTGGTACAGTAAGCGTTAACCTAACCTGGTACAGTAAGTGTTAAGCTAACTGGTACAACAAGTGTTAACTTGGTACAGTAAGTGTTAACTTAACCTGGTACAGTAAGCGTTAACCTAACCTGGTACAGTAAGTGTTAACCGGTACTGGTAAAGTAAGTGTTAACCTGACCTGGTATAGTAAGTGTTAACCTGACCTGGTACAGTAAGTGTTGACCTGGTCTGGTACCTAAATGTTAACCTGATCTGGTACAGTAAGTGTTAACCGGACCTGGTACAGTAACTGTTAACCTGACCTGGTACAGTAAGTGTTAACCTGTCCTAGTACAGTAAGTGTTAACCTGACCTGGTACCTAAGTGTTAACCTGATCTGGTACAATAATTGTTAACCTGACCTGGTACAGTAAGTGTTAACCTGACCTGGTATAGGAAGTGTTAACCTGACCTGGCACAATAAGTGTTAAGCTAACCTGGTACGGTAAGTGTTAACCTGACCTGTTACAGTAAGTGTTAACCTGACCTGGACCTGTAAGTGTTAACCTGACCTGATACAATAAGTGTTAACCTGACCTGATACAATAAGTGTTAACCTGACCTGGTACAATAAGTGTTAACCTGACCTGGTACAAGAAGTGGTAACCTGACCTGGTACAGTAAGTGTTAGCCTGACCTGGTACAGTGTTAACATAACATAGTACAGTAAGTGTTAACCTAATGCAATAAGTCTCATCCTCATACAATCTCTGTGGTGTAGCGAGTAGCATTACCAACCATTAAGCATTCTGGGGCCGCACAAGGTCGAGCGCATAGGTGCAGTTCCTGGTTCCTGCAATCAGTCCTCAGTCAAACCAGCTGTTTATGCATCCCAAGGAGTTAGACGATAAATTTGGTGGCTGGTTCGAGATAGGATTATTAATATATATATATATATATATATATATATATATATATATATATATATATATATATATATATATATATATATATATATATATATATATATATATATATATATATATATATATATATATATATATATATATATATATATATATATATATATATATATATATATATATATCTATATATATATTTTTTTTTTTTTTTTTTTTTTTTTATACTTCGTCGCCGCCTCCCGCGGTTGCGAGGTAGCGCAAGGAAACAGACGAAAGAAATGGCCCAAACCCCCCCCCCATACACATGTACATACACACGTCCACACACGCAAAATACATACCTACACAGCTTTCCATGGTTTACCCCAGGACGCTTCACATGCCTTGATTCAATCCACTGACAGCACGTCAACCCCTGTATACCACATCGCTCCAATTCACTCTATTCCTTGCCCTCCTTTCACCCTCCTGCATGTTCAGGCCCCGATCACACAAAATCTTTTCACTCCATCTTTCCACCTCCAATTTGGTCTCCCTCTTCTCCTCGTTCCCTCCACCTCCGACACATATATCCTCTTGGTCAATCTTTCCTCACTCATTCTCTCCATGTGCCCAAACCATTTCAAAACACCCTCTTCTGCTCTCTCAACCACGCTCTTTTTATTTCCACACATCTCTCTTACCCTTACGTTACTCACTCGATCAAACCACCTCACACCACACATTGTCCTCAAACATCTCATTTCCAGCACATCCATCCTCCTGCGCACAACTCTATCCATAGCCCACGCCTCGCAACCATACAACATTGTTGGAACCACTATTCCTTCAAACATACCCATTTTTGCTTTCCGAGATAATGTTCTCGACTTCCACACATTTTTCAAGGCTCCCAAAATTTTCGCCCCCTCCCCCACCCAATGATCCACTTCCGCTTCCATGGTTCCATCCGCTGACAGATCCACTCCCAGATATCTAAAACACTTCACTTCCTCCAGTTTTTCTCCATTCAAACTCACCTCCCAATTGACTTGACCCTCAACCCTACTGTACCTAATAACCTTGCTCTTATTCACATTTACTCTTAACTTTCTTCTTCCACACACTTTACCAAACTCCGTCACCAGCTTCTGCAGTTTCTCACATGAATCCGCCACCAGCGCTGTATCATCAGCGAACAACAACTGACTCACTTCCCAAGCTCTCTCATCCCCAACAGACTTCATACTTGCCCCTCTTTCCAAGACTCTTGCATTTACCTCCCTAACAACCCCATCCATAAACAAATTAAACAACCATGGAGACATCACACACCCCTGCCGCAAACCTACATTCACTGAGAACCAATCACTTTCCTCTCTTCCTACACGTACACATGCCTTACATCCTCGATAAAAACTTTTCCCTGCTTCTAACAACTTGCCTCCCACACCATATATTCTTAATACCTTCCACAGAGCATCTCTATCAACTCTATGATATGCCTTCTCCAGATCCATAAATGCTACATACAAATCCATTTGCTTTTCTAAGTATTTCTCACATACATTCTTCATAGCAAACACCTGATCCACACATCCTCTACCACTTCTGAAACCACACTGCTCTTCCCCAATCTGATGCTCTGTACATGCCTTCACCCTCTCAATCAATACCCTCCCATATAATTTGCCAGGAATACTCAACAAACTTATACCTCTGTAATTTGAGCACTAACTCTTATCCCCTTTGCCTTTGTACAATGGCACTATGCACGCATTCCGCCAATCCTCAGGCACCTCACCATGAGTCATACATACATTAAATAACCTTACCAACCAGTCAACAATATAGTCACCCCCTTTTTTAATAAATTCCACTGCAATACAATCCAAACCTGCTGCCTTGCCGGCTTTCATCTTCCGCAAAGCTTTTACTACCTATTCTCTTTTTACCAACTCATTTTCCCTAACCCTCGCACTTTGCACACCACCTCGACCAAAACACCCTATATCTGCCACTCTATCATGAAACACATTCAACAAACCTTCAAAATGATATTGAGTGGGAGACGTATAAAAGAAAGAGACAGGAGGTCAAGAGAAAGGTGCAAGAGGTGAAAAAAAGGGCAAATGAGAGTTGGTGTGAGAGAGTATCATTAAATTTTAGGGAGAATAAAAAGATGTTCTGGAAGGAGGTAAATAAAGTGCGTAAGACAAGAGAGCAAATGGGAACTTCAGTGAAGGGCGCAAATGGGGAGGTGATAACAAGTAGTGGTGATGTGAGATTTGTATGTAGCATTTGTATGTATTTGTATGTATTTGTATGTAGCATTTATGGATCTGGAGAAGGCATATGATAGAGTTGATAGAGATGCTCTGTGGAAGGTATTAAGAATATATGGTGTGGGAGGCAAGTTGTTAGAAGCAGTGAAAAGTTTTTATCGAGGATGTAAGGCTTGTGTACGTGTAGGAAGAGAGGAAAGTGATAGGTTCTCAGTGAATGTAGGTTTGCGGCAGGGGTGTGTGATGTCTCCATGGTTGTTTAATTTGTTTATGGATGGGGTTGTTAGGGAGGTGAATGCAAGAGTTTTGGAAAGAGGGGCAAGTATGAAGTCTGTTGGGGATGAGAGAGCTTGGGAAGTGAGTCAGTTGTTGTTCGCTGATGATACAGCGCTGGTGGCTGATTCATGTGAGAAACTGCAGAAGCTGGTGACTGAGTATGGTAAAGTGTGTGAAAGAAGAAAGTTAAGAGTAAATGTGAATAAGGACAAGGTTATTAGGTACAGTAGGGTAGAGGGTCAAGTCAATTGGGAGCTGAGTTTGAATGGAGAAAAACTAGAGGAAGTAAAGTGTTTTAGATATCTGGGAGTGGATCTGGCAGCGGATGGAACCATGGAAGCGGAACTGGATCATAGGATGGGGGAGGGGGCGAAAATTCTGGGAGCCTTGAAGAATGTGTGGAAGTCGAGGACATTATCTCGGAAAGCAAAAATGGGTATGTTTGAAGGAATAGTGGTTCCAACAATGTTGTATGGTTGCGAGGCGTGGGCTATGGATAGAGTGGTGCGCAGGAGGATGGATGTGCTGGAAATGAGATGTTTGAGGACAATGTGTGGTGTGAGGTGGTTTGATCGAGTAAGTAACGTAAGGGTAAGAGAGATGTGTGGAAATAAAAAGAGCGTGGTTGAGAGAGCTGAAGAAGGTGTTTTGAAATGGTTTGGGCACATGGAGAGAATGAGTGAGGAAAGATTGACCAAGAGGATATATGTGTCGGAGGTGGAGGGAACGAGGAGAAGAGGGAGACCAGATTGGAGGTGGAAGGATGGAGTGAAAAAGATTTTGTGTGATCGGGGCCTGAACATGCAGGAGGGTGAAAGGAGGGCAAGGAATAGAGTGAATTGGAGCGAAGTGGTATACCGGGGTTGACGTGCTGTCAGTGGATTGAATCAGGGCATGTGAAGCGTCTGGGGTAAACCATGGAAAGCTGTGTAGGTATGTATATTTGCGCGTGTGGACCTATGTATATACATGTGTACGGGGGTGGGTTGGGCCATTTCTTTCGTCTGTTTCCTTGCGCTACCTCGCAAACGCGGGAGACAGCGACAAAGCAAAAAAAAAAAAAAAAAAAAAAAAAGAAAAAAAAAAAAAATATATATATATATATATATATATATATATATATATATATATATATATATATATATATATATATATATAGCGAATATATTATCCCTGGGGATAGGGGAGAAAGAATACTTCCCACGTATTCCCTGCGTGTCGTAAAAGGCGACTAAAAGGGGAGGGAGCGGGGGTCTGGAAATCCTCCACCCTCAATTTTTTTTAATTTTCCAAAAGAAGGAACAGAGAAGGGGGCCAGGTGAAGATATTCCCTCAATGGCCCAGTCCTCTGTTCTTAACGCTACCTCGCTAACATGGGAAATGTCGAGTAGTTTGAAAAAAAAAAAAAAAAAATATATATATATATATATATATATATATATATATATATATATATATATATATATATATATATATACAGTAAAAGCTTTGCGGAAGATGAAAGCCGGCAAGGCAGCAGGTTTGGATGGTATTGCAGTGGAATTTCTTAAAAAAGGGGTGACTGTATTGTTGACTGGTTGGTAAGGTTATTTAATGTATGTATGACTCATGGTGAGGTGCCTGAGGATTGGCGGAATGCGTGCATAGTGCCATTGTACAAAGGCAAAGGGGATAAGAGTGAGTGCTCAAATTACAGAGGTATAAGTTTGTTGAGTATTCCTGGTAAATTATATGGGAGGATATTGATTGAGAGGGTGAAGGCATGTACAGAGCATCACATTGGGGAAGAGCAGTGTGGTTTCAGAAGTGGTAGAGGATGTGTGGATCAGGTGTTTGCTTTGAAGAATGTATGTGAGAAATACTTAGAAAAGCAAATGGATTTGTATGTAGCATTTATGGATCTGGAGAAGGCATATGATAGAGTTGATCGAGATGCTCTGTGGAAGGTATTAAGAATATATGGTGTGGGAGGCAATTTCTTAGAAGCAGTGAAAAGTTTTTATCGATGATGTAAGGCATGTGTAAGTGTAGGAAGAGAGGAAAGTGATTGGTTCTCAGTGAATGTAGGTTTGCGGCAGGGGTGTGTGATATCTCCATGGTTGTTTAATTTGTTTATGGATGGGGTTGTGAGGGAGGTGAATGCAAGAGTTTTGGAAAGAGGGGCAAGTATGAAGTCTTTTGGGGATGAGAGAGCTTGGGAAGTGAGTCAGTTGTTGTTCGCTGATGATGCATCGCTGGTGGCTGATTCATGTGAGAAACTGCAGAAGCTGGTGACTGAGTTTGGTAAAGTGTGTGAAAGAAGAAAGTTAAGAGTAAATGAGAATAAGAGCAAGGTTATTAGGTACAGTAGGGTTGAGGGTCAAGTCAATTGGGAGGTGAGTTTGAATGGAGAAAAACTGGAGGAAGTGAAGTGTTTTAGATATCTGGGAGTGGATCTGGCAGCGGATGGAACCATGGAAGCGGAAGTGGATCATAGGATGGGGGAGGGGGCGAAAATTCTGGGAGCCTTGAAGAATGTGTGGAAGTCGAGAACATTATCTCGGAAAGCAAAAATGGGTATGTTTGAAGGAATAGTGGTTCCAACAATGTTGTATGGTTGCGAGGCGTGGGCTATGGATAGAGTTGTGCGAAGGAGGATGGATATGCTGGAAATGAGATGTTTGAGGACAATGTGTGGTGTGACGTGGTTTGATCGAGTAAGTAACGTAAGGGTAAGAGAGATGTGTGGAAATAAAAAGAGCGTGGTTGAGAGAGCAGAAGAGGGTGTTTTGAAATGGTCTGGGCACATGGAGAGAATGAGTGAGGAAAGATTGACCAAGAGGATATATGTGGCGGAGGTAGAGGGAACGAGGAGAAGAGGGAGACCAAATTGGAGGTGGAAAGATGGAGTGAAAAAGATTTTGTGTGATCGAGGCCTGAACATGCAGGACATATATGTATATATATTTTTTTTTTTTTTTTTTTTTTTTATACTTTGTCGCTGTCTCCCGCGTTTGCGAGGTAGCGCAAGGAAACAGACGAAAGAAATGGCCCAACCCTCCCCATACACATGTACATACACACGTCCACACACGCAAATATACATACCTACACAGCTTTCCATGGTTTACCCCGGACGCTTCACATGCCTTGATTCAATCCACTGACAGCACGTCAACCCCTGTATACCACATCGCTCCAATTCACTCTATTCCTTGCCCTCCTTTCACCCTCCTGCATGTTCAGGCCCCGATCACACAAAATCCTTTTCACTCCATCTTTCCACCTCCAATTTGGTCTCCCTCTTCTCCTCGTTCCCTCCACCTCCGACACATATATCCTCTTGGTCAATCTTTCCTCACTCATTCTCTCCATGTGCCCAAACCATTTCAAAACACCCTCTTCTGCTCTCTCAACCACGCTCTTTTTATTTCCACACATCTCTCTTACCCTTACGTTACTTACTCGATCAAACCACCTCACACCACACATTGTCCTCAAACATCTCATTTCCAGCACATCCATCCTCCTGCGCACAACTCTATCCATAGCCCACGCCTCGCAACCATACAACATTGTTGGAACTACTATTCCTTCAAACATACCCATTTTTGCTTTCCGGGATAATGTTCTCGACTTCCACACATTTTTCAAGGCTCCCAAAATTTTCGCCCCCTCCCCCACCCTATGATCCACTTCCGCTTCCATGGTTCCATCCGCTGACAGATCCACTCCCAGATATCTAAAACACTTCACTTCCTCCAGCTTTTCTCCATTCAAACTCACCTCCCAATTGACTTGACCCTCAACCCTACTGTACCTAATAACCTTGCTCTTATTCACATTTACTCTTAACTTTCTTCTTCCACACACTTTACCAAACTCCGTCACCAGCTTCTGCAGTTTCTCACATGAATCCGCCACCAGCGCTGTATCATCAGCGAACAACATATATATGGGATTATTCTTTCTCCCCTATCCCTGGGGATAGGGGAGAAAGAATACTTCCAACGCATTCCTCACGTTTCGTAGAAGGCGACTAAAGGGGACGGGAGCAGGGGGCCAGACACCCTCCCCTCCTTGTATCTAACCTTTCTAAAAAGGGGAAACGGAAGAAGGAGTCACACGGGGAGTGCTCATCCTCCTCGAAGGCTCAGATTGGGGTGTCTAAATGTTTGTGGATGTAACCAAGATGAGAAAAAAGGAGAGATAAGTAGTATGTTTGAGGAAAGGAACCTGGATGTTTTGGCTCTGAGTGAAACGAAGCTCAAGGGTAAAGGGGAAGAGTGGTTTGGGAATGTCTTGGGAGTAAAGTTAGGGGTTAGTGAGAGGACAAGAGCAAGGGAAGGAATAGCACTACTGCTGAAGCAGGAGTTGTGGGAGTATATGGTATAGTGTAAGAAATTAAATTTTAGATTGATATGGGTAAAACTGAAAGTTGATGGAGAGAGATGGTGATTATTGGTGCATATGCACCTGGGCATGAGAAGAAAGATCATGAAAGGCAAGTGTTTTGGGAGCAGCTGAATAAGTGTGTTAGTGGTTTTGATGCACAAGACCGGGTTATAGTGAATGGTGATTTGAATGCAAAGGTGAGTAATGTGGCAGTTTATGGAATAATTGGTATACATGGGGTGTTCAGTGTTGTAAATGGAAATGGTGAAGAGCATGTAGATTTTTGTGCTGAAAAAGGACTGGTGATTGGGAATACCTGGTTTAAAAAGCGAGATATACATAAGTATACGTATGAAAGTAGGAAAGATGGCCAGAGAGCGTTATTGGATTACATGTTAATTGATAGGTGCGCGCAATAGAGACTTTGTGATGTTAATGTGCTGAGAGGTGCAACTGAAGGGACGTCTAATCATTATCTTGTGGAGGCGAAGGTGAAGATTTGTAGGGGTTTTCAGAAAAGAAGAGAGAATGATGGGGTGAAGAGAGTGGTGAGAGTAAGTGAGCTTGGGAAGGAGATTTGTGTGACGAAGTACCAAGGAAAGACTGAGTACAGAATGGAAAAAGGTGAGAACAAAGGAGGTAAGGGGAGTGGGGAAGAATGGGATGTATTTAGGGAAGTAGTGATGGCTTGCGCAAAAGATGCTTGTGGCATGAGAAGAAGAAAGGCTAGTGAGTGGTGGGACGAAGAAGTAAGATTATTAGTGAAGGAGAATGGAGATGCATTTGGACGATTTTTGCAGGGAAAAAATGCAAATGAGTGGGAGATGTATCAAAGAAAGAGGCAGGAGGTCAAGAGAAAGGTGCAAGAGGTGAAAAAAAAGGGCAAATGAGACTTGGGGTGAGAGAGTATCATTAAATTTTAGGGAAAATAGAAATATGTTTTGAAAGGAGGTAAATAAAGTGCGTAAGACAAGGGGGCAAATGGGAACTTCAGTGAAGGGGGCTAATGGGGAGGTGATAACAAGTAGTGGTGATGTGAGAAGGAGATGGAGTAAGTATTTTGAAGGTTTGTTGAATGTGTTTGATGATAGAGTGGCATATATAGGGTGTTTTGGTCGAGGTGGTGTGCAAAGTGAAAGGGTTAGGGAAAATGATTTGGTAAACAGAGAAGAGGTAGTAAAAGCTTTGCCGATGATAAAAGCCGGCAAGGCAGCAGGTTTGGATGGTATTGCAATGGAATTTATTAAAAAAGGCGGTGACTGTATTGTTGACTAGTTGGTAGGTTTATTTAATGTATGTATGATTCATGGTGAGGTGCCTGAGGATTGGCGAAATCCTTGTATAGTGCCATTGTACAAAGACATAGGGGATAAGAGTGAGTGCTCAAATTAACGAGGTATAAGTTTGATGAGTATTCCTGGGAAATTATATGGGAGGGTATTGATTGAGAGGGTGAAGGCATGTACAGAGCAGCAGATTGGGGAAGAGCAGTGTGGTTTCAGAAGTGGTAGAGGATGTGTGGATCAGGTGTTTGCTTTGAAGAATATATGTGAGAAATACTTAGAAAAGCAAATGGATTTGTATGTAGCATTTATGGATCTGGAGAAGGCATATGATAGAGTTGATAGAAATGATCTGTGGAAGGTATTAAGAATATATGGTGTGGGAGGCAAGTTGTTAGAAGTAGTGAAAAGTTTCTATCGAGGATGTAAGGCATGTGTACGTGTAGGGAGAGAGGAGAGTGATTGGTTCTCAGTGAATGTAGGTTTGCGGCAGGGGTGTGTGATGTCTCCATGTTTGTTTTATTTGTTTATGGATGGGGTTGTTAGGGAGGTGAATGCAAAAGTTTTGGAAAGAGGGGCTAGTATTCAGTCTGTTCTGGATGAGAGAGCTTGGGAAGTGAGTCAGTTGTTGTTCGCTGATGATACAGCGCTGGTGGCTGATTCATGTGAGAAACTGCAGAAGCTGGTGACTGAGTTTGGTAAAGTGTGTGAAAGAAGAAAGTTAAGAGTAAATGTGAAGAAGAGCAAGGTTATTAGGTATAGTAGGGTAGAGGGTCAAGTCAATTGGGAGGTAAGTTTGAATGGAGAAAAACTGGAGGACGTAAAGTGTTTTAGATATCTTGGAGTGGATCTGGCAGCGGATGGAGCCATGTAAGCAGAAGTGAATCATATGGTAGGGGAAGGGGCGAAAATTCTGAGAGCCCTGAAGAATGTTTGGCAGTCGGGAACATTATCTCGGAAGCAAAAATGGATATGTTTGAAGGAATAGTGGTTCCAACAATGTTGTATGGCTGCGAAGCGTGGGCTATGGATAGAGTTGTACGGAGGAGGGTGGATGTGCTGGAAATGAGATGTTTGAGGGAAATATGTAGTGTGATGTGGTTTGATCGAGTAAGTAATATAAGGGTAAGAGAGATGTGTGGAAAATGAAAAAAGAGTGTGGATGAGAGAGCAGAAGAGGGTGTTTTGAAATGGTTTGGTCACATGGAGAGAATGAATGAGGAAAGATTGACCATGAGGATTTATGTGTCAAAGGTGGAGGGAACGAGAAGTGGGAGACCAAATTGGAGGTGGAAAGACGGAGTGAAAAAGATTTGAATGATCGGGGCCTGAACATGCAGGAGGGCGAAAGGCGTTCAAGGAATAGAGTGAATTGGAACAATGTGGCATACCGGGGTCGACGTGCTGTCAATGGATTGAACCAGGGCATGTGAAGCGTCTGGGGAAAACCATGGAAAGTTCTGTGGGGCCTGGATGTGAAAAGGGAGCTGTGGTTTCGGTACATTATTACATGAGAGCTAGAGACTGAGTGTGAACGAATGCGGCCTTTGTTGTCTTTTCCTAGCGCTACCTCGCACACATGAGGGGGGGAGGGGCTTGTTATTCCATGTGTGGCGAGGTGGCGATAGGAATAAATAAAGGCAGACAGTATGAATTATGTACATGTGCACATATATATATATGACTGTGTGTGTGTATATATATGTATGCATTGAGATGTATAGGTATGTATATTTGCGTGTGTGGACGTGTATGTATATACATGTGTATGTGGGGGGGTTGGGCCATTCTTTCGTCTGTTTCTTTGCGCAAACTCGCTAACGCGGGAGACAGCGACAAAGCAAAATATATATATGTATATATATCCTGCAACACATGAAATGAAAAACCCCCTCCCCCAGCATTTGCGCGAGGTAGCGCTAGGAAAAGACAACAAAGGCCACATTCGTTCACACTCAGTCTCTAGCTGTCCTGTATAATGCACCGAAACCACAGCTCCCTTTCCCCATCCAGGCCCCACAAAAGTTTCCATGGTTTATCCCACACGTTTCACATGCTCTGGTTCAATCCATTGACAGCACGTCGACCCCGGTATACCACATCGTTCCAATTCACTCTATTCCTTGCACGCCTTTCACCCTCTTGCATGTTCAGGCCCTGATCACTCAAAATCTTTTTCACTCCATCTTTCCACCTCCAATTTGGTCTCCCACTTCTCTTCGTTCCCTCCATCTCTGCCTCTGACATATATATCCTCATGGTCAATCTTTCCTCACTCATTCTCTCCATGTGACCAAACCATTTCAAAACACCCTCTTCTGTTCTCTCAACCACACTCTTTTTATTACCACACATCTCTCTTACCCTATTATCACTTATTCGATCAATCCACCTCACACCACATATTGTCCTCAAACATCTCATTTCCAGCACATTCACCCTCCTCCGCACAACTCTATCTATAGCCCACGCCCCGTAACCATATAACTTTGTTGGAACCACTATTCCTTCAAACATACCCATTTTTGCTTTCCGAGATAATGTTCTCGACTTCCACACATTCTTCAACGCTCCCAGAACTTTTTCCCCCTCCCCCATCCTATAATTCACTTCCGCTTCCATGGTTCCATCCACTGCCAGATCCAATCCCAGACATCTAAAACACTTCACTACCTCAAGTTTTTCTCCATTCAAACTTACCTCCAAATTGACTTGTCCCTCAACCCTACTGTATCTTATAACCTTGCTCTTATTCACATTTACTCTCAGCTTTCTTCTTTCACACATTTTACCGAACTCAGTCACCACCATACTTGCCCTCTTTCCAAATTTCTTGCATTCACCTCCCTAAAAACCCCATCCTTACACAAATTAAACAACCATGGAGACATCACACACCCCTGCCGCAAACCCACATTCACTGAGAACCAATCACTTTCCTCTCTTCCTACAAGTACACATGCCTTACACCCTCGATAAAAACTTTTCACTGCTTCTAACAACTTGCCTCCCACACCATATATTCTTAAAACCTTCCACAGAGGATCTCTGTCAACTCTATCATATGCCTTCTCCAGATCCATAAATGCTATATACAAATCCATTTGCTTTTCTAAGTATTTCTCACATACATTCTTCAAAGCAAACACCTGATCCACACATCCTCTACCACTTCTGAAACCACACTGCTCTTCCCTAATCTGATGCTCTGTACATGCCATCACCCTCTCAATCAATACCCTCCCATATAATTTCCCAGGAATACTCAACAAACTTATACCTTTATAATTTGAGCACTCACTTTTATCCCCTTTCCCTTTGTACAATCAAACACATTCAACAAACCTTCAAAATAGTCACTCCATCTCCTTCTCACATCACCACTACTTGTTAGCACCTCCCCATTAGCCCCCTTCACTGAAGTTCCCATTGATTCCCTTTTCTTACGCACTTTATTTACCTCCTTCCAAAACATCTATTTATTCTTCCCAAAATTTAATGATACTCTCACCCCAACTCTCATTTGCCCTCTTTTTCACCTCTTGCATCTTTCTCTTGACCTCCTGCCTCTTTCTTTTATACATCTCCCAGTCATTTGCATTATTATTCTGCAAAAATCGTACAAATGCCTCTCTCTTCTCTTTCACTAATAATCTTACTTCTTCATCTCACCACTCACTACCCTTTCTAATTTGCCCACCTCCCACGCTTCTCATGCCACAAGCATCTTTTGAGCAAGCCATCACTGCTTCCCTAAATACATCCCATTCCTCCTCCATTCCCCTTATGTCCTTTGTTTTCACCTTTTTCCATTCTGTACTCATTCTCTCCTGGTACTTTCTCAGACAAGTCTCCTTCCCAAGCTCACTTACTCTCACCACTCTCTTCACCCCAACATTCTCTCTTCTTTTCTGAAAACCTCTACAAATCTTCACTTTCGCCTTCACAAGATAATGATCAGACAGCCCTCCAGTTGCACCGCTCAGCACATTAACATCCAAAAGTCTCTCTTTCACTCGCCTATCAATTAACACGTAATCCAATAACATTTTCTGGCCATCTCTCCTACTTACATACGTGTACTTATGTATATTTCTCTTTTTAAACCAGGTTTTCCCAATCACCAGCTCTTTTTCAGCGTATAAATTTACAACCTCTTCACCATTTCCATTTACAACTCTGAACACCCCATGTACACCAATTATTCCCTCAATTGCCACATTACTCACCTTTGCATTCAAATCACCCATCACTATAACCTGGTCTCGTGCATCAAAAATACCAACATACTCACTCAGCTGCTCCCAAAACACTTGCCTCTCATGATATTTCTTCTCATGTCCAGGTGCATATGCACCAAGAATCATCCCGGTGATTCTTGGCAGAATGCATGAATAGTGCCATTGTACATAAGCAAAGAGGATAAAGGTGAGTGTTCAAATTACCTAGGTATACGTTTGTTGAGTATTCCTGGGAAATTATATGGGAGGGTATTCATTGAGAGGGTGAAAGCATTTACAGAGCATCAGATTGGGGAAGAGCAGTGTGGGTTCAGAAGTGGTAGAGAATGTGTGGATCAGGTGTTTGCTTTGAAGAATGTATGTGAGAAATACTTAGAAAAGCAAATGGATTTGTATATAGCATTTATGGATCTGGAGAAGGCATATGATAGAGTTGATAGAGATGCTCTGTGGAAGGTATTAAGAGTATATGGTGCGGGAGGCAAGTTTGTTAGAAGCAGGGAAAAATTTTATCGAGGATGTAAGGCATTGATAAATGCGTCCACACGTCCCTGAATGCCGTGAAACTGGGGAGCTCATTAGATTCTTCATTGTTCGCACGTTGATGGATGGCCTTCAGTAGAGCTTGTGCGAAAAGGTTTAGCTGTAAACGAAACGCAATGCAACGTAAGTCTTACTGGACTTCCTCAAGTACCGATGTAGGAGCACAACACGGGCTCTGGCATGGTCGGGTAGAGACACTAGAAAATCAGGGGGTTTACAAGGGTTAACAAGATGACAAAAAAGAGGAAAATATGCTTGATGTGTTTGGCATAACGGTACATGAAAGTACAGAGTCAACAGAGTGTGTTTACCAACACGAATTTGAATGCAAAAAGTGCAAAGCTCGTCCAGTGCTTTGGGTAAGTCCCGTTAACCCGACCGAGCCAGAGGAATTTCCCAGCTTTCCTCAAGTCTTGCTTGACTTCCCAGGACAGATTTTAAGGGAACGTTTTGCGGATTTTTACTTCGAAGGTTTTCTAACCTGAAGTTTTATATCCTGAGTACAACAATGGACATAGTATAACTATACACCTCACACACCCGCGTACTTTTTGTATTTTTCTTATGTTTTCCCTGGCTTGATTTAAAGTGATTGGTTCATCTCACAGTAATGTTAGAACCGGAACTCCTTCCCTCCTGTATCATTGTACTTATTATTAGCAAGAGAAGGATATGAATGAGGAATTTTCCACAGCGGTTTAGTCATGTATCTGACGCTACCTCGCTAAGGCGAAAAAAGAAGATAGAATTGCCATTTGAGGTAGATGATAAGAAAAAGACCCAGCGGTCGATCAACATCACAATAGGGGATGATGGTCACAATCCCAGAGACTACAAGACCCTGCGGCCTTCTCGTAACATTAGGAAGGAATGACACAATACTCGCATCCTCCTTACGTAACTTTCGAAGACATTATATTCTTGAGCCTATTGTCTCTATATACCAGCTGTCGCCGTGGCTTGTGGTATTCAAATGTATTCCTGTCGTTTGTATTATTATGACAACGGCACAGGTACATCTGCCATTACTTATCTCACCACCACTTATCATTGCCGCAACTAACACTAAATCTTTATCATTATCTTTACACTCAGCACTACCGACCTTGCTACTCTTGCTCATTCATCCTCGCTAACTCTGACATTCCTGCACTACAACTGTTAGGTACTTCCGCACACCGCTAGGACCTATGCGTACTTCCCACCACTGTCTCTCTCTCAAACAGATGTTGTTGCTACAAAAGCTTATCATTTTGCGATCACCTACGCTGCTAATCCCACTGTAACTATTTCCAGTAATGTCACCATTACAAACACCATATCTGCTACCCCTATCTTATGACAGTCAGTTTTATTTTCACAGCGAATGTTAATCTGATCTTAAAATTAAGTATGTTTACTGGAACTCAACTCACAATGGAAAGTGAACTCAGCCAGTCAATACCTAGCAACCGTTGGGAGGTGGCCAAGACACGAACCGTTACAGTTGATGATGGCAGGCAATACAAACCAGGTGGTATCATAAAGAGACCACACTTATGACTTACATTCAAAGTGGTGCCTGTAATGCAAGTTGCTGGTGATGGCGAGCATCATGCTGGTGCTCTGGATGATGGAGAGTGTGAGGACGATGGTGTTCATGATGGTGTCGTTGACTCTGATTACAGTGATGCTCCTGTGGTGCTACTAGTGAATTCCTGTTGCGGATGCTCCTGACGGTGATGTTAACAGTGGTAATGATGCTGAGGGTGCAGGCTCCGCTGCCGCTATTGACGCTGACGGTGATGGTGGTTGTGATCCTCGTATAGCTGATGTTGGTGCGTGTGTGCCAGCAGTGGTGAGCATGGTGATGGTGTTGGCGCTGGTGCTGTTGATGGTAATATTACGGGTGTCAGTTCCTGCTGTTGGTGCTGGGGCTGTTACCGCTCCTGCTGTTGGTGCTGGGGCTGTTAACATTCCTGCTGTTGTTGCTGGCGTTGTTAACATTCCTGCTGTTGGTGCTGGGGCTGTTACCGCTCCTGCTGTTGCTGCTGGGGCTGTTAACATTCCTGTTGTTGTTGCTGGCGTTGTTAACATTCCTGCTGTTGGTGCTGGGGCTGTTAGCATTCCTGCTGTTGTTGCTGGCGTTGTTAACGCTCCTTCTTTTGGTGTCAGTGCTGCTAACGTTCCTGCTATTGGTGCTAGTGCTGTTAACACTCCTGTTGTTGGTGTTGCTGCTGTTCTTGTACCACTGGTGCTGCTGCTGTTGTTGTACCGCTGGTGCTTCTACTGTTGTTGTACCACTGGTGCTGCTGTTGTTGTACCACTGGAGGTGCTGCTGTTGTTGTACCGCTGGTGCTTCTACTGTTGTTGTACCGCTGGTGGTGCTGCTGTTGTTGTACCACTGGTGCTGCTGCTGTTGTTTGTACCACTGGTGGTGTTGCCGTTATTGTACCACTGGTGCTGCTGCTGTTGTTGTACCATTGGAGGTGCTGCTGTTGTTGTACCACTGGTGCTGCTGCTGTTGTTGTACCACTGGTGCTGCTGCTGTTGTTGTACCACTGGTGCTGCTGCTGTTGTTTGTACCACTGGTGGTGTTGCCGTTATTGTACCACTGGTGCTGCTGCTGTTGTTGTACCACTGGAGGTGCTGCTGTTGTTGTACCGCTGGTGCTTCTACTGTTGTTGTACCACTGGTGGTGCTGCTGTTGTTGTACCACTGGTGCTGCTGCTGTTGTTTGTACCACTGGTGGTGTTGCCGTTATTGTACCACTGGTGCTGCTGCTGTTGTTGTACCACTGGTGCTGCTGCTGTTGTTGTACCACTGGAGGTGCTGCTGTTGTTGTACCACTGGTGCTGCTGCTGTTGTTGTACCACTGGTGCTGCTGCTGTTGTTGTACCACTGGTGCTGCTGCTGTTGTTTGTACCACTGGTGGTGTTGCCGTTATTGTACCACTGGTGCTGCTGCTGTTGTTGTACCACTGGAGGTGCTGCTGTTGTTGTACCGCTGGTGCTTCTACTGTTGTTGTACCACTGGTGCTGCTGCTGTTGTTGTACCACTGGTGCTGCTGCTGTTGTTTGTACCACTGGTGGTGTTGCCGTTATTGTACCACTGGTGCTGCTGCTGTTGTTGTACCACTGGAGGTGCTGCTGTTGTTGTACCACTGGTGCTGCTGCTGTTGTTGTACCACTGGTGCTGCTGCTGTTGTTGTACCACTGGTGCTGCTGCTGTTGTTTGTACCACTGGTGGTGTTGCCGTTATTGTACCACTGGTGCTGCTGCTGTTGTTGTACCACTGGAGGTGCTGCTGTTGTTGTACCACTGGTGCTGCTGCTGTTGTTTGTACCACTGGTGGTGTTGCCGTTATTGTACCACTGGTGCTGCTGCTGTTGTTGTACCACTGGAGGTGCTGCTGTTGTTGTACCACTGGTGCTGCTGCTGTTGTTGTACCACTGGTGCTGCTGCTGTTGTTGTACCACTGGTGCTGCTGCTGTTGTTTGTACCACTGGTGGTGTTGCCGTTATTGTACCACTGGTGCTGCTGCTGTTGTTGTACCACTGGAGGTGCTGCTGTTGTTGTACCACTGGTGCTGCTGCTGTTGTTGTACCACTGGTGCTGCTGCTGTTGTTGTACCACTGGTGCTGCTGCTGTTGTTTGTACCACTGGTGGTGTTGCCGTTATTGTACCACTGGTGCTGCTGCTGTTGTTGTACCACTGGTGGTGCTGCTGTTGTTGTACCACTGGTGCTGCTGCTGTTGTTTGTACCACTGGTGGTGTTGCCGTTATTGTACCACTGGTGCTGCTGCTGTTGTTGTACCACTGGAGGTGCTGCTGTTGTACCACTGGTGCTGCTGCTGTTGTTGTACCACTGGTGGTGCTGCTGTTGTTGTACCACTGGTGCTGCTGCTGTTGTTGTACCACTGGTGGTGCTGCTGTTGTACCACTGGTGCTGCTGCTGTTGTTGTACCGCTGGTGCTTCTACTGTTGTTGTACCACTGGTGCTGCTGCTGTTGTTGTACCACTGGTGTTGCTGCTATTGTTGTATCACTGGTGGTGCTGCTGTTGTTGTACTACTAGTGCTGTTGCTGTTGTTTGTACCACTGGTGGTGCTGCTGTTGTTGTACCACTGGTGTTGCTGCTGTTGTTGTACCGCTGGTATTGCTGCGGTTGTTTGTACCGCTGGTGTTGCAGCTTTTGTTGTACCACTGGTGTTGCTGCTGTTGTTTGTACCGCTAGTGCTGCAGCTTTTGTTGTACCACTGGTGTTGCTGCTGTTGTTTGTACCACTGGTGTTGCTGCTGTTGTTCGTACCGCTGTTGCTGCTGTTGTTTGTACCACTGGTGCTGCTGCTGTTGTTTGTACCGCTGGTGCTGCTGTTGTTGTTTGTACCGCTGGTGCTGCAGCTTTTGTTGTACCACTGGTGTTGCTGCTGTTGTTTGTACCACTGGAGCTGCTGTTGTTGTACCGCTGTTGCTGCTGTTGCTATTGTACCACTGGTGTTGCTGCTGTTGTTTGTACCGCTGGTGCTGCTGTTGTTGTTTGTACCGCTAGTGCTGCAGCTTTTGTTGTACCACTGGTGCTGCTGCTGTTGTTATTGTACCACTGGTGTTGCTGCTGTTGTTGTACCACTGGTGTTGCTGCTGTTGTTTGTACCACTGGTGTTGCTGCTGTTGTTTGTACCAATGGTGCTGCTGTTGTTGTTTGTACCGCTGGTGCTGCAGCTTTTGTTGTACCACTGGTGTTGCTGCTGTTGTTTGTACCACTGGTGTTGCTGCTGTTGTTTGTACCGCTGTTGCTGCTGTTGTTTGTACCGCTGGTGCCGCTGTTGTTGTACCGCTGGTGTTGCTGCTGTTGTTTGTACCACTGGTGTTGCTGCTGTTGTTTGTACCGCTGTTGCTGCTGTTGTTTGTACCACTGGTGTTGCTGCTGTTGTTTGTACCACTGGTGCTGCTGCTGTTTTTTGTACCGCTGGTGCTGCAGCTTTTGTTGTACCACTGGTGTTGCTGCTGTTGTTTGTAACACTGGTGTTGCTGCTGTTGTTTGTACCGCTGTTGCTGCTGTTGTTTGTACCGCTGGTGTTGCTGCTGTTGTTTGTACCACTGGTGTTGCTGCTGTTGTTTGCACCGCTGGTGCTGATGTTGTTATTGTACCACTGGTGTTGCTGCTGTTGTTTGTACCGCTGGTGCTACTGTTGTTATTGCACCACTGGTGTTGCTGCTGTTGTTTGTACCGCTGGTGCTGCTGTTGTTATTGTACCACTGGTGTTGCTGCTGTTGTTTGTACCGCTGGTGCTGCTGTTGTTATTGTACCACTGGTGTTGCTGCTGTTGTTTGTACCGCTGGTGCTACTGTTGTTATTGCACCACTGGTGTTGCTGCTGTTGTTTGTACCGCTGGTGCTGCTGTTGTTATTGTACCACTGGTGTTGCTGCTGTTGTTTGTACCGCTGGTGCTGTTGTTGTTATTATACCACTGCTGTTGCTGCTGTTGTTTGTACCGCTGGTGCTGCTGTTGTTATTGTACCACTGCTGTTGCTGCTGTTGTTGTACCGCTGGTGCTGCTTCTGTATCAGATTATCTTTCATGCATTACTCTGCACACTTTGTAGTCCTACCTGTGTAGTGGATGAGGAGGAAGAACCGTGAGTGAGGGAAGCGGATATGGTGGAAAATCATAACGTGCAAGACCAGCAGAAAGTGAATAAGGAGGATTACCGGGCAGGGAGTGGATAAGTAGGATTACCAAGGAGGAAGTGGATAAGGAGGATGGCCAAACAGGGAGTGGATAAAGAAAAAGTCCAAACAATGTAGGCATCATTGGGTTTAGGGGCTTCAAGAGTTGTATAAAGTGATATTGGAAACAGATACAAGGAGTTCAAGTGTCTTAGGTCGACGACGGACGTTGAGACAATAGTTGAAGAACTTAATGATTATGTTACCTCTCCACACATTTTAAGTTGGATTGTTTCGTAAAATGGCACAGAGAGAAGCGAGTGTGTAGCCAGGATTGGCTTGCTGTCAAGTGAAGCATTTGGATCTGGAACATTAGTCGAGGTGAGGTTGATGTGCATGACCAAAATCTTGGTTTATTTTTTGATGATGTGGATGTTAACGAAAGGTACTGTGACGGACGATGTGGTCATGAGATGTATTGCTAGGATTCGTCAGTGTATTTCCACAGGGCAGGGCGTCACTTAAGGACATTAATGATAAGGGTGAGGGAACACAGAGATCCCATCTTTGTGCAATGAAAAATATCACAGGTGGGTGACTGGAAGACGGCGACGACTTCACGGATGCGTACAGCCAGAGACAACGCTCACTGAATACATCTTGGAGCCGTTGAATGAATCACCAACGTAGCCCAAGGTTAATGGCTTTGCTGGATGTTCATGTTGTGGATGACTAGGTTGTGAACGTCATGGTGAGGTCCACGATGCTAAAAGCCACAGACATCTTGCGTTTCTCGTAAACACACCGTTGATAAACTCCGGAAAGCTGAGGACCCAGTGGGTGATTATCATGATCATATGACTGAACTGCTGAGAGTCTATGGAGTTGACAATAACTGCGTAAGCCCAAGTAATCACCGTGGCTGGTAGGTCGTTGCCTCTGGTCCCTGTGTTCTTGATGACGCCGCTGATATTCCCGCTACTGGTGCTGTTCTTGCTACCTGTGCTGATGATGAGAGTGGTGTTGATGCCGAACTTGGTGCTGTTGGTGCTGGAGCTGTTTGAGTTACTAGTGCTGAAGCTGATGGTACTGGAGCTGCTGTTGCTTGGTCTCCTGGAGCTGCTGGTGCTGCAAGTGTTGGCGGTGAAGCCGCTGATCTTAGGGCTCTTGGTGCTGAAGCTCCTGGTGCTGCAGCTGTTGCTGATAGAGTTGCTGATGCTGTTGGTGCTGGAGCTGCTGATGCTGCAGCTGCTGATGCTGGAGTTGCTGGAGTTTCTGGTGCTGCTGATGGCGGAGTTGCTGGAGCTGCTCTTTTTGCTGGTGTTGCTGTTGCAAGAGCTGGAGCTCCTGGAACTCATGATGCTTGTGCTGGTGCTGTTGGAGCTCCTATTGCTAGTACTGTTGGTGCGGGAAGTGCTGGAGCTGGTGCTGCTAGTGCTCCTGTTGCTGGTGCTGCAGCTGCTGAAGCTCCTGTTCCTGGTGCTGCTGGTGCTGGAGTGCTGAAGCTGATGGTGCTGTTGGTGATGGAGCTGCTAGTGCTTGAACTGATGGTGTTAGAGTTGCTGGAGCTACTGGTGCTGATGGTACTGGAACTCCTGAGGTTGGCAGTGCTGGAAATGCTGGTGTTACAACTGATGGAACTTAAGCTGCTGCTGGGGCTGCTGGTGCCAGAGCTTCTGGGGCTGGTGGTCGTGAAGCTACTGCTACTGGAGTTGTTGGTGCTGGATCTGGAGCTGCTGGTGTCTAGTGTTAAGGCTGCTGGTGCTGGGGCTACTGGTGCTGGGGCTGCTGGTGCTGGGGCTGTTGGTGCTGGGGCTGCTGGTGCTGGGGCTGCTGGTGCTGGGGCTGTTGGTGCTGGGGCTGCTGGTGCTGGGGCTGCTGGTGCTGGGGCTGCTGGTGCTGGGGCTGTTGGTGCTGGGGCTGCTGGTGCTGGGGCTGTTGGTGCTGGGGCTGCTGGTGCGAGGGCTGCTGGTGCTGGGGCTGCTGGTGCGAGGGCTGCTGGTGCTGGGCTGCTGGTGCGAGGGCTGCTGGTGCTGGGGCTGCTGGTGCGAGGGCTGCTGGTGCTGGGGCTGCTGGTGATGGTCGAGTGTCCGGTGACGATATTACTTTTGATAATGCTGCTGCTGGGTTGTTGCTAGTGATGCTGGTTATCAGGGTATCTGTCTGGGTATTTATGATGTTGCTGACGTTCTTGACGTTCTCGATGATGACAGTGTTGTTCTTGCTGATGTTCTCGATGATGACAGTGTTGTTCTTGCTGATGTTCTCGATGGTGATAGTGTTGTTGTTGCTGATGTTCTTGATGATGATAGTGTTGTTCTTGCTGATGTTCTCGATGGTGATAGTGTTGTTGTTGCTGATGTTCTCGATGATGATAGTGTTGTTCTTGCTGATGTTCTCGATGGTGATAGTGTTGTTGTTGCTGATGTTCTTGATGATGATAGTGTTGTTGTTGCTGATGTTCTCGATGATGATAGTGATGTTGTTGCTGATGTTCTCGATGATGATAGTATTGTTGTTGCTGATGTTCTTGATGATGACACTGATGCTGATGTTGATGTTACTCTTGATGTTGCTGATGTTGCTGATGTTGCTGGTGATGTAGGTGCTGTTGGTGGGTAGTACCGTTAACACCTGCCTTCCTCCTATTGGCTCTGGTGGCGGTGATTATACTGATGCCGGTGCTACTAATGCTGGTGTTGCTGCTCCTGGTGGCAGCGGATCAGGTGTTGCCACTCTTGGTTGCAAGTGTTGTTTGTGTTATGTCAGTGATGCTAGTAATTGATAAAGTAGCGTGGGAGCAGAGGTAGAAATTGCCAGGAATTACAGGCAATTCTCTGACCATGATATTGTGGAATGACCTTGGTTCGTCCCTCCTGGCTAGGTACCGGAAGATCTCACGGTTGCAGCAGTCATCTACTCTGTGCTTTATGTTGCTTGTGACTTGACGATCTGTGTCAGGCAAGCGGATGTTGACGGCAGTCAACTTCATCTCGACGGTTTGCCTTGAGCAGTTTCTGTTTCACCAGCGCTCCGAAGCCTGTTCTGCCAAGACGGTGGGAGGCACTACCTCTGCAACTGTAATTTGGCCGTCAGACTCTGACTACTTGATTACAGAAACCGTCATTGCATCAGTCGAATCTGATTATGTTTTTCTGTCTCCATGTATACATCCTTTGTTCGTTCACGCGAGATCTGTGTAGAGATCAGCTGGTGTCGCCGGGTAACATTTCATCTTTCCACTGCGGGAGATTGTAGTCAGAGACACTTCTCCATAACACACTTTCCAACGCCTATGTTTCTTCTGCTATGCCACTTGCATGCGTCCAGTGACTCGTATTGGTAGAATTTTTGAGCATATGCTTTACTGGATCGTCTACATCATCCAGTGTCGTGGGTATTGACCAACAGGAGAGTTTCGAATCGATATTTTCATTAACCACATCGGGTGATATCAACGTTATCTCAAAAGGCACGTGCACAAAACATTCCCTTCCCGATCGTTTCTTGTTCCCAGGTTAAAAAGAAATAAAGATTATGCAAAGAAGATTGAAAAGTCATACATCACATTCGGATCAGATGTAAACATAAGAAAACTTGAAATGAGAACACTTTATGTAAATATAAAGAAATTAGCAAAAGTCAATTTTCATTTAGAAACAACCGCGAATTATTTTGAAGTCTGTCGATATAGTATGAATCGTTAGAAGCACTATTAGTAACCACAGACCTCACGATGAGAAGCACCAGTAGTGACCAGGGACCTCACTATGAGAAGCACCAGTAGTGACCAGGGACCTCACTATGAGAAGCACCAGTAGTGACCAGGGACCTCACTATGAGAAGCACCAGTAGTGACCAGGGACCTCACTATGAGAAGCACCAGTAGTGACCAGGGACCTCACTATGAGAAGCACCAGTAGTGACCAGGGACCTTACTATGAGAAGCACCAGTCGTGACCAGGGACCTCACTATGAGAAGCACCAGTCGTGACCAGGGACCTCACTATGAGAAGCACCAGTAGTGACCAGGGACATCACTATGAGAAGCACCAGTAGTGACCAGGGACCTCACTATGAGAAGCACCAGTAGTGACCAGGGACCTCACTATGAGAAGCACCAGTAGTGACCAGGGACCTCACTATGAGAAGCACCAGTAGTGACCAGGGACCTCACTATGAGAAGCACCAGTAGTGACCAGGGACCTTACTATGAGAAGCACCAGTAGTGACCAGGGACCTCACTATGAGAAGCACCAGTCGTGACCAGGAACCTCACTCTAAGAAGCACTGGTAGTGACCAGGGACCTTAATATAATGAGCACCAGTGATGACCAGGGATATCACTATGAGAAGCACCAGTAATGATCAGAAGACTGACTATGATAAACACCAAAACGTGACTAAGGACCACAATACAAGAGACATTAGTAGCGACCACGGGACTCACTTCGAGAGACATCAGTAGTGACCAGGGACTCATTATGAGAGGCATCAGTAGTGACCAGGGGACTCATAATGAGAGGCATCAGTAGTGACCAGGGGACTCATTAGGAGAGGCATCAGTAGTGTCCAGGGGACTCATTATGAGAGGCATCAGTAGTGTCCAGAGGACTCATAATGAGAGGCATCAGTAGTGTCCAGGGGACTCATTATGAGAGGCATCAGTAGTGACCGAGGGACTTATTATGAGAGGCATCAGTAGTGTCCAGGGGACTCATAATGGGAGGCATCAGTAGTGTCCAGGGGACTCATCATGAGAGGCATCAGTAGTGCCCAAGGGACTCATTATGAGAGGCATCAGTAGTGCCCAGGGGACTCATTATGAGAGGCATAAGTAGTGCCCTGGGGACTCATTATGAGAGGCATCAGTAGTGACCAGGGGTTTCATTATGAGAGGCATCCGTAGTGACCAGAGAACTCATTATGAGAGGCATCAGTAGTGTCGAGGGGACTCATAATGAGAGGCATCAGTAGTGTCCAGGGGACTCATTGTGAGAGGCATCAGTAGTGTCCAGGGGACTCGTAATGAGAGGCATCAGTAGTGTCCAGGGGACTCATTATGCAAGGCATCAGTAGTGTCCAGGGGACTCATTATGCGAGGCATCAGTAGTGTCCAGGGGACTCATTGTGAGAGGCATCAGTAGTGTCCAGGGGACTCATAATGAGAGGCATCAGTAGTGCCCAGGGGACTCATTATGCGAGGCATCAGTAGTGTCCAGGGGACTCATAATGAGAGGCATCAGTAGTGCCCAGGGGACTCATTATGAGAGGCATCAGTAGTGCCCAGGGGACTCATTATGAGAGGCATAAGTAGTGCCCTGGGGACTCATTATGAGAGGCATCAGTAGTGACCAGGGGTTTCATTATGAGAGGCATCCGTAGTGACCAGAGAACTCATTATGAGAGGCATCAGTAGTGTCGAGGGGTCTCATAATGAGAGGCATCAGTAGTGCCCAGGGGACTCATTATGAGAGGCATCAGTAGTGCCCAGGGGACTCATTATGAGAGGCATAAGTAGTGCCCTGGGGACTCATTATGAGAGGCATCAGTAGTGACCAGGGGTTTCATTATGAGAGGCATCCGTAGTGACCAGAGAACTCATTATGAGAGGCATCAGTAGTGTCGAGGGGACTCATAATGAGAGGCATCAGTAGTGTCCAGGGGACTCATTATGAGAGGCATCAGTAGTGTCCAGGGGACTCATAATGAGAGGCATCAGTAGTGTCCAGGGGACTCATTATGAGAGGCATCAGTAGTGTCCAGGGGACTCATTATGAGAGGCATCAGTAGTGTCCAGGGGACTCATAATGAGAGGCATCAGTAGTGCCCAGGGGACTCATTATGAGAGGCATCAGTAGTGCCCAGGGACTCATTATGAGAGGCATAAGTAGTGCCCTGGGGACTCATTATGAGAGGCATCAGTAGTGACCAGGGGTTTCATTATGAGAGGCATCCGTAGTGACCAGAGAACTCATTATGAGAGGCATCAGTAGTGTCGAGGGGACTCATAATGAGAGGCATCAGTAGTGTCCAGGGGACTCATTATGAGAGGCATCAGTAGTGCCCAGGGGACTCATTATGAGAGGCATAAGTAGTGCCCTGGGGACTCATTATGAGAGGCATCAGTAGTGACCAGGGGTTTCATTATGAGAGGCATCCGTAGTGACCAGAGAACTCATTATGAGAGGCATCAGTAGTGTCGAGGGGACTCATAATGAGAGGCATCAGTAGTGTCCAGGGGACTCATTATGAGAGGCATCAGTAGTGTCCAGGGGACTCATAATGAGAGGCATCAGTAGTGTCCAGGGGACTCATTATGCGAGGCATCAGTAGTGACCAGGGGTTTCATTATGAGAGGCATCCGTAGTGACCAGAGAACTCATTATGAGAGGCATCAGTAGTGTCGAGGGGACTCATAATGAGAGGCATCAGTAGTGTCCAGGGGACTCATAATGAGAGGCATCAGTAGTGTCCAGGGGACTCATTATGAGAGGCATCAGTAGTGTCCAGGGGACTCATAATGAGAGGCATCAGTAGTGTCCAGGGGACTCATTATGCGAGGCATCAGTAGTGTCCAGGAGCTTCGATGTGAGAAACACTAATAGCGATCAGCAGTGACCAGGGACCTCACTATGAGACGAACCGGTAGTGACCATGGACCTCACTACGAGAAGCGCCATTAATGACTAGGGCCCTTGATATGAAAAGCACCGGTAGTGTCCAAGGACCTCACTATTAGAAGCATTAGTGGTGACCAGGAACCTGACTGTCAGAAGCACCAGTAGTAACCGCAAACCTCACTTTGAGAAGCACCAGTAGTGACCAGGTACCCTCTCTGAAAAGCACCTGCAGCGAAAAGGGGACTTACTCTGAGAAGCACCAGTAATGACCAGAAACCTTACCATGAGAAGAACCATTAGTGACCAGGGACCTCTCTACGAGAAACACCGGTAGTGACCATGGACCATACAATGAGAGGAGCCAGTAGTGACAGGAGCCTCACTATGAAATGCATGAGTAATGACCAAGGGCCACACCATGTGAAGCACCATTATTGTCTAAGGCCCTTACTTTGAGAAGCATCAGTAGCGACCAAGGATCTCACTATAAGAAGCACCGTTAGTTACCTGGGGCCCCAGTACGAGAAGCACCGGTAGTTACCTGGGGCCTCAGTATGAAAAGTGACAGCAGTGACCAAGGACCTCATTGTGAGAATCACCAATAGTGATCAAGAGCCTCACTTTGTAAAGAAGCAGTCGCCATGTCACCATGGTTGTTTGATTTGTTTATAGATGCGGTGGTGAGGGAGGTGAATGCAAGAGTCTTGGATAGAGGGTCGATTATGCAGTCCTTTGGGAATGAGAGGGGTTTATAAGTGACTCATTTTCTTTTTTTTACTGGTGATATAGCACTCTTGGCTGATTTGAGTGAGAACCTGCAGAAGTTGGTGACTGAGTTTGGAAGAGTGTGTGTAAGGAGAAAGTTGAGAGTAACTGTGAATACAAGCAGAATTATTGGATTCAGCAAGGATGAGGGACAAGTTAATTAGGAGTAAGTTTGAATGGAGAAAGGGAAGTGTTTTAGATATCTGAGAATGGACTTGGAATCATAGAAGCAGAAGTGAGTCATATAGGGTGGGGGAGGGGGCGAAGGTTCTGGGAGTGATGAAGAATGTGTGGAAGAAGAATATGTTATCTCGGAGAGCAAAAATGGCTATGTTTGATATATGGTCGCGAGGTATGGGATATAGATAGGGTTGTGCGGAAATCAGATATTTGAGGACAACTTGTGGTGCGAGATGCTTTGATCTTGTAAGTAATGAAAGGGTAAGAGAGATGTGTGGTACAAAAAAAAATTGTGGTAGAAACAAATGAAGATGTGTTGAAATGGTTTGGACACATGGGGAGAATGAGTGAGGAAAGGTTGACTAAGAGGATATATGTGTCAGAAGATGAGGGACCAAGGAGAACCTGGGCACCAAATTGTAGATCGAAGGATGGAGTGAAACAGATTTTGAGTGGTAGGGGCCTGAATATGTGGGAGAGTGAAAGACGTGCATGGAATAGAGTGAATGGAATGATGTGGTATACTGGAGTAAACGTGCTGTATGTAGACTGAACCAGGGCATGTGAAACGTCCTGGGTAAACCATGGAAAGGTCTGCTAGTTCTCGATGTGGATAGGAGGCTTTGGTTTTGGTTTATTACACATAACAGCAAAAGAATGAATGTGGGCGTTGTGGCCTTTCTTGTCTTTCATGGGGTAGAGTGGTTTAGGAATGTCTTGGGTATAAAGTCAAGGGTTGGTGAGAGGGCTTGGGAAGTGAAATGTTTTAGATATCTGAGAGTGGACTCAGCAGCGGATGGAACCATGGAAGCGGAAGTGAGTCACGGGGTGGTGGAGGGAACGAAGGTTCTGAGAGCGTTGAAGAATGTGTGGAAGACAAGAACATTATCTCGAAGAGCAAAAATAGGTAGGCTTGAAGGAATAGTGTTTCCAACAATGTTATATGGTTGCAAGGCATGGGCTATAGATAGAGTTGTGCAGAGGAGGGTGGATGTGTTGGAAATGAAATGTTTGAGGACAAATGTGGTGTGATGTGGTTTGATCGAGTACGTAATGGAAGAGTAAGAGAGATGTGTGGTAATAAAAAGAGTGCGGTTGAAAGAGCAAAAAAGGGTGGGTTGAAATCGTTTGGACTCACGGAGAGAATGAGTGAGGAAAGATTGAAAAAAAGGATGTATGTGTCAGAGGTTGAGGGAACAAGGAGTAGCGGGAGACCAAAATGGAGGTGGAAGGATGAAGTGAAAAAGATTTTGAACGATCGGGGCCTGAACTGTGTATACAGTAGGGTGAAAAGCGTGCAAGGATTAGAGTGAATTGGAACGATGTGGTATACCGGGGTCGACGTGTTGCCAATGGAGTGAACCATGGCATTGAAGCGTCCGGGGTAAACCACGGAAAGGGATGTGGGGCCTGGGTTGGGAAAAGGAGCAGTGGTTTCGGTGCATTATACATGACAGCTAGAGACTGAGTGTGAACGAATGTGGCCTTTGTTTTGTCTTTTCTTCACGCTCTTTCGCTACGGGGGGGGGGGGGGGGGGGATGCTATTTCATGTGTGGCGTGGTGGCGACGAAAAAGGATGAAGTCAGCAAGTATGAATATGTACATACGTGTATATGTATATTTATGTACGTATATGTATATGTATTTATGTATGTATATGTATGTATATGCATGTATACGTTGAAATGCATATGTATGTATATGTGCGTGTATGGGCGTTTCTATATATATGCACGTGGATGTGGGTGGGTTGGGCCATTCCTCGTCTTTTTACTTGCGCTACCTCGCTGATGCAGAAAACTACGATTAAGCATAATAAAAAACGAAAGATATATATATATATATATATATATATATATATATATATATATATATATATATATATATATATATATATATATATATATATATAGATATATATTGGAAAGGATCACAGTTTTGCGCGTGATCAAGATGTTCCTACGAGTCCACGGGGAAAATGAAAAACGAAAAGTTCCCAAGTGCACTTTCGTGTGATTATTACACGAAAATGCTCTTGGGAACTTTTCGTGTTTCCTTTTTCCCGTGGACTCATAGGAATATATATATATATATATATATATATATATATATATATATATATATATATATATATATATATATATATATATATATATATATATATATATGTATATATTTTTTTTTTTTTTTTTTTTTTCATACTATTTGCCATTTCCCGCGTTAGCGAGGTAGCATTAAGAACAGAGAACTGGGCCTTATGTATATATATATATATATATATATATATATATATATATATAGATATATATATATATATATATATATATATATATATATATATATATATATCTTTCTTTCTTTCGTACTATTCGCCATTTCCCGCATTAGCGAGGTAGCGTTATGAACAGAGGACTGGGCCTTAGAGGGAATATCCTCACCTGGCCCCCTTCTCTGTTCCTTCTTTTGGAAAATTAAAAAAAAACGAGAGGGGAGGATTTCCAGCCACCCGCTCCCTTCCCTTTTAGTCGCCTTCTACGACACGCAGGGAATACGTGGGAAGTATTCTTTCTCCCCTATCCCCAGGGATAATATATATATATATATATATATATATATATATATATATATATATATATATATATATATATATATATATATATATATATATATATATATATATAACAAGTAGTGGTGATGTGAGAAAGAGATGGAGTGAGTATTTTGAAGGTTTGTTGAATGTGTTTGATGATAGAGTGGCAGATATAGGGTGTTTTGGTCGAGGTGGTGTGCAAAGTGAGAGGGTTAGGGAAAATGATTTGGTAAACAGAGAAGAGGTAGTAAAAGCTTTGCGGAAGATGAAAGCCGGCAAGGCAGCAGGTTTGGATGGTATTGCAGTGGAATTTATTTAAAAAGGGGGTGACTGTATTGTTGACTGGTTGGTAAGGTTATTTAATGTATGTATGACTCATGGTGAGGTGCCTGAGGATTGGCGGAATGCGTGCATAGTGCCATTGTACAAAGGCAAAGAGGATAAGAGTGAGTGCTCAAATTACAGAGGTATAAGTTTGTTGAGTATTCCTGGTAAATTATATGGGAGGGTATTGATTGAGAGGGTGAAGGCATGTACAGAGCATCAGATTGGGGAAGAGCAGTGTGGTTTCAGAAGTGGTAGAGGATGTGTGGATCAGGTGTTTGCCTTGAAGAATGTATGTGAGAAATACTTAGAAAAGCAAATGGATTTGTATGTAGCATTTATGGATCTGGAGAAGGCATATGATAGAGTTGATAGAGATGCTCTGTGGAAGGTATTAAGAATATATGGTGTGGGAGGCAAGTTGTTAGAAGCAGTGAAAAGTTTTTATCGAAGATGTAAGGCATGTGTACGTGTAGGAAGAGAGGAAAGTGATTGGTTCTCAGTGAATGTAGGTTTGCGGCAGGGGTGTGTGATGTCTCCATGGTTGTTTAATTTGTTTATGGATGGGGTTGTTAGGGAGGTGAATGCAAGAGTTTTGGAAAGAGGGGCAAGTATGAAGTCTGTTGGGGATGAGAGAGCTTGGGAAGTGAGTCAGTTGTTGTTCGCTGATGATACAGCGCTAGTGGCTGATTCATGTGAGAAACTGCAGAAGCTGGTGACTGAGTTTGGTAAAGTGTGTGAAAGAAGAAAGTTAAGAGTAAATGTGAATAAGAGCAAGGTTATTAGGTACAGTAGGGTTGAGGGTCAAGTCAATTGGGAGGTGAGTTTGAATGGAGAAAAACTGGAGGAAGTGAAGTGTTTTAGATATCTTGGAGTGGATCTGGCAGCGGATGGAACCATGGAAGCGGAAGTGGATCATAGGGTGGGGGAGGGGGCGAAAATTCTGGGAGCCTTGAAGAATGTGTGGAAGTCGAGAACATTATCTCGGAAAGCAAAAATGGGTATGTTTGAAGGAATAGTGGTTCCAACAATGTTGTATGGTTGCGAGGCGCGGGCTATGGATAGAGTGGTGCGCAGGAGGATGGATGTGCTGGAAATGAGATGTTTGAGGACAATGTGTGGTGTGAGGTGGTTTGATCGAGTAAGTAACGTAAGGGTAAGAGAGATGTGTGGAAATAAAAAGAGCGTGGTTGAGAGAGCAGAAGAGGGTATTTTGAAATGGTTTGGGCACATGGAGAGAATGAGTGAGGAAAGATTGACCAAGAGGATATATGTGTCGGAGGTGGAGGGAACGAGGAGAAGAGGGAGACCAAATTGGAGGTGGAAAGATGGAGTGAAAAAGATTTTGTGTGATCGGGGCCTGAACATGCAGGAGGGTGAAAGGAGGGCAAGGAATAGAGTGAATTGGAGCGATGTGGTATACCGGGGTTGACGTGCTGTCAGTGGATTGAATCAAGGCATGTGAAGCGTCTGGGGTAAACCATGGAAAGCTGTGTAGGTATGTATATTTGCGTGTGTGGACGTATGTATATACATGTGTATGGGGGTGAGTTGGGCCATTTCTTTCGTCTGTTTCCTTGCGCTACCTCGCAAACGCGGGAGACAGCGACAAAGCACAAAAAAAAAATATATATATATATATATATATATATATATATATATATATATATATATATGTATATATATATATATATATATATATATATATATATATATATATATATATATATATATATATATATATATATGTATATATTTTCACACGTGTTCCCCGCGTGCCGTAGAAGGCAACTAAAGGTGGCAGAAGAGGGGGGACTGAAAACCCTTCCCTTCTTGTATCTTGATTTATGAAATTGGAAACAGAAGGAGTCAAGCGGGGAGTGCTCATCCTCTTCGAAGGCTCAGATTGGGGTATCTGAATGTATGAGGATGTAACTAAGATGAGAAGAAAGGAGAGATAGATAGTATGCTTGAGGAAAGAAACCTGGATGTTCTGGCTCTGAGTGAAACGAAACTCAAGGGTAAAGGGGAAGAATGGTTTCGAAAAGTCTTGGGAGTAAAGTCTGTGGTTGGTGAAAGGACGAGAGCTAAGGATGGAGTAACCCCAATTTTGAAGCAGGAGCTGTGGGAGTCTGTCACAGAGTGTAAGAAAGTAAAATCTAGATTGATTTGCGTAAAACTGAAAGTGGATGGAGAGAGATTGGTGATTATTGGTGCTTAGACACCTGGTAATGAGAAGAAAGATCATTAGAGGCAAGTGTTTTGGGAGCAGCTGAGTAAATGTGTCAGAAGCTTTGGTGCACGAGACCGGGTATTAGTGATGGGTGATTCAAATGCGAAGGTGAGTAATATGGTAGTTGAGGGTATAATTGGTGTACATGAGGTATTCAGTGTTGTGAATGGAAATAGCGAAGAGCTTGTGGATTTGTGAGCTGAAAAAGGACTGGTGATTGGGAATACCTGGTTTAAAAAGGGAGATGTGAGTATGCGTATGTGATTAGGAGAGATGGACAGAGGGAGTTATTTGATTACGTGTTTATTGATAGACGTGTGAAAGAGATACTTTTGGATGTTATTGTGCTGAGAGGAGCAGCTGATGGGATGTCTGATCACTATCTTGTGGAGGCGAAGATGAAGATCTGTACAGAGAGAAAATATCAAGAAGAGAGTAGAGAGTAAGTGAGCTTGGAAAGGAGACTTGTGGGAGTACCGGTGTAGAATGGCAAAAGGTGAGAGCATATGACGTAAGGGGAGTGGGAGAGAAATGGAAAGTATTTAGGGAAGCATTGATGGCATTTGCTAAAGATGCGTGCGGCATGAGAAAGGTTGGAGATGGGCAGATTAGAAAAGATAGTGAGTGGTTAGATGAAGAAGTAAAGTTGTTAGTGAACGAGAAAAGATAGGCGTTTGGACGATACTTACAGAGAAGGTGTGCGAATGACCGACCGGGAGATTCATAAAATAAAGCGGGAGGAACTCAAGAGAAAAGAGGAATGGTTAAAAAAGAGGACAAAGAAGAGTTGGAAAGAGGTAAATAATGTGCGTTAGGCAAGGGAACAAATGAGAACGTCGGTGAAGGGGGCAAAGGGGATGTGATAACAGGTAGTCATGAAGTGAGAATAAGATGAAATGAGTGTGTTAAAGTAAGTTTTAATGTGTTTGATAATAGAGTGGCAAATATAGGGTGTTTTCATCGGTATGGTGGGCGAAGTAAGAGAGTCAAGGGGAATGGTTGGGTTAGGAGAAAAAAGGTAGTGAAAGCTTTGCAAAAGATGAAATCCGGCAAGGCGGCGGGCTTTGATGGCACTGCAGTTAAATTTATCAAGAAAGGGGATGACTATGTTGTTGATTGCTTGGTAAGGATATTCATTGTATGCATGGATCATGGTGAAGTGCCTGAAAATTTACAGAATACATATATAGTGCCATTATACAAAGGCAAAGGGGATAAAGATAATTTTTCAAACTAGAAAGACATAAGATTGTTGAATATTCCTAGAAAATTGTACAAGAGGGTATTGGTTGAGAGGGTGGAGGCATGTGCAGAGCAACAGATTGGGGAAGAGCAGTGTGGTTTCAGGAGTGGTAGAGGAGGTGTGGATCAGGTGTTTCCTTTGAAGAATGTAAGTGAGAAATACTTAGAAAAGCAAATGCATTTGTATGTAGCATTTATGGATCTAGAGAGGGCATATGATAGAGATGATAGAGATGCTCTGTGGAAGGTATTAAGAATATATGGTGTAGGAGGCAAATTTTTAGAAACAGTGAAAAATTTTTATCGAGGATATAAGGCATGTGTACGTGTAGGAAGAGAGGAAAGTGATTGGTTCTCAGTGAATGTAGGTTTGCGGCAGAGGTGTGTGATGTCTCCATGGTTCTTTGATTGGTTTATGGATGGGGTTGTTAGAGAGGTGAATGCAAGAGTTTTGGAAACAGAGGCAAGTATGCAGTCTGTTGTGGATGAGAGAGCTTGGGAAGCAGGTCAGTTGTTGATTGCTGATGATACAGCGCTGGTGACTGATTCATGTGAGAAATTGCAGAAGCTGGTGACTGAGTTTAGCAAAGTGTGTGAAAGAAGAAAGTTGAGAGTAAATGTGAAAAAGAACAAGGTTAATACGTACAGTAGGGTTGAGGTTCAAGTCAATTTGGAGGAACGTTTGAATGGAAAAAAACTGGAGGAAGTGAAGTGTTTTAGATATCTGGGGATGGATTTTTTAGCGGATGGTACATTGGAAGCGGAATGGAATCATAGGTAGGGGAGGGGGCGAGAATTCTTGACCAGTTGACTTGACCCTCAACCCTACTGCACCTAATAACCTTGCTCTTTTTCACATTTACTCTAAACTTTCTTCTTTCACACACCTAACCAAACTCAGTCACCAGCTTCTGCAGTTTCTCACATGAATCAGTCACCAGCGCTGTATCATCAGCGAACAAAAACTGACTCACTTCCCAAGCTCCCTCATCCACAACAGACTTCATGCTTGCCCTTCTTTCCAAAACTCTTGCATTCACCTCCCTAAGAACCCCATCCATAAACGAATTAAACAACCATGGAGACATCACACACCCCTGCCGCAAACCTACATTCACTGAGAACCAATCACTTGCCTCTCTTCCTACACGTACACATGCCTTACATCCTCGATAAAAACTTTTCACTGCTTCAAAAAACTTTCCTCCCACACCAACATAATCTTAATACCTTCCACAGAGCATCAACTCTATCATGTGACTTCTCCAGATCCATAAATGCAACATACAAATCCATTTGCTTTTCTAAGTATTTCTCACATACATTCTTCAAAAGCAAACACCTGATCCATACATCCTCTACCACTTCTGAAACCAAAGTGCTCTTCACCAATGTTCTGTACATACCTTCACCCTCTCAATCAATACCCTCCCATATAATTTCCCAGGAATACTCAACAAACTTATACCTCTGTAATTTGAACACTCACTCTTATCCCCTTTGCCTTTGTACAATGGCACTATGCAAGCATTCCGCCAATCCTCAGGCACCTCACCATGAATAATACATATATCAAATAACCTTACCAAAAAGTCAATAATACAGTCACCCCCTTTTTTTAAAAAATTCCACTGCAATACCATCTAAACCCGCTGCCTTGCCGGCTTTTATCTTCCGCAAAGCTTTTGCTACCTCTTCTCTGTTTACCAAATCTTTTTCCCTAACCCTCTCACTTTCCATACCACCTCGACCAAAACACCGTATATCTGCCACTCTATCATCAAACACATTCAACAAACCTTCAAAATACTCACTCCATCTCCTTCTCACAACACCACTACTTGTTATCACCACCCGATTAGCCCGCTTCGCTGAAGTTCCCATTTCCTCCCTCGTCTTACGCACTTTATTTACCTCCTTCCAAAACATCTTTTTATTCTCCCTAAAATTTAATTATGCTCTCTCACCCCAACTCTCATTTGCCCTCTCTTTCACCTCTTGCACCTTTCTCTTGACCTCCTGCCTCTTTCTTTTATCCATCTTCCACTCATTTGCATTATATCCCTGCAAAAATCGTCCAAATGCCTCCTCTTCTCTTTCACTACTAATCTTACTTCTTCATTCCACCACTCACTAACCTTTCTAATCTGCTCACCTGCCACGCTTCTCATGCCACAAGCATCTTTTGCGCAAGCCATCACTGCTTCCATAAATACATCACAATCCTCCCACACTCCCCTCACGTTCTTTCTTCTCACCTTTTTCCATTCTGTACTCAGTCTCTCCTGGTACTTCCTCAAACAAGTCTCCTTCCCAAACTCACTTGCTCTTACCACTCTTTTCACCACAACTTTCTACTTTTTTGCAAAGCTCTGCAAAACTTCACTTTCGCATCCACAATATATTGATCGGACATCCCTCCAGTTGCACCTCTCAGCACATTAACATCAAAAAGTCTCTCTTTCGCGCGCCTATCAATTAACACGTAATCCAATAACGCTCTCTGGCCATCTCTCCTACTTACAGACGTATACTTATGTATATTTCTCTTTTTAAACCAGGTATTCCCCATCACCAGTCCTTTTTCAGCACATAAATCTATATGCTCTTCACCATTTCCATTTACAACACTGAACACCCTATGTATACCAATTATTCCATAAACTGCCACATTACTCACCTTTGCATTCAAGTCAACCATCATTATAACCCGGTCTCGTGCATCAAAACTACTAACACACTCACTCAGCTGCTCCCAAAACATTTTCCTCTCATGATCTTTCTTCTCATGCCCAGGTGCATAGGCACCAATAATCACCCATCTCTCTCCATCCACTTTCAGTTTTACACATAACAGTGTAGAGTTTATTTTCTTACACTCTATCACATACTCCCACCATTCCTGTTTCAGTAGTCCTACTCGTTCCCTTGCTATTGTACTCTCACTAACCCCTGACTTTACTCCCAAGACATTCCCAAACTACTCTTCCCCTTTCCCCTTGAGCTTCGTTTCACTCAGAGCCAAAACATCCAGGTTCCTTTCCTCAAACATACTACCTATCTCTCCTTTTTTCTCATCTTGGTTACATCCACAAACATTTAGACACCCCAATCTGAGCCTTCGAGGAGGATGAGCACTCCCCGCGTGACTCCTTCTTCTGTTTTGGAGCAGATGAGTGAGTGTCTTAGTAGTTTTGATTCACAAGACCGGGTTATAGTGATGGGTGATTTGAATGCAAAGGTGAGTAATGTGGCAGTTGAGAGAATAATTGGTGTACATTAGGTGTTCAGTGTTGTAAATGGAAATGGTGAGGAGCTTTTACATTTTTGTGCTGAAAAAGGACTGGTGATTGGAAATACCTGGCTTAAAAAGAGAGATATACATAAGTACACGTATGTAAGCAGGGGAGATGGCCAGAGAGCGTTATTGGATTACGCGTTAATTGATAGGCGCGCGAAAGAGAGACTTTTGGATGTTAATGTGCTGAGAGGTGCATCGGGAGAGATGTCTGATCATTATCTTGTGGAGGCGAAGGTGAAGATTTGTAGAGGTTTTCAGAAAAGGAGAGTGAATGTTGGGGTGAAAACAGTGGTGAGAGTAGGTGAGCTTGGGAAGGAGACTTGTGTGAGGAAGTACCAGGGAGAGACTGAGTACAGAATGGAAAAAGGTGAGAACACAGGACGTAAAGGGAGTGGGGGTTGGATGGGATGTATTTAGGAAAGCAGTGACGGCTTGCGCAAAAGATGCTTGTGGCATGAGAAGCGTGAGAGGTGGGCAGATTACAAAGGGTAATAAGTGGTGGGATGAAGAGGTAAGCGTATTAGTGAAAGAGAAGAGAGAAGCATTTGGACGATTTTTGCAGGAATATAATGCAAATGACTTGGATATGTATAAAAGAAAGAGGCAGGAGGTCAAGAGAAAGGTGCAAGAGGTGAAAAAGAGGGCAAATCAGAGTTGAGGTGAGAGAGTATCATTAAATTTTAGGGAGAATTCTTAAAAAGATGTTTTGGAAGGAGGTAAATAAAGTGCGTAAGTCAAGGGAACTTCAGTGAAGGGGGCTAATGGGAAGGTAATAACAAGTAGTGGTGATGTGAGAAGATGGAGAGATTATTTTGAAGGTTTGTTGAATGTGTTTGATGATAGAGTGGCAGATATATGGTGTTTTGGTCGAGTTGGTGTGCAAAGTGAGAGGGCTAGGAAAAATGATTTGGTAAACAGAGAAGAGGTAGTAAAAGCTTTACGGAAGATGAAAGCCGGCAAGGCAACGTGTTTGGATGGTATCGCAGTGGTATTTATTAAAAAACGGGCTGACTGTATTGTTGACTGGATGGTAAGGTTATTTAATGTATATATGACTCATGGTGAGGTGCCTGAGGATTGGCGGAATGCTTGCAT
>NC_092242.1:28012719-28020725 GCF_036320965.1 Panulirus ornatus | reverse complement strand
ATGTGTGCGGGCTGGCGATGGGAACAAATAGAGGCAGACAGTATAGAATTATGTACATTGTATATATGTATATGTCGGTGTGTGTATATATATGTGTGCATTGAGATGCATAGGTATGTTATATTTGCGTGTGTGGACGTGTATGTATATACATGTGTATGTGGGCGGGTTGGGCCATTCTTTCGTCTGTTTCCTTGCGCTACCTCGCTACGCGGGAGACAGCGACAAAGCAAAATAAATAAATAAATAAATAAATAAATGAATAAAATATATTATATATATATAATATATTAATATTATATATATATATATGTATATATATATAATATATAATATATATATATATCCCTGGGATAGTGAGAAAGATACTTCCCACGCATTCCTCCTTGTCGTAGAAGGCGACTAAAGGGGACGGGAACGGAGGGCTGGAAACCCTCCCCTCAATGTATTTTATCTTCTAAAAGGGGAAACAGAATAGGAGTCCGCGAGGAGTGCTCATCCTCCTCGAAGGCTCCGATTGGGGTGTCTAAATGTGTGTGGATGTAACCAAGATGAGAAAAAAGGAGAGAGAGGTAGTATGTTTGAGGAAAAGAGCCTGGATGTTTTGGCTCTGAGTGAAACAGAGCTCAAGGGTAAAGGGGAAGAGTGATTTGGAATGTCTTGGGAGTAAAGCCAGGGGTTAGTGGGAGGAGAAGATCGAGGGAAGGAGTAGCACTACTCCTGCAACAGGAGTGGTGGGACTATATGATGGAGTGTAAGAAAGTAAACTTTAGATTGAGATGGGTAAAACTGAAAGTGGTTGGAGAGAGATGGGTGATTATTGGTGCATATGCACCTGGGCATGAGAAAAAAAGATCTTCAGAGGTAAGCGTTTTGGGAGCAGCTGAGTGAGTGTGTTATTAGTTTTGATGCCCGAGACCGGGTTATAGTGATGGGTGATTTGAATGCAAAGGTGAGTAATGTGGCAGTTGAGGGAATAATCGATGTACATAGGGTGTTCAGTGTTGTAAATGGAAATGGTGAAGAGCTTGTAGTTTTATGTGCTGAAAAAGGACTGGTGATTGGGAATACCTGGTTTAAAAAGAGAGATATACATAAGTATACATATATACGTAGGAGAGATGGCCAGGGAGCGTTCTTGGATTACGTGTTAATTGATAGGCGCGCGAAAGAGAGACTTTTGAATGTTAATGTGCTGAGAGGTGCAACTGGAGGGATGTCTGACCATTATCTAGTGGAGTCGAAGGTGAAGATTTGTAGAGGTTTTCAGAAAGGAAGAGAGAATGTTGGGGTGAAAAGAGTGGTGAGAAGAGCAAGCGAGCTTGAGAAAGAGACTTGTGTGAGGAAGTAGGAGTAGAGACTGAGTACAGAATGGAAAAAGGTGAGAACAAAGGACGTAAGGGGAGTGGGGGAGGAATGGGATGTATTTAGGGAAGCAGTGATGGCTTGCGCAAAAGATGCTAGTAACATGAGAAGCGTCGGAGGTGGGCAGATTAGAAAGGGTAGTGAATGGTGGGATGAAGAAGTAAGAGTATTAGTGAAAGAGAAGAGAGACAAGCATTTGGACGCTTTTTGCAGGGAAATAATGCAAATGAGCGGGAAATGTATGAAAGAAAGAGGCAAGAGGTCAAGAAAAAGGTGCAAGAGGTGAAATAGAGGGCAAATGAGAGTTGGGGTGAGAGAGTATCATTAAATCTTAGGGAGAATAAAATGATGTTTTGGAAGGAGGTAAATAGAGTGCGTAAGACAAGGGAAGAAATGGGAACTTCAGTGAAAGAGGCTAATGGGGAGGTGATAACAAGTAGTGGTGATGTGAGAAGGAGATGGAGCTAGTATTTTGAAGAATTTTGTTTAATGTGTTTGGTGATAGAGTTGCAGGTATAGGGTGTTTTGGTCGAGGTAGTGTGCAAAATGAGAGGGTTAGGGAAAAAGACTTGGTAATCAGAGAAGAAGTAGTAAAAGCTTTGCGGAAGATGAAAGCCGGTAAGGCAGCGGGTTTGAATGGTATTGCATTGGAATGTATTAAAAAACGGGGTGACTGTATAGTTCACATGTTGGTAAGGCTATTTAATGTATGTGTTACTCATGGTGAGGTGCCTGAGGACTGGCGGAATGCTTGCATAGTGCCATTGTACAAAGGTAAAGGGGATAAAAGTGAGTGCTCAAATTACAGAGGTATAAGTTTATTGAGTATTCCTGGTAACTTATATGGGAGGGTATTGATTGAGAGGGTGAAGGCATGTACAGAGCATCAGATTGGGAAGAGCAGTGTGGTTTCAGAAGTGATAGAGAATGTGTGGATCGGGTGTTTTCTTTGAAGAATGTATGTGAGAAATACTTAGAAAAGCAAACGGATTTGTAAATAGCATTTATGGATCTGGAGAAGGCATATGATAGAGTTGATAGAGATGGTCTGTGGAAGGTATTAAGAATATATGGTGTGGGGGGAAAGGTGTCAGAAGCAGTGAAAAGTTTTTATCGAGGATGTAAGGCATTTGTACGTGTAGGAAGAGAGGAAAGTGATTGGTTCTTAGTGAATATAGGTTTGCAGCAGGGGTATGTGATGTCTCCATGGTTGTTTAATTTTTTTATGGATGTGGTTGGTAGGGAGGTGAATGCAAGAGTTTTGGAAGGAGGGGCAAGTATGCAGTCTGTTGTGGATGAGAGAGCTTGGGAAGTGAGTCAGTTGTTGTTCGCTGATGATACAGCGCTGGTGGATGATTCATGTGAGAAACTGCAGAAGCTGGTGAGTGAGTTTGTTAAAGTGTGTGAAAGGAGAAAGCTGAGAGTAAATGTGAATAAGAGCAAGGTTATTAGGTACAGTAGGGCTGAGGGTCAAGTGAAGTTGGAGGTAAGTTTGAAGGGAGAAAAACTGGAGGAAGTGAAGTGTTTTAGATATCTGGGAGTGGATTTGGCATCGGATGGAACCAAGAAAGCGGAAGTGAATCATATGGTGGGGGAGGCTGCGAAAGTTCTGGCAGCGTTGAAGAATGTGTGGAAGTCGAGAAAGTTATCTCGGAAATCAAAAAAGGGTATGTTTGAAGGAACAGCGGTTACAACAATGATATATGTTTGCGAGGCGTGGGCTATGAATGGCGCTGTGGGTAGGACGGTGGATGTGCTGTAAATGAGATGTTTGAGGACAATATGTTGTGTGATGTGGTTTGATCGAGTAAGTAATAATAGGGTAAGAGAGATTTGTGGTAATAAAAAGAGTGTGATAAGAGAGCAGAAGAGGGTGTTTTGAAATGGTTTGGTCACATGGAGAGAATGATTGAGGAATGATTGACTAGGAGGATATATATGTCAGAGGTTGAGGGAACGAAGCGAAGTGGGAGACCATATTAGAGGTGATAAAATGGAGTGAAAAAGATTTTGAGTGATCGGGACTTGAACACGCAGGAGGGTGAAAGGCGTGCAAGGAATAGAGTGAATTGGAACGATATGGTATACCGGAGTCAGCATGCTGTCAATGTGTTGAACCAGGGCATGTGAAGCGTCTGGGGTAAACCATGGAAAGTTGTGTGGGGCCTGGATGTGGAAACGGAGCTGTGGTTTCGATGCACTATTACATGACAGATAGAGACTGAATGTGAACGAATGTGGCCTTTTTTGTCTTTTCCTAGCGCTACCTCGCGCATATGTGGGGGGAGGGGGTTGTTATTTCATGTGTGGCGTGGTGGTGATGGGAATGAGTAAAGGCAGACAGTATGAATTACGTGCATGTGTATTTATGTATATATCTGTGTGTGTATTTATATGTGTACGTTGAGATGTATAGGTATGTATATATGCGTGTGTGGACGTGTATGTATATACATGTGTATGTGGGTGGGTTTGGCCATTCTTTCGTCTGTTTCCTTGCTCTACCTCGCTAACGCGGGAGACAGCGACAAAGCAAAAAAGAAATAAATAATATATTTCATACTATTCGCAATTCCCGCGTTAGCGAGGTAGCGTTAAGAACAAAGGACTGGGCCTTTGAGGGAATATCCTCATCTGGCCCCCTTCTCTGTTCCTTCTTTGGGAAAAAAGAAAAAAAAAGAAGAACGTGGTTGAGAGACCAGAAAGGGTGTTTTGAAATTGTTTGGGAACATGGAGAGAATGAGTGAGGAAAGATTGACCAAGAGGATATATGTGTCGGAGGTGGAGGGAACGAAGAGAAGTGGGAGACCAAATTGGAGGTGGAAACATGGAGTGAAAAAGATTTTGTGTGATCGGGGCCTGAACATGCAGGGGGGTGAAAGGCGGAAAAGGAATAGAGTGAATTGGATCGGTGTGGTATACCGGGGTCGACGTGCTGTCAATGGATTGAATCAGGGCATGTGAAGCGTCTGGGGTAAATCATGAAAAGTTGTGAGGGGACTGGATGTGGAAAGGGAGCTGTGGTTTCGGGCATTATTGCATGACAGCTAGAGACTGAGTGTGAACGAATGGGGCCTTTGTTGTCTTTTCCCCGCGCTACCTCGCACACATGAGGGGGGAGGGGGATGTTATTCCATGTGTGGCGAGGTGGCGAAATGAATGAATAAAGGCAGACAGTGTGAATTTTGTGCATGTGTATATATGTATATGTCTGTGTGTGTATATATATGTGTACATTGAGATGTATGGGTATGTATATTTGCGTGTGTGGACGTGTATGTACATACATGTGTATGGGGATGGGTTGGGCCATTTGTTTCGTCTGTTACCTTGCGGTACCTCGCTAACGCGGGAGACAGCGACAAAGTATGATGTATATATATATATATATATATATATATATATATATATATATATATATATATATATATATATATATACATATATTATCCCTGGGGATAGGGGAGAAAGAATACTTCTCACGTATCCCTGCGTGTCGTAGAAGGCGACTAAAAGGGGAGGGAGCGGGGGGCTTGAAATCCTCCCCTCTCGTTTTTTTTTTTTTTTTTTTTTTTTTAATTTTACAAAAGAAATAACAGAGAAGAGGGCCAGGTAGGGTTATTCCCTCAAAGGCCCAGTCCTCTGTTCTTAACGCTACCTCGCTAATGCGGGAAATGGCGAGTAGTTTGAAAGAAAAGAAAGATATATATATATATATATATATATATATATATATATATATATATATATATATATATATATATATATATATATATATATATGCATATATATATATGCATATATATATATATATATATATATATATATATATATATATATATATATATATATATATATATATATATATACATATATATATTTTTTTTTTTATTATACTTTGTCGCTGTCTCCCGCGTTTGCGAGGTAGCGCAAGGAAACAGACGAAAGAAATGGCCCAATCCCCCCCCCCATACACATGTATATACATACGTCCACACACGAAAATATACATACCTACACAGCTTTCCATGGTTTACCCCAGACGCTTCACATGCCTTGATTCAATCCACTGACAGCACGTCAACCCCGGTATACCACATCGCTCCAATTCACTCTATTCCTTGCCCTCCTTTCACCCTCCTGCATGCTCAGGCCCCGATCACACAAAATCTTTTTCACTCCATCTTTCCACCTCCAATTTGGTCTCCCTCTTCTCCTTGTTCCCTCCACCTCCGACACATATATCCTCTTGGTCAATCTTTCCTCACTCATCCTCTCCATTTGCCCAAACCACTTCAAAACACCCTCTTCTGCTCTCTCAACCACGCTCTTTTTATTTCCACACTTCTCTCTTACCCTTACGTTACTCACTCGATCAAACCACCTCACACCACACATTGTCCTCAAACATCTCATTTCCAGCACATCCATCCTCCTGCGCACAACTCTATCCATAGCCCACGCCTCGCAACCATACAACATTGTTGGAACCACTATTCCTTCAAACATACCCATTTTCGCTTTCCGAGATAATGTTCTCGACTTCCACACATTCTTCAAGGCCCCCAGAATTTTCGCCCCCTCCCCCACCCTATGATCCACTTCCGCTTCCATGGTTCCATCCGCTGCCAGATCCACTCCCAGATATCTAAAACACTTCACTTCCTCCAGTTTTTCTCCATTCAAACTCACCTCCCAATTGACTTGACCCTCAACCCTACTGTACCTAATAACCTTGCTCTTATTCACATTTACTCTTAACTTTCTTCTTCCACACACTTTTCCAAACTCAGTCACCAGCTTCTGCAGTTTCTCACATGAATCAGCCACCAGCGCTGTATCATCAGCGAACAACAACTGACTCACTTCCCAAGCTCTCTCATCCCCAACAGACTTCATACTTGCCCCTCTTTCCAAAACTCTTGCATTTACCTCCCTAACAACCCCATCCATAAACAAATTAAACAACCATGGAGACATCACACACCCCTGCCGCAAACCTACATTCACTGAGAACCAATCACTTTCCTCTCTTCCTACACGTACACATGCCTTACATCCTCGATAAAAACTTTTCACTGCTTGTAACAACTTTCCTCCCACACCATATATTCTTAATACCTTCCACAGAGCATCTCTATCAACTCTATCATATGCCTTCTCCAGATCCATAAATGCTACATACAAATCCATTTGCTTTTCTAAGTATTCCTCACATACATTCTTCAAAGCAAACACCTGATCCACACATCCTCTACCACTTCTGAAACCACACTGCTCTTCCCCAATCTGATGCTCTGTACATGTTTTCACCCTGTCAATCAATACCCTCCCATATAATTTACCAGGAATACTCAACAAACTTATACCTCTGTAATTTGAGCACTCACTCTTATCCCCTTTGCCTTTGTACAATGGCACTATGCACGCATTCCGCCAATCCTCAGGCACCTCACCATGAGTCATACATACATTAAATAACCTTACCAACCAGTCAACAATACAGTCACCCCCTTTTTTAATAAATTCCACTGCAATACCATCCAAACCTGCTGCCTTGCCGGCTTTCATCTTCCGCAAAGCTTTCACTACCTCTTCTCTGTTTACCAAATCATTTTCCCTAACCCTCTCACTTTGCACATATATATATATATATATATATATATATATATATATATATATATATATATATATATATATATATATATATATATATATATATATAGTTTTTATATATATATATATATATAATTATATATATAGTTTTTTCTTTATTTTGTTTTGTCGCCGTCTCCCGCGTTAGCGAGGTAGCGCAAGGAAACAGACGAAAGAATGGACCAACCCACCCACATACACATGTATATACATACACGTCCACTCACGCAAATATACATACCTATACATCTCAATGTAAACATATATATACACACACACAGACGTATAGATATATACACATGTACACAATTCATACTGTCTGCCTTTATTTATTCCCATCGCCTCCCCACCACACATGGATTAACAACCCCCTCCCCCCTCATGTGTGCGAGGTAGCGCTAGGAAGAGACAACAAAGGCCCTATTCGTTCACAGTCAGTCTCTATCTGTCATGTAGTAATGCACCGAAACCACAGCTCCCTTTCCACATCCAGACCCCACACTACTTTCCATGGTTCACACCAGACGCTTCACATGCCCTGGATCAATCCATTGACAGCACGTCGACCCCGGTGTACCACATCGTTCCAATTTACTTTATTCCTTCCACGCCTTTCACCCTCCTGCATGTTCAGGCCCCGATCACTCAAAATTTTTTTCACTACATCTTTCACCTCCAATATGGTCTCCCACTTCTCCTCGTTTCCTCCACCTCTGATACATATATCCTCTTGGTCATTCTTTCCTTACTCATTCTCTCCATGTGACCAAAGCATTTCAGAACACCCTCTTCTGCTCACTCAACCACACTTTTTATTTCCACACATCTCTCTTACCACCCTTACATTATTTACTCGATCAAACCACCTCACACCACTTATTGCACTCAAACATCTCATTTCCAGCACATCCACCTCACACGACATATTGTACTCAAACATCTCATTTTCAGCACATCCACCTCACACCACATATTGTACTCAAACA
>NC_092242.1:28002045-28012619 GCF_036320965.1 Panulirus ornatus | reverse complement strand
GTGGATGTGTTGGAAAGGAGATGTTTGAGGACAACATGTGATGTGAGGTGGTTTGATCGAGTAAGTAAGAAAACGGTAAAAGAGATGTGTGGTAATACAAACTGTGTGGTTGTGAGAGCAGAAGAGTGTGTTTTGAAATGGTTTGGTCACTTGGAGAGAATGAGTGAGAAAAGATTGACAAACAGGATATATGTGTCAGCGGTGGAGGGAACGAAATGTGGGAGACCAAATTTGAGGTGGAAGGACGGAGTGAAAAAGATTTTTAGCGTTCGTGGTCTGAACATGCAGAAGGGTAAAAGGCGTGCAAGGAATAGAGTGAATTGGAACGATGTGGTGTACAGGGGTGGACGTGCTGTCAGTGGATTGAACCAAGGCATGTGAAGCGTCTGGGGTAAACCATGTAAAGTTTTGTCGGGCCTGGATGTGGAAAAGGAGCTGTGTTCTTCGGTGCATTATACATAACGGCTAGAGACTGAATGTGAACGAATGTGGCCTTTGTTTTCTTTTCCTATCGCTACCTCGCGCGCGGCGGGTGGAGGGTGTTATCATTTCATATGTAGCGGGGTGGCGACGGGAATGAATAAAGGTAGCAGGTATGAATTATGTACATGTGTATATATGTATATGTCTGTGTAGGTATATATATGTATTCCTTGAAATGTATAGGTATGTATATGTGCGTGTTTGGACGTGTATGTATATACATGTATATGTTGATGGGTTAGGCCATTCTTTCGTCTATTTCCTTGCCCTACCTCGCTAACGCGGGAGACAGTGACATAGTATGATAAAAGAATATAATTATCCCTTGGGATAGGGGAGAAAGAATACTTCCCACGTATTCCCTGCGTGTCGTAGAAGGCGATCAAGAGTTGAGAGCGGGGTCTGGAAATCCTCACCTTCAGTTTTACTTTTTCAAAAGGAAGGAAATGAGAAAAGGCCAAGTGAGTAGTTGTCTCTTTCTGAGGCTCAGTCATCTGTTCTTGAACGCTACCTTTCTAACGTGGGAAATGGTGAGTATGTATGTGATGAGTTCCAGGAGTTTACTAGTGTATTGTGTTGTAGGAAATTACTGTCTTGATTTGCAAGATATTGTTGTAATTATTGTAGAAATTTAGTGTTGTCTAGCAGGATTCTAATATACTGTGTCGCAATAGTTTATTGTATTGTGTTGCAGGACTATAATGCATTGTTTCGCAGGAGCTTACTACTGCTGTGTTGCCACCCCGCCACACATGAAATGTTGCAGGACTATATTGTGTTGTGTTGCGTGAGTTTGCTTTGTTGTATTGCAGGAGTCTGTCGTTGAAGGTGGACAGAGAGACACTAAGAAGGGCGAAAGTACTGACAGTCCACAGCCGAAGGAGGAAGTGACAGGTGTGGTCAAGACGGGCGTGACAACACAAGACGATGACCATGAGGGCACAGTGCAGGGCATATCTGACCCCGAAACCTTCGAGGATCTGCTGGAACTGGCGGGTACCTCTGGCCGCTGGAACTTCACCATCATCGTCCTCAGCTGCCTCTGTTAGTACTGCCTCGTTTTATTTTTTCCTGGCTCACCAGCCTTGTTTCCTGCCTTGTCGGAATGGTACTTTACTTGTGTAGTCCTTCACCTGTGCTGATCCTTACCTGTGTTGTCCCTCACCTGTGTGTTTCCTGACCTGTGTGGGTCCTCACCTGTATTATCCATCACCTGTGTGTTTCCAGACCTGTGTATGTCCTCACCTGTATTGTTTTCACCTGTGTGATTCCTGAGCTGTGTAGATCCTCACCTGTGTTGTCCATCACCTGTGGTATTCCTGACCTGTGTGGGTCTTCACCTGTATTATCCATCACCTGTGTGTTTCCAGACCTGTGTGTGTCCTCACCTGCGTTGTTTTCACCTGCGTGATTCCTGACCTGTGTGGATCCTCACCTGTGTTGTCCATCACCTGTGTGATTCTTGACCTGTGTGGGTCCTCACCTGTTATATCCCTCACCTGTGTTTTTCCTAACCTTTGAGGGTCTTCACCTGTGTTGTCCCTCACCTGTGCGTTTCCTGACCTGTGTGGGTCCTCACCTGTGTTGTTTTCACCTGTGTGGGTCCTCACCTGTGTTGTCCCTTACCTGTGTTTCCTGACCCGTGTTAGTCCCCACCTGTGTTGTCCTTCACCTGTGTGATTCCTGACCTGTGTGGGTCCTCACCTGTGTGGTCCCTCACCTGTGTGGGTCCTCACCTGTGTGGTCCCTCACCTGTGTGGTCCCTCACCTGTGTGGTCCCTCACCTGTGTGGTCCCTCACCTGTGTTGTCCTTCACCTGTGTGATTCCTGACTTGTTTGGGTCCTCACTGGGTGATTCCTGACCTGTGTGGGTCCTCATCCGTGTTGATCCTCACCTGTATGATTCCTCACCTGTGTGGGTCCTCACCTGTGTGGTTCCTCACCTGTGTGGGTCCTCACCTGTGTGATTCCTGACCTGTATGGGTCCTCACCTGTGTGTTTCCTGACCTGTGTGGGTCCTCACCTGTGTGATTCCTGACCTGTGTGGGTCCTCACCTGTGTGTTTCCTGACCTGTGTGGGTCCTCACCTGTGTGATTCCTGACCTGTGTGGGTCCTCACCTGTGTGTTTCCTGACCTGTGTGGGTCCTCACCTGTGTGTTTCCTGACCTGTGTGGTCCCTCAACCCGTGTGGGTCCTCACCTGTGTGATTCCTGACCTGTGTGGGTCCTCACCGGTGTGGTGCCTCAACCTGTGTGGGTCCTCACCTGTGTGATTCCTCACCTGTGTGGTCCCTCACCTGTGTTGTCCCTCACCTGTGTGGTCCCTCACCTGTGTGGTCCCTCACCTGTGTGGTCCTTCACCTGTGTTGTCCCTCACCTCCGTGATTCCTGATCTGTGTGGGTCCTCACCTGTGTTGTCCCTCACCTCCGTGATTCCTGACCTGTGTGGGTCCTCACCTGTGTGTTTCCTGACCTGTGTGGGTCCTCACCTGTGTGACTCCTGACCTGTGTGGGCCCACATCTGTGTGATTCCTGACCTGTGTGGGTCCTCACCTGTGTTGTCCCTCACCTGCGTTGTCCCTCACCTGTGTGGTCCCTCACCTGTGTGGTCCTTCACCTGTGTTGTCCCTCACCTCCGTGATTCCTGATCTGTGTGGGTCCTCACCTGTGTGGTCCCTCACCTGGGTGGTTCCTCACCTGTGTGGTCCCTCATCTGTGTGGTCCCCCAACCGTATGGTCCCTCACCTGTGTGGTCCGCCAACTGTATGGTCCGTCACCTGTGTGGTCCCTCACCTGTGTGGTGCTTCACCTGTGTGGTCCCTCACCTGTAAGCCCCTCACCTTTGTGGTCCCTCATATATGTGGTCCCTCACCTCTGTTGTCCCTCACTTGTGCGATGCCTCACCTGTGTGTTTCCTCACCTGTGTGGTCCTTCTACTGTGTGGTCCTTCACCTGTGTGGTGCCTCACCTGTGTGGTTCGTGTCCTGTATTGTCGTTCATCTTTGTGGTTCCTCACCTGTGTGGTGCCTCACCTGTGTGGTCCCTCACATGTGTGGTCCCTCACCTGTGTGATCCCTCACCTGTGTGATTAATGACCTGTGTGGGTCCTCACCTGTGTGGTCCCTCAACTGTGTGGTCCCTAACCTGTGTGGGTCCTCATCTGTGTGATTAATGACCTGTGTGGGTCCTCACCTGTGTTGTTCCTCACCTGTGTAATTCCTGTCCTGTGTGGGTCCTCACCTGTGTGATTCCTGACCTGCGTGGGTCCTCACCTATGTGGTCCCTTAACCTGTGTAGTTCCTCACCTGTGTGGACCCTCACCTGTGTGGTCCCTCACCTGTGTGGTCCCTCACCTGTGTGGTCCCTCACCTGTGTGGTCCCTCACCTATGTGGGCCCTCACTTGTGTGGACCCTCACCTGTGTGGTCCCTCACCTGTGTGGTCCCTCACCTGTGTGGGCCCTCACCTGTGTGGTCCCTAACCTGTGTGGTCCCTCACCTGTGTGGTCCCTCAACTGTGTGGTCCCTAACCTGTGTGGGTCCTCACCTGTGTGATTCCTGACCTGTGTGGGCCCTCACCTGTGTGGACCCTCACCTGTGTGGTCCCTCACCTGTGTGGTCCCTCACCTGTGTGGTCCCTCACCTGTGTGGGCCCTCACCTGTGTGGTCCCTAACCTGTGTGGTCCCTCACCTGTGTGGGCCCTCACCTGTGTGTACCCTCACCTGTGTGGTCCCTAACCTGTGTGGTCCCTCACCTGTGTGGTCCCTCACCTGTGTGGTCCCTCACCTGTGTGGGCCCTCACCTGTGTGGTCCCTAACCTGTGTGGTCCCTCACCTGTGTGGTCCCTCACCTGTGAGGCCCCTCAACCTGTGTGGGTCCTCACCTGTGTGATTCCTGACCTGTGTGAGTCCTCACCTGTGAGGCCCCTCAACCTGTGTGGGTCCTCACCTGTGTGATTCATGACCCGTGTGGGTCCTCACCTGTGTGGGTCCTCACCTGTGGGAATCCTGACTCTCACCTGTGCGGTTCCTCACCTGTGTGCTCCCTCGCGTGTGTGGTCCCTCACCTGTGTGGTCCCTAACCTGTGTGGTCCCCCAGCTGTATGGTCCCTTATCTGTGTGGTCCCTCACCTGTGTGGTCCCCCAATTGTATGGTCCCTCATCTGTGTGGTTTCTCACCTGTGTGGTCCCCCAGCTGTATGGTCCCTCATCTGTGTGGTCCCTCACCTGTGTGGTCCCTCACCTGTGTGGTCCCTCACCTGTAAGTCCCTCACCTTTGTGGTCCCTCACATGTGTGGTCCCTCACCTCTGTTGTCCCTCACCTGTGTGTTCCCTCACCTGTGTGTTCCCTCACCTGTGTGGTTCCTCACCTGTGTGGTCCCTCACCTGTGTGATCCCTCACCTGTGTGGTCCCTCACCTGTGTGGTTCCTCACCTGTGTGGTCCCTCACCTGTGTGGTCCCTCACATGTGTGGTCCCTCACCTCTGTTGTTCCTCACCTTTGTGGTCCCTCACATGTGTGGTCCCTCACCTGTGTGGTCCCTCACCTGTGTGGTTCCTCACCTGTGTGATCCCTCACCTGTGTGGTCCCTCACCTGTGTGGTTCCTCACCTGTGTGGTCCCTCACCTGTGTGGTCCCTCACATGTGTGATCCCTCACCTGTGTGGTCCCTCACCTGGGTGGTCCCTCACCTATGTGGTCCCTCACCTGTGTGGTCCCTCACCTGTGTGGTCCCTCACCTGTGTGGTCCCTCACCTGTGTGGTCCCTCACCTGTGTGGTCACTCGCCTCTGCATTCCCTCACCTGTGTGGTCCGTCATCTGTGTGGTCCCCCAACTGTGTGGTCCCTCACCTGTGTGGTCCCTCACCTGTGCGGTTCCTCACCTGTGTGGTCCCTCACCTATGTGGTCCCTCACCTGTGTGGTCCCTCACCTGTGCGGTTCCTCACCTGTGTGGTCCCTCACCTGTGCGGTTCCTCACCTGTGTGGTCCCTCACCTATGTGGTCCCTCACCTGTGTGGTCCCTCACCTGTGCGGTTCCTCACCTGTGTGGTCCCTCACCTGTGTGGTCCCTCACCTGTGTGGTCCCTCACCTGTGTGGTCCCTCACCTATGTGGTCCCTCACCTGTGTGGTCCCTCACCTGTGTGGTCCCTCACCTATGTGGTCCCTCACCTGTGTGGTCCCTCACCTGTGTGGTCCCTCACCTCTGTGGTCCCTCACCTCTGTGGTCCCTCACCTGGGTGGTCCCTCACATGTGTGGTGCCTCACCTGTCTGGTCCCTCACCTGTCTGGTCCCTCACCTGTCTGGTCCCTCACCTGTGTGGGTCCTCACCTGTGTGATCCCTCACCTGTGTGGTCCCTCACCTGTGTGGTCCCTCACCTGTGTGGTCCCTCACCTATGTGGTCCCTCACCTCTGTGGTCCCTCACCTGGGTGGTCCCTCACATGTGTGGTGCCTCACCTGTGTGGTCCCTCACCTGTGTGGTCACTCGCCTCTGCATTCCCTCACCTGTGTGGTCCGTCATCTGTGTGGTCCCCCAACTGTGTGGTCTATCACCTGTGTGGTCCCTCACCTGTGTGGTTTCTCACCTGTGTGGTACTTCACCTTTGTGGTTCCTCACTTGTATGGTCCCTCACCTGTTTGGTTTCTCACCTGTGTGGTACCTCACCTGTGTGGTCCCTCACCTGTGTGGTTCTACACCTGTGTGGTACTTCACCTTTGTGGTCCCTCACTTGTATGGTCCCTCACCTGTTTGGTTTCTCACCTGTGTGGTACCTCACCTGTGTGGTCCCTCACCTGTGTGGTTCTACACCTGTGTGGTACTTCACCTTTGTGGTCCCTCACTTGTATGGTCCCTCACCTGTTTGGTTTCTCACCTGTGTGGTACCTCACCTGTGTGGTCCCTCACCTGTGTGGTTCTACACCTGTGTGGTACTTCACCTTTGTGGTCCCTCACTTGTATGGTCCCTCACTTGTATGGTTCCTCACTTGTGTGGTTCGTCACCTATGTGGTCCCTCACCCGTGTGGTCCCTCATCTGTGTGGTCCCTCACCTATGTAGTGGTTTACATGTGCGGGTCCTCACCTGTGTGGTCCCTCACCTGTGTGGTTCCTCGCCTGTGTGGTGCCTCACCTGTGTGGTCCCTCACCTGTGTGGTACCTCACCTATGTGGTCCCTCACCTGTGTGGTCCCACACCTGTGTGGTACTTGACCTGTGTAGTTTCTCACCTGTGATGCGTTGGACCTCATGGACTATGTCCTTCTGGTAAATTGTTAACGTACATCAAGTATAACAGCGAATCATGAGACCCGCCTCCAGCTTGACCACCGGCTACTCTATCCCAGTTCATAAGGTTTCTCTGATACGTGTCCTCTGTTCTCCTCCATCAAGATCATATCTGACCCGTCTGTGGAGTCTATCTTGTAGGCTTGCCTGAAAACATAATGTCCATTGATGTGAAAGGAGGGTCACCGAGATATGGACCTCAAAAGTCTCATTCCCGTGAGGTGTTCTGCTCTGCTTACCTCATCGAAAGAGAGAGAGAGAGAGAGAGAGAGAGAGAGAGAGAGAGAGAGAGAGAGAGAGAGAGAGAGAGAGAGAGAGTTTATTAGCGTGACGAAACCCCCATTAAGAAATCATTTCCGTACCCGCAAGGCAATTTCGTGGACTCCTCTTTGGTACAGCTGTTGCCTTCAACCTTCCACAGTATAATGTTCCTGAATGAAGGTTTTCGTACGCGTATTTCAGTGTCCTGATTTTCTTTTCTAACACTTCTGCTTAAGCTGAGCTAGAGTGAATAAGATGATTTAAGCTGAATGGATTAGGTTCAGCTAGGGATCGGACGGATTAAAGTTAGATTTGGTTTGATATTGATAATACCTATATTTCTCTCTTTAGAGACATCACCCTGCTGTCGAGGTCTAAGTTATTTGTCCATAAGCTTCTTACATATACTTCCCGACTGTAAATCATCAGTAAAACAATGCCATACTGAAGATCTGTCGAAAGTCAACCAATATAATGGCCTCACCCCATTTGAAAACAAACGCCAAATCTAGTATGATATAATTCCAAGGAATCCCATGTTATGTAAAGACATTAGTTAGTAATCCAGAGATTTCAGGATCTTGAACTATATGTAATCCTTCGTGGGAAGCATTGTTGAGTGGAGATAAAATCCTTCGACGTTTTCAGGTGGGTTCGTGTCCCCTTTCCAGCTGATCTCATACCAGTTCCTGGGTGCTACTCCTGACCACTGGTGTCACGTGACGCCCCTCGTCGAGGCCAACTGGACTCAAGAACAAATCCTCAGCTTCGCCATCCCCGAGAGGTGAGTGTAGACGCCACGACCTGGATCAACTTAGGACCATGTAATAATGTTAAACCTGGGTTGGTTGACCGATCAGTAGGTTGACTGGTTAGTTGGACGACTGGTTGGTTAGTTGACTGAGAGGTTGGTTGACTGATAGGTTGGGTTACTGGTAGGTTGGTTGGCTGGTAGGTTGGTTGCTTGGGCTCTAAGTTAGTTAACTCCCACGTCATATATGCTGTCAACATCCAGCTGCAGCATCAACCAAAATGCCCTCAGTGCATTCTCCAGATGCTGAGAAAGACCACATGCACTTTCATTATGTACGTGGTTTGTGATAAAAAGATTTCTTTGCTAACTTAATTTAGCAAAGAAATCATTTTATACAGTTGAGCCCAAACCTCCCACTGAGACCAAGAATCTTTTAGTTCTCCATTTCAACAATAATTTTTCTTTACGTCCCATGTTGCTAAATGCTTTAATACAAATGTTGCCTTCAGCAACAATGATACTATATGGAATATCTTAATCAGGAATTTACCAGAAAATTCCCTGGATGCATCTATAAAGTGCCATGTGGAAATTGTGATAAATTTCATGTTGGGCAGACTGTTAAGGATCTTTCTGTTAGACTTAACTAACATAGATATTGTATAAGAACGGAAAAAGAATCAAATGCCTTGTTTAATCACATTAAAAACTATGATCATTGTATTGACTGGGGTAATGCCAGTTATTAACTCTAACTCTATTACCACTAGAAATATCATTGAATCTTCTATCAATAAATGCACAAAGAATTATAATCTTAATATTAGTGATTGTCTATACAAAGTAGATAACTATATTGTTGATGAAATTTGTAAAATGATAAGTTTATGAACGCACCTTGTCTGTCTTGGACAATCGCATCTTTACCAAATGGCGTCCTTCCTTCGTCTCATGGATGTATATCAACTGACCGTTATATTTCTCTTTTGTATGAATTATGTACATGTGTCTATAAATATGTGTCTGTGTGTGTGTATTTATATATATATATATATATATATATATATATATATATATATATATATATATATATATATATATATATATATATATATATATATATATATATATAAATACACACACACAGACGCTTCACAAGCCCTGGTTCAATCCACTGACAGCACGTCGACCCAGGTATACCACATCGTTCCAATTTACTGTATTCTTTGCGCACCTTTCACCCTCCTGCATGTTCAAGCTCCGATCACTCAAAATCTTTTTCACTCATCTTTCCACCTCCAATTTGGTCTCCCACTTCTCCTCGTTCCCTCCAACTCTGACACATATATCCTCTTTGTCAATCTTTCCTCACTTATTCTCTCCATGTGACCAAACCATTCCAGAACACCCTCCTCTGCTCTCTCAACCACATTCTTTTTATCACCACACATCTCTCTTAAACTTCCAATACTTACTCGATCAAACCACCTCACACCACATATTGTCCTCAAACATCTCATTTCCATCACATCCACCCTCCTCCGCACAACTCTATCTATAGCCCATGCCTCGCAACCATATAACATTGTTGAAACCACTATTCCTTCAAGCATACCCATTTTTGCTTTCCTAGATAACGTTCTCGACTTCTACGCATTTTTCAACGCGACCAGAACTTTAGACCCCTCCCCCACACTATGATTCACTTCCACTTCCATGGTTCCATCCGCTACCAAATCCACTCGCAGATATCTAAAACACTTCACTTCCTCCAGTTTTTCTCTATTGACACTTACCTCTTAATTGACTTGTCCCTCAACCCTACTGTACCTAATAACCTTGCTCTTATTCACATTTACTCTCAGGTTTCTTCTTTCACACACGTAACCAAACTCAGTCACCAGCTTCTCCAGTTTCTCACCATAATCAGCCACCAGCGCTGTATCATCAGCGAATAGCAACTGACTCACTTCTCAAACTCTCTCATCCACAATAGAATCTATACTTGCCCCTCTTTCCAAAACTCTTGCATTCACCTCCCTAACAACCCCATCCATAAACAAATTAAACAACCATGGAGACATCACGAACCCCTGCCGCAAACCAACATTCACTGAGAACCAATCACTTTCCTCTCTTCCTACACGTACACATGCCTTACATCCTTGATATAAACATTTCACTGCTTCTAACAACTTACCTCCCACACCATATATTTTTAATATCTTCCACAGAGCATCTCTATCAACTCTATCATATGCCCTCTCCAGATCCATAAAGGCTACATACAAATCCATCTGCTTTTCTAAGTATTTCTCACATACATTTTTCAAAGCAAACACCTGATCCACACATCCTCTACCACTTCTGAGACCACATTGCTCTTCTCCAATCTGATGCTCTGAACATGCCTTCACCCCCTCAATTAATACCCTCCCATATAGTTTCCCAGGAATATTCATCAAACTTGTACCTCTATAATCTGAGCACTCACTCTCATCCCCTTTTGCCTTTGTATAATGGCAATATGCAAGCATTTCGCAATTCCTCAGGTACCTCACCATGAGTCATACATACAATGAATAACATTACCAACCAATCAACAGTACAGTCACCCCATTTTTTAATAAATTCCACTGCAATACCATCCAAACCCGCTGTCTTGCCGGCTTTAATCTTCCGCATATCTTTTACTACCTCTTTTCTGTTTACCAAATCATTCTCTAACCCTCTCGCTTTGAACACCACCCCAACCAAAACACCCTATATCTGCCACTCTATCATCAAACACGTT
>NC_092242.1:27707045-27994545 GCF_036320965.1 Panulirus ornatus | reverse complement strand
AGTGAGAAAACATTGACAAAGAGGATATATGTGTCAGAGGTGGAGGGAACGAGAAGTGGGAGACCAAATTGGATTTGGAAAGATAGAGTGAAAAAGATCTTGAGTGATCGAGGCCTGAACATGCAGGAGGGTGAAAGGCGTGCAAGGAACATAGTGAATTGGAACGATGTGGTATACCGGGGTCGACGTGCTGTCAATGGATTGAACCAGGGCATGTGAAGCGCCTCGGGTAAAACATGGAAAGTTCTGTGGGCCCTGGATGTGGAAAGGGAGCTGTTGTTTCAGTGCATGATTACATGACAGCTAGAGACTGAGTGTGAACGCATGGGGCCTTTGTTGTTATTTCCTACCGCTACCTCTCACACATGAGGGGGGAGGGTGTTGTTATTCCATGTGTGGCGGGGTGGCGATGGGAATGAATAAAGGCAGACAGTATGAATTATGTACATGGGTATATATGTGTATGTCTGTGTGGGTATATATATGTATACATCAAGATGTATAGGTATGTATATTTGCGGGTGTGGACGTGTATGTATATACATGTGTATGTGGGTGGGTTGGGCCATTCTTTCGTCTGTATCCTTGCGCTACCTCGTTAACGCAGGAGACAGGGACAAAGCAATAAGTATATATATATATATATATATATATATATATATATATATATATATATATATATATATATATATATATATATATATATATATATATATATATATATATATATATATATATATATATATATATATATATATTTATATATATATATATATATATATATAAATATATATATATATATATATATATATATATATATATATATATATATATATATATATATATATATATATATATATATATATTTTTGCTTTGTCGCTGTCTCCCGCGTTTGCGAGGTAGCGCAAGTAAACAGACGAAAGAAATTTCCCAACCCACCCCCATACACATGTATATACATACACGTCCACACACGCAAATATACATACCTACACAGCTTTCCAGGGTTTACCCCAGACGCTTCACATGCCCTGATTCAATCCACTGACAGCACGTCAACCCCGGTACACCACATCGATCCAATTCACTCTATTCCTTGCCCTCCTTTCACCCTCCTGCATGTCTAGGCCCAGATCACACAAAATCTTTTTCACTCCATATTTCCACTTCCAATTTGGTCTCCCACTTCTCCTCGTTCCCTCCACCTCCGACACATATATCCTCTTGGTCAATCTTTCCTCACTCATTCTCTCCATGTGCCCAAACCATTTCAAAACACCCTCTTCTGCTCTCACAACCACGCTCTTTTTATTTCCAGGCATCTCTCTTACCCTTACGTTACTCACTCGATCAAACCACCTCACACCACACATTGTCCTCAAACATCTCATTTCCAACACATCCACCCTCCTGCGCAAAACTCTATCCATAGCCCACGCCTCCCAACCATAGAAAATTGTTGGAACCACTATTCCTTCAAACATACCCATTTTTGATTTCCGAGATAATGTTCTCGACTTCCACACATTATTCAAGGCTCCCAGGATTTCGCCCTCTCCCCCACCCTATGATCCACTTCCGCTTCCATGGTTCCATCCGCTGCCAGATCCACTCCCACATATCTAAAACACTTTACTTCCTCCAGTTTTTCTCCATTCAAACTTACCTCCCAATTGACTTGACCCTCAACCCTACTGTACCTAATAACCTTGTTCTTATTCACATTTACTCTTAACTTTCTTCTTTCACACACCTTACCAAACTCAGTCACCAGCTTCTGCAGTTTCTCACATGAATCAGCCACCAGCACTGTATCATCAGCGAACAACAACTGACTCACTTCCCAAGCTCTCTCATCCACAACAGACTTCATACTTGCCTCTCTTTCCAAAACTCTTGCATTCACCTCACTAACAACCCCATTCATAAACAAATTAAACAACCATGGAGACATCACACACCCCTGCCGCAAACCTACATTAACTGAGAACCAATCACTTTCCTCTCTTCCTACACGTACACATGCCTTACATCCTCGATAAAAACTTTTCACTGCTTCTAACAACTTACCTCCCACAACATATATTCTTAATACATTCCACAGAGCATCTCTATCAACTCTATCATATGCCTTCTCCAGATCCATAAATGCTACATACAAATCCATTTGCTTTTCTAAGTATTTCTCACATACATTCTTCAAAGCAAACACCTGATCCACACATCCTCTACCACTTCGGAAACCACACTGCTCTTCCCCTATCTGATAATCTGTACATACCTTCACCCTCTCAATCAATATATATATATATATATATATATATATATATATATATATATATATATATATATATATATATATATATATATATATTTTTTTTTTTTATTATACTTTGTCGCTGTCTCCGCGTTTGCGAGGTAGCGCAAGGAAACAGACGAAAGAAATGGCCCAAACCCCCCCATACACATGTATATACATGCGTCCACACACGCAAATATACATACCTACACAGCTTTCCATGGTTTACCCCAGACGCTTCACATGCCTTGATTCAATCCACTGGCAGCACGTCAACCCCGGTATACCACATCGCTCCAATTCACTCTATTCCTTGCCCTCCTTTCACCCTCCTGCATGTTCAGGCCCCGATCACACAAAATCTTTTTCACTCAATCTTTCCACCTCCAATTTGGTCTCCCTCTTCTCCTCGTTCCCTCCACCTCCGACACATATATCCTCTTGGTCAATCTTTCCTCACTCATTCTCTCCTTGTGCCCAAACCACTTCAAAACACCCTCTTCTGCTCTCACAACCAGCTCTTTTTATTTCCACACATCTCTCTTACCCTTTCGTTACTCACTAGATCAAACCACCTCACACCACACATTGTCCTCAAACATCTCATTTCCAGCACATCCATCCTCCTGCGCACAACTCTATCCATAGCCCACGCCTCGCAACCATACAACATTGTTGGAACCACTATTCCTTCAAACATAGCCATTTTTGCTTTCCGAGATAATGTTCTCGACTTCCACACATTCTTCAAGGCTCCCAGAATTTTCGCCCCCTCCCCCACCCTATGATCCACTTCCGCTTCCATGGTTCCATACGCTGCCAGATCCACTCCCAGATATCTAAAACACTTCACTTCCTCCAGTTTTTCTCCATTCAAACTCACCTCCCAATTGACTTGACCCTCAACCCTACTGTACCTAATAACCTTGCTCTTATTCACATTTACTCTTAACTTTCTTCTTTCACACACTTTACCAAACTCAGTCACCAGCTTCTGCAGTTTCCCACATGAATCAGCCACCAGCGCTGTATCATCAGCGAACAACAACTGACTCACGTCCCAAGCTCTCTCATCCCCAACAGACTTCATACTTGCCCCTCTTTCCAAAACTCTTCCATTTGCCTCCCTAACAACCCCATCCATAAACAAATTAAACAACCATGGAGACATCACACATCCCTGCCGCAAACCTACATTAACTGAGAACCAATCACTTTCCTCTCTTCCTACACGTACACATGCCTTACATCCTCGATAAAAACTTTTCACTGATTCTAACAACTTGCATCCCACACCATATATTCTTAATACCTTCCACAGAGCATCTCTATCAACTCTATCATATGCCTTCTCCAGATCCATAAATGCTACATACAAATCCATTTGCTTTTCTAAGTATTTCTCACATACATTCTTCAAAGCAAACACCTGATCCAAACATCCTCTACCACTTCTGAAACCACACTGCTCTTCCCCAATCTGATGCTCTGTACATGCCTTCACCCTCTCAATCAATACCCTCCCATATAATTTACCAGGAATACTCAACAAACTTATACCTCTGTAATTTGAGCACTCACTCTTATCCCCTTTGCCTTTGTACAATGGCAGTATGCACGCATTCCGTCAATCCTCAGGCACCTCACCGTGAGTCATACATACATTAAATAACCTCACCAACCAGTCAACAATACAGTCACCCAATTTTTTGATAAATTCCACTGCAATACCATCCAAACCTGCTGCCTTGCCGTCTTTCATCTTCCGTAAAGCTTTTACTACCTCTTCTCTGTTTACCAAATCATTTTCCCTAACCCTCTCACTTTGCACACCACCTCGACCAAAACACCCTATATCTGCCACTCTATCATCAAACACATTCAACAAACCTTCAAAATACTCACTCCATCTCCTTCTCACATCACCACTACTTGTTATCACCTCCCCATTTGCGCCCTTCACTGAAGTTCCCATTTGCTCCCTTGTCTTACGCACTTTATTTACCTCCTTCCAGAAATCTTTTTATTCTCTCTAAAATTTAATGATACTCTCTCACCCCAACTCTCATTTGCCTTTTTTTCACCTATTGCACCTTTCTCTTGACCTCCTGTCTCTTTCTTTTATACGTCTCCCACTCAATTGCATTTTTTCCCTGCAAAAATCGTCCAAATGCCTCTCTCTTCTCTTTCACTAATACTCTTACTTCTTCATCCCACCACTCACTACCCTTTCTAATCAACCCACCTCCCACTCTTCTCATGCCACAAGCATCTTTTGCGCAATCCATCACTGATTCCCTAAATACATCCCATTCCTCCCCCACTCCCCTCACTTCCATTGTTCTCACCTTTTTCCATTCTGTACTCAGTCTCTCCTGGTACTTCCTCACACAAGTCTCCTTCCCAAGCTTACTTACTCTCACCACCCTCTTCACCCCAACATTCACTCTTTTTATCTGAAAACCCATACAAATCTTCACCTTAGCCTCCACAAGATAATGATCAGACATCCATCCAGTTGCACCTCTCAACACATTAACATCCAAAAGTCTCTCTTTCGCGCGCCTGTCAATTAACACGTAATCCAATAACGCTCTCTGGCCATCTCTCCTACTTACATAAGTATACTTTTGTATATCTCGCTTTTTAAACCAGGTATTCCCAATCATCAGTCCTTTTTCAGCAAATAAATCTACAAGCTCTTCACCATTTCCATTTACAACACTGAACACCCCATGTATACCAATTATTCCCTCAACTGCCACATTACTCACCTTTGCATTCAAATCACCCATCACTATAACCCGGTCTCGTGCATCAAAACCACTAACACACTCATTAAGCTGCTCCCAAAACACTTGCCTCTCATGAGCTTTCTTCTCATGCCCAGGTGCATATGCACCAATAATCACCCATCTCTGTCCATCAACTTTCAGTTTTACCCATATTAATCGAGAATTTCCTTTCTTACATTCTATCACATACTCCCACAACTCCTGTTTCAGGAGTAATGCTACTCCTTACCTTGCTCTTGTCCTCTCACTAACCCCTGACTTTACTCCCAAGACATTCCCAAACCACTCTTCCCCTTCACCCTTGAGCTTCGTTTCACTCAGAGCCAAAACATCCAGGTTCCTTTCCTCAAACATACTACCTATTTCTCCTTTTTTCACATCTTGGTTACATCCACACACATTTAGGCACCCCAATTTGAGCCTTCGAGGAGGATGAGCTCTCCCCGCGTGACTCCTTCTGTTTCCCATTTTAGAAATATATATATATATATATATATATATATATATATATATATATATATATATATATATATATATATATATATATATATATATATATATATATATATATATATATATATATATATATGGATGGGGTTGTTAGGGAGGTGAATGCAAGAGTTTTGGAAACAGGGGCAAGTATGAAGTCTGTTGGGGATGAGAGAGCTAGGGAAGTGAGTCAGTTCTTGTTCGCTGATGATACAGCGCTGGTGGCTGATTCATGTGAGAAACTGCAGAAGCTGGTGACTGAGTTTGGTAAATTGTGTGAAAGAGGAAAGTTAAGAGTAAATGTGAATAAGAGCAAGGTTATTAGGTACAGTAGGGTTGAGGGTCAATTCAATTGGGAGGTGAGTTTGAATGGAGAAAAACTGGAGGAAGTGAAGTGTTTTAGATATCTGGGAGCGGATCTGGCAGCGGATGAAACTATGGAAGCGGAAGTGGATCATAGGGTGGGGGAGGGGGCGAAAATTCTGGGAGCCTTGAAGAATGTGTGGAAGTCGAGAACATTATCTCGGAAAGCAAAAATGAGTATGTTTGAAGGAATAGTGGTTCCAACAATGTTGTATGGTTGCGAGGCGTGGACTATGGATAGATTTGTGGGCAGGAGGATGGATGTGCTGGAAATGAGATGTTTGAGGACAATGTGTGGTGTGAGGTGGTTTGATCGAGTAAGTAACGTAAGGGTAAGTGAGATGTGTGAAAATAAAAAGAGCGTGGTTGAGAGAGCAGAAGAGGGTGTTTTGAAATGGTTTGGTCACATGGAGAGAATGAGTGAGGAAAAGTTGACCAAGAGGATATATGTGTCGGAGGTGGAGGGAACGAGGAGAAGAGGGAGACCAAATTGGAGGTGGAAAGATGGAGTGAAAAAAATTTTGTGTGATCGGGGCCTGAACATGCAGGAGGGTGAAAGGAGGGCAAAGAATAGAGTGAATTGGTGCGATGTGGTATACCGGGGTTGACGTGCTGTCAGTGGATTGAATCAAGGCATGTGTATGGGGGTGGGTTGGGCCACTTCTTTCGTCTATTTCCTTGCGCTACCTCGCAAACGCGGGAGACAGCGGCAAAGCAAAAAAAAAAAAAAAAAAATATATATATATATATATATATATATATATATATATATATATATATATATATATATATATATATAGATATAGATATAGATATAGATATATATGTATGTATATATATATATATATATATATATATATATATATATATATATATATATATATATATATATATATATATATATATATATATATATATATATATTATTCTTTATTTTTTTTTATTATACTTTGTCGCTGTCTCCCGCGTTTGCGAGGTAGCGCAAGGAAACAGACGAAAGAAATGGCCCAACCCCCCCATACACATGTATATACATACGTCCACACACGCAAATATACATACCTACACAGCTTTCCATGGCTTACCCCAGACGCTTCACATGCCTTGATTCAATCCACTGACAGCACGTCAACCCCGGTATACCACATCGCTCCAATTCCATCTATTCCTTGCCCTCCTTTCACCCTCCTGCATGTTCAGGCCCCGATCACACAAAATCTTTTTCACTCCATCTTTCCACCTCCAATTTGGTCTCCCTCTTCTCCTTGTTCCCTCCACCTCCACACATATATCCTCTTGGTCAATCTTTCCTCACTCATCCTCTCCATGTGCCCAAACCACTTCAAAACACCCTCTTCTGCTCTCTCAACCACGCTCTTTTTATTTCCACACATCTCTCTTACCCTTACGTTACTCACTCGATCAAACCACCTCACACCACACATAGTCCTCAAACATCTCATTTCCAGCACATCCATCCTCCTGCGCACAACTCAATCCATTGCCCACGTCTCGCAACCATACAACATTGTTGGAACCACTATTCCTTCAAACATACCCATTTTTGCTTTCCGAGATAATGTTCTCGACTTCCACACATTCTTCAAGGCCCCCAGAATTTACGCCCCCTCTCCCACGCTATGATCCACTTCCGCTTCCATGGTTCCATCCGCTGCCAGATCCACTCCCATATATCTAAAACACTTCACTTCCTCCAGTTTTTCTCCATTCAAACTCACCTCCCAATTGACTTGACCCTCAACCCTACTGCACCTAATAACCTTGCTCTTATTCACATTTACTCTTAACTTTCTTCTTCCACACACTTTACCAAACTCAGTCACCAGCTTCTGCAGTTTCTCACATGAATCAGCCACCAGTGCTGTATCATCAGCGAACAACAACTGACTCACTTCCCAAGCTCTCTCATCCCCAACAGACTTCATACTTGCCCCTCTTTCCAAAACTCTTGCATTTACCTCCCTAACAACACCATCCATAAACAAATTAAACAACCATGGAGACATCACACACCCCTGCCGCAAACCTACATTCACTGAGAACCAATCACTTTCCTCTCTTCCTACACGTACACATACCTTACATCCTCGATAAAAACTTTTCACTGCTTCTAACAACTTTCTTCCCACACCATATATTCTTAATACCTTCCACAGAGCATCTCTATCAACTCTATCATATGCCTTCTCCAGATCCATAAATGCTACATACAAATCCATTTGCTTTTCTAAGTATTTCTCACATACATTCTTCAAAGCAAACACCTGATCCACACATCCTCTACCACTTCTGAAACCACACTGCTCTTCCCCAATCTGATGCTCTGTACATGCCTTCACCCTCTCAATCAATACCCTCCCATATAATTTACCAGGAATACTCAACAAACTTATACCTCTGTAATTTGAGCACTCACTCTTATCCCCTTTGCCTTTGTACAATGGCACTATTCACGCATTCCGCCAATCCTCAGGCACCTCACCATGAGTCATACATACATTAAATAACCTTACCAACCAGTCAACAATACAGTCACCCCCTTTTTTAATAAATTCCACTGCAATACCATCCAAACCTGCTGCCTTGCCGGCTTTCATCTTCCGCAAAGCTTTCACTACCTCTTCTCTGTTTACCAAATCATTTTCCCTCACCCTCTCACTTTGCACACCACCTCGACCAAAACACACTATATCTGCCACTCTATCATCAAACACATTCAACAAACCTTCAAAATACTCACTCCATCTCCTTCTCACATCACCACTACTTGTTATCACCTCCCCATTTGCGCCCTTCACTGAAGTTCCCATTTGCTCCCTTGTCTTACGCACTTTATTTACCTCCTTCCAGAACATCTTTTTATTCTCCCTAAAATTTAATGATACTCTCTCACCCCAACTCTCATTTGCCCTTTTTTTCACCTCTTGCACCTTTCTCTTGACCTCCTGTCTCTTTCTTTTATACATCTCCCACTCAATTGCATTTTTTCCCTGCAAAAATCGTCCAAATGCCTCTCTCTTCTCTTTCACTAATACTCTTACTTCTTCATCCCACCACTCACTACCCTTTCTAATCAACCCACCTCCCACTCTTCTCATGCCACAAGATCTTTTGCGAATCATCACTGATTCCCTAAATACCATCCATTCTCTCCACTCCCTTCTTTAAAGTTCTCACTTTTTCCATTCTGTACTCAGTCTCTCCTTTGGTTTCTTCCTACACAGGTCTCCCTTTGCAAACTCACTTACTCCACCACCCTCTTCACCCCAACTTTTTCTCTTCTTTCTGAAAACCCCTACAACTTCACCTTAGCCTCCACAGATAATGACAACATCCCTCCAGTTGCACCTCTCAGCACATTACTCCAAAGTCTCTCTTTCGCAACCCTGTCAATAACACTAACCAATAACGCTCTCTGGCCATCTCTACTAAATAAGATCTTTGTTATTCTCCTTTTTAAACAGGTATTCCCAATCATCATCTTTTTTCAGGGCATAAATTTCAAGCTTCACCCAAATTTTCCATAACACCCCAGAACCTGAGTACAAAATTTGAAAGGTGAGAACAAGGGTAGTAAGGGGAGTGGGGGAGGAATGGTTTGATTTAGGGAATCAGTGTTTTGGATTCCCAAAAAGGGATGCTTGGGGCATGAGAGAGGGGGAGGTGGTTAAAAAAAGAAAGGGGTGGGTGATGTGGGTGAAAGTAAGATTTTAGGAAAGAGAGAGAAGGCTTTTGGGGCGATTTTTCGGGGGGGAAAAAATGAAAATTGGGGAGATTTTAAAAAGAAAGAGAAGGAGGTAGAGAAAGTCAAGAGGGAAATAAGGCAAATGAGAGTTGGGTGAGGAGTATCTTAAAAATTTAGGGAAAATAAAAAATGTTTTGGAAAGGAGGAAAATAGTGCGAAAGAAAAGGAGCAAATGGAACTTCAGTAAAGGGGGCCAAATGGGTAGGTGATAACATAGTTGGGGATGTGAGGAGTTTAAATTGGTATTTTGAAGGTTTGTTGCATGTTTTTTATGAAGGTGGCAGATATAGGGTTTTCTTTCATTTTGTTTGGGGGGTTTGGGAAAATATTTAAAACCACATAAACTTTACAAAATCCCACTTCATTTTTTATTCATAATTTTTCAAAACTTACCCATAAAAAACCCATTATTACCTTAACAAACAATACAAATCCACCATTTTCTTACCCAAATCTTAATTTTCCCCCCATTACCCAAAATATAAAAATTCCCCTTTCCCCCTTTTAATTTTTCTATCACCAAACCTCTTAACTAAAAAATCTCCCCCAATACCCAAACATTTTTTAAACAATCATCTTTTACCCTTTCCCAACCCCCTCCATTTATTTTCCTCTCCTATATTAACCTCCTATACTTTTATATTCACTTATAAATCAAATTCCTCCATAAAATTTTCTCCCCAACTCCCCCCCCCTTCAAATAAATAACAAACATTCACATTCTCCTTCAAAAAAAAAATTTCCCAAAACTCTAATCAATATTCCTACAACCCCCAACAAAAAAAAAAATTTTATTTTTTCCTAATAACTCCCCCTATCCCAAAAAACACTCAAAAATACTTCCCATATCCCTATACTTCCTCTCTCCCTATCAATTAACACCTACCCATACTTAAATTTTCCCTTTTAAAATATAATAAAAATTAAAAAACCCAAAAATAAACTTTATTTAATAACTTTCTTACCATCCCCCTAAAATTCCCTTTTTCCCCTACACCCTAAAAATTTCCATCTCTAATTTTTCCTATCTACCTAATAATAACTATCATCACCCCTCATTATTCATAAAACAAAAACAAAAAAAATCCCCCCCCTATTATTTTCAAATTACCCTATAATCCTCCTCCCTAACCTCTACCCAACCCACCTTCCCTTACCAATTTCCCCTATTTTAAATTTTACCCACCCAATTTTCTTACCAAATTTCCATTCCCCCCCCCCATTTTCTTACCCTAAAACTCAAATTTTCATCACTTTTCCTTTTCACCCCCCTTTTCCCCCCTTCTATTCACCACTTAATTTCTTTTCCCCCCATTTCTCCAATCTTCCCAAATATTCTACTCCCCCCCAACACACTTCCCTCCCCCCATTACATAAAACCTTCCCCTATAAACCCCCCCCCTAATACATAATCTCTTTATTTAATTCACTCTAATTTTCTCCCTTTTCATTCATATATTCCATCTCATAAATCTTCCCCCCCATATTTTTATTAAAAATTCCTACCCCACCTTTACCTCTCTCTATATCCCACCCCCCCTTATTAATCTCTCTCCCCCTCTTTATAAATCCCCCTTAAATCCCATTCTCTCCATCTAAACTTCCCTTTTAATTCCCCCCTTCACACATATACTTTTATTCTTCTTTTTTCCTATTCTCCCCCAATTCTTTAATTTCCCCCATTTCTATCCCCCCCAAAATACAAGAGCAAGGGAAGGAGTAGCAATACTCCTGAAACAGGAGTTGTGGGAGTATGTGATAGAGTGTAAGAAAGTAAATTCTCGATTAATATGGGTAAAAACTGAAAGTTGATGGAGAGAGGTGGGTGATTATTGGTGCATATGCACCTGGGCATGAGAAGAAAGATCAAGAGAGGCAAGTGTTTTGGGAGCAGCTGAATGAGTGTGTTAGTGGTTTTGATGCACGAGACCGGGTTATAGTGATGGGTGATTTGAATGCAAAGGTGAGTAATGTGGCAGTTGAGGGAATAATTGGTATACATGGGGTGTTCAGTGTTGTAAATGGAAATGGTGAAGAGCTTGTAGATTTATGTGCTGAAAAAGGACTGATGATTGGGAATACCTGGTTTAAAAAGCGAGATATACATAAGTATACTTATGTAAGTAGGAGAGATGGCCAGAGAGCGTTATTGGATTACGTGTTAATTGACAGGCGTGCGAAAGAGAGACTTTTGGATGTTAAAGTGCTGAGAGGTGCAACTGGAGGGATGTCTGATCATTATCTTGTGGAGGCTAAGGTGAAGATTTGTATGGGTTTTCAGAAAAGAGGAGTGAATGTTGGGGTGAAGAGGGTGGTGAGAGTAAGTGAGCTTGAGAAGGAGACCTGTGTGAGGAAGTACCAGGAGAGACTGAGTACAGAATGGAAAAAGGTGAGAACAATGGAAGCAAGGGGAGTGGGGGAGGAATGGGATGTATTTAGGGAATCAGTGATGGATTGCGCAAAAGATGCTTGTGGCATGAGAAGAGTGGGAGGTAGGTTGATTAGAAAGGGTAGTGAGTGGTGGGATGAAGAAGTAAGAGTATTAGTGAAAGAGAAGAGAGAGGCATTTGGACGATTTTTGCAGGGAAAAAATGCAATTGAGTGGGAGATGTATAAAAGAAAGAGACAGGAGGTCAAGAGAAAGGTGCAAGAGGTGAAAAAAAGGGCAAATGAGAGTTGGGGTGAGAGAGTATCATTAAATTTCAGGGAGAATAAAAAGATGTTCTGGAAGGAGGTAAATAAAGTGCGTAAGACAAGGGAGCAAATGGGAACTTCAGTGAAGGGCGCAAATGGGGAGGTGATAACAAGTAGTGGTGATGTGAGAAGGAGATGGAGTGAGTATTTTGAAGGTTTGTTGAATGTGTTTGATGATAGAGTGGCAGATATAGGGTGTTTTGGTCGAGGTGGTGTGCAAAGTGAGAGGGTGAGGGAAAATGATTTGGTAAACAGAGAAGAGGTAGTGAAAGCTTTGCGGAAGATGAAAGCCGGCAAGGCAGCAGGTTTGGATGGTATTGCAGTGGAATTTACTAAAAAAAGGGGGTGACTGTATTGTTGACTGGTTGGTAAGGTTATTTAATGTATGTATGACTCATGGTGAGGTGCCTGAGATTGGCGGAATGCGTGCATAGTGCCATTGTACAAAGGCAAAGGGGATAAGAGTGAATGCTCAAATTACAGAGGTATAAGTTTGTTGAGTATTCCTGGTAAATTATATGGGAGGGTATTGATTGAGAGGGTGAAGGCATGTACAGAGCATCAGATTGGGGAAGAGCAGTGTGGTTTCAGAAGTGGTAGAGGATGTGTGGACCAGGTGTTTGCTTTGAAGAATGTATGTGAGAAATACTTAGAAAAGGAAATGGATTTGTATGTAGCATTTATGGATCTGGAGAAGGCATATGATAGAGTTGATAGAGATGCTCTGTGGAAGGTATTAAGAATATATGGTGTGGGAGGAAAGTTGTTAGAAGCAGTGAAAAGTTTTTATCGAGGATGTAAGGCATGTGTACGTGTAGGAAGAGAGGAAAGTGATTGGTTCTCAGTGAATGTAGGTTTGCGGCAGGGGTGTGTGATGTCTCCATGGTTGTTTAATTTGTTTATGGATGGGGTTGTTAGGGAGGTAAATGCAAGAGTTTTGGAAAGAGGGGCAAGTATGAAGTCTGTTGGGGATGAGAGAGCTTGGGAAGTGAGTCAGTTGTTGTTCGCTGATGATACAGGGCTGGTGGCTGATTCATGTGAGAAACTGCAGAAGCTGGTGACTGAGTTTGGTAAAGTGTGTGGAAGAAGAAATTTAAGAGTAAATGTGAATAAGAGCAAGGTTATTAGGTACAGTAGGGTTGAGGGTCAAGTCAATTGGGAGGTGAGTTTGAATGGAGAAAAACTGGAGGAAGTGAAGTGTTTTAGATATCTGGGAGTGGATCTGGCAGCGGATGGAACCATGGAAGCGGAAGTGGATCATAGGGTGGGGGAGGGGTGAAAATTCTTGGGGCCTTGAAGAATGTGTGGAAGTCGAGAACATTATCTCGGAAAGCAAAAATGGGTATGTTTGAAGGAATAGTGGTTCCAACAATGTTGTATGGTTGCGAGGCGTGGGCTATGGATAGAGTTGTGCGCAGGAGGATGGATGTGCTGGAAATGAGATGTTTGAGGACAATGTGTGGTGTGAGGTGGTTTGATCGAGTGAGTAACGTAAGGGTAAGAGAGATGTGTGGAAATAAAAAGAGCGTGGTTGAGAGAGCAGAAGAGGGTGTTTTGAAGTGGTTTGGGCACATGGAGAGGATGAGTGAGGAAAGATTGACCAAGAGGATATATGTGTCGGAGGTGGAGGGAGCAAGGAGAAGAGGGAGAGCAAATTGGAGGTGGAAAGATGGAGTGAAAAAGATTTTGTGTGATCGGGGCCTGAACATGCAGGAGGGTGAAAGGAGGGCAAGGAATAGATTGAATTGGAGCGATGTGGTATACCGGGGTTGACGTGCTGTCAGTGGATTGAATCAAGGCATGTGAAGCGTCTGGGGTAAACCATGGAAAGCTGTGTAGGTATGTATATTTGCGTGTGTGGACGTATGTATATACATGTGTATGGGGGGGGGGGTTGGGCCATTTCTTTCGTCTGTTTCCTTGCGCTACCTCGCAAACGCGGGAGACAGCGACAAAGTATAAAAGAATAAAAAAAAAAAAATATATATATATATATATATATATATATATATATATATATATATATATATATATATATATATATATATATATATATATATATATATATATATATTGTGACAAACAATTCCTAGATGGGCTTGCGATTAAAAACTAATTGCTTTTTGAGGGGGTAATGGAGTTTTCGAAAAACGACATTCCCGACGTAAAATATACGTTTCTTTCTAAGAGACGGGAATCAGCCATCATTTAGACAGGTTAGGAACGAATTGTTGAAATGTTTTATATGTTCGTAGTAGTCATCAGTAATCTAAGTGATTTCCTTGTGTATATCTTGTGTGATAGACATACAGATATCATCTGATGTTTATCCTATCTAAACAGGTGGTCCAGACAGCTCTGAAGCAAACACAGTAATAAATATGTATAAGGTAAAATAAAGATATTTCTACAGAATGTTTTGATGATGCTAGACAAAGTGTTAATGGTATTTTACTGAATGTACATCTCTCCTGTTCACGTCCGGTAGTGACAACGTGACAGGGACACGGTCGTCATGCTATATGTACGATTACAACTATACCTCGGCGGCTCTGCTAGGCTACGAGAAAAGCATCAACAACCCACAGTTCCTCCCCAGCGAGGACGTCGGGATCGTGGCCTGCTCTACCAGAGACTTCAACCTCACCCAGTACAAGTCAACTGTTGTGACTCAGGTAAGTGCCACTCCCAACTATCAACGAGGGAATGGAACTCTTCCAGTGCAGTACACGTACTTCTAACTTTAATACAACACATCCATATCTGGTCTATAGGACACCTATGCATATATATATATATATATATATATATATATATATATATATATATATATATATATATATATATATATATATATATATATATATATATATATATATATATATATATATATATATATATATACATATATATATATATATATATATATATATATATATATATATATATATATATATATATATATATATATATATATGTATATATATATATATATATATATATATATATATATATATATATATATATATATATATATATATATATATATATATATATACTTATTTATCTATTCATTTATTTACTTATATTTATTTTGCTTTCTCGCTATCTCCCGCGTTACCGAGGTAGCGCAAGGAAACAGACGAAAGAATGACCCAACCCAAGCCACATACACGTCCACACAAGCACGTATATATACCTACACATCTCAAAGTATACATATATATACACACACAGACATATACATATATACACATGTGCATAATTCATACTGTCTGCCATTATTTATTCCCATCGCCACCCCGCCATGCATGAAATAACTACCCCTTCCCCCCGCATGTGCGCAAGGTAGCGTTAGGAAAAGACAACAAAGGCCAAAGGCGTTCACACTCAGTCTCTAGCTGTCATGTAAGGATCCACCGAAACCAAACCGCCCTTTCCACATCCAGGCCCCAGACAACTTTCCATAGTTTCCCCCAGACGCTTCACATGCCCTGGTTCAACCCATTGACAGAACGTCGACCCCGGTATACCACATCGTTCCAATTCACTCTATTCCTTGCACGCCTTTCACCCTCCTGCATGTTCGTGCCCCGATCACTCAAAATCTTTTTCACTCCATCTTTCCACCTCCAATTTGGTCTCCCACTTCTCCTCGTTCCCTCCAACTCTGACACATATATCCTCTTAGTATATCTTTTCTCACTCATTCTCTCCATGTGACCAATCCATTTCAAAACACCCTCTTCTACTCTCTCAACCACAATCTTTTTATTACCACACATCTCTCTTACCCTATTATTACTTACTCGATCAAACCACCTCACACCACATATTGTCCTCAAACATCTCATTTCCAGCACATCCACCCTCCTCAGCACAACTCTATCCATAGCCCACGCCTCGCAACTATATAATATTGTTGGAACCACTATTCCTTCAAACATACCCATTTTTGTTTCCGAGATAATGTTCTCGGCTTTCACACATTCTTCAACGCTCCCAGAACTTTCGCCCCCTCCCCCACCCTATGATAAACTTCCGCTTCCATGGTTCCATCCGCTGCCAAATCCACTCCCAGATATCTAAAACAATTCACTTCTTCCAGTTTTTCTCCATTCAAACTTACCTCCCAGTTGACTTGTCCCTCAACCCTACTGTACCTAATAACCTTACTCTTATTCATATTTACTCTCAGCTTTTTTCTCTCTCAAACTTCACAAAACTCAGTCATCAGCTTCTGCAGTTTCTCACAGGAATCAGCCACCAGCGCTGTATCATCAGCGAACAACATCTGACTCACTTTCCAAGCTCTTTCATCCACAACAGACTGCATACTTGCCCCTCTTTCCAAAACTCTTGCATTCACGTCCCTAACAACACCATCCATAAACAAATCAAACAACCATGGGGACATCACACACACCTGCCGCAAACTAACATTCACTGAGAACCAATCACTTTCCTCTCTTTCTACACGTGCACATGCATCACATCCTCGACAAAAAATTATCATTGCTTCTAACAACTTACCTCCCACACCATATAATCTTAAAACCTTCCACAGGGCATCTCTATCAACTATATCATATGCCATCTCCAGATCCAAAAATGCTACATAAAAATGCTACATACACATTTCCTTTTCTAAGTATTTCTCACATACATTCTTCAAAGCAAACACCTGATCCACACATCTTCTACCAATACTGAAACCAGATTGCTCTTCCCCAGGCTGATGATCTGTACATACCTTCACCCTCTCAATCAATACCCTCCCATATAGTTTCCCAAGAATACTCAACAAACTTATACCTCTGTAATTTGAGCACTCACTTTTATCCCTTTGCCTTTGTACAATGGCCCTATGCAAGCATTCCACCAATCCTCAGGCACCTCACAATGAGTCATGCATACGTTAAATAACCTTACCAACCAGTCACCAACACAGTCACCCACTTTTTCAATAAATTTCAGTGCAATACCATCCAAACCCACTGCCTTGCCGGCTTTCATCTTCCGCAAAGCTTTTACTACCTCTTCTCTATTTACAAATCATTTTCCCTAACCCTCTCACTTTGCACACCACCTCGACCAAAACACCCTATATCTGCCACTCTATCATCAAACACATTCAACAAACCTTCAAAATACTCACTCCACCTCCTTCCCACATCACCAATACTTATCACCTCCCCATTAGCCCCCTTTTCTTAAGTTCCCATTTGTTCCCTTGTCTTACGCACTTTATTTACCTCCTTCCAAAATATCTTTTTATTTTCCCTAAAATTTAATGATACTCTCTCACCCCAACTCTAATTTGCCCTCTTTTTCACCTTTAGCACCTTTCTCTTGATCTCCTGCCTCTTTCTTTTATACATCTCCCACTCATTTCATTATTTCCCTGCAAAAATCGTCCAAGTGCCTCTCTCTTCTCTTTCATTAATACTCTTACTTCTTCATCCCATTAATCACTACCCTTTCTAATCTGCCCACATCCCACCCTTATCATGCCACAAGCATCTTCTGCATGAGCCATCACTGCTTCCCTAAATATATCCCATTCCTCCCCCTTTCCCCTTGCGTTCTTTGTTCTCTCCTTTTCCATTCTGTACTCAATCTCTCCTCACAAAAGTCTCCTTACCAAGCTCACTTACTCTCATCACTCTTTTCACCCCAACATTCTCTCTTCTTTTCTGAAAACCTCTACAAATCATCACCTTCGCCTCCACATGATAATGATCACACATCCCTCCAGTTGCACCTCTCAGCACATTAATATCCAAAAGTCTCTCTTTCGCGCGCATATCAATTAACGCTCTCTGGTCATCTCTCCTACTTACATACGTATACTTATGTATATCTCTCTTTTCAAACGAGGTATTCCCAATCACAAGTCCTTTTTCAGCACATAAATCTACAAGCTCTTCACAATTTCCATTTACAACACTGAACACTCCATGTGTACCAATTATTAACTCAACTGCCACATTACTCACCTTTGCATTCAAATCACCCATCACTATAACCCGGTCTTATGCATCAAAACCAGAACACACTCATTCAGCTGCTCCCAAAACACTTGCCTCTCATGATCTTTCTTCTCATGCCCAGGTGCATATGCACCAATAATCACCCATCTCTCTCCATCAACTTTCAGCTTCACCCATATCACTCTAGAGTTTACTTTCTTACACTCTCTGACATACTCCCACAACTCCTTTTTCAGGTGCAGTGCTACTCCTTCCCTTGCTCTTGTCCTCTTACTAACCCTTGACTTTACTCCCAAGACATTCAAAAACCACTCTTCCACTTTACCCTCGAGCTTCCTTCACTCAGGGCCAAAACACCCAGGTTCCTTTCCTCAAACATACTACCTATCTCTCCTTTTTTCTCATCTTGGTTACATGCACACACATTTAGACACCCCAATCTGAGCCTTCGAGGAGGATGAGCACTCCCCGCGTGACTACTTCTGTTTCCCCTTTTAGAAAGTTGAGATACAAGGAGGGGAGGGTTTCTGCCCCCCCCCCCCCCCCCCGGCACGTGAGGAATGCGAGGGAAGCATTCTTTTTCCCTTATCCCAAGGATATATATATATATATATATATATATATATATATATATATATATATATATATATATATATATATATATATATATATATATTGTTGGAACCACTATTCCTTCAAACATACACATTTTTGCTTTCCGAGATAATGTTCTCGACTTCCACACATTCTTCAATGCTCTCAGGATTTTCGCCCCCTCCCCCACCCTATGATTCACTTCCGCTTCCATGGTTCCATCCGCTGCCAGATCCACTCCCAGATATCTAAAACACTTTACTTCCTCCACTTTTTCTCCATTCAAACTTACCTCCCAATTGACTTGACCCTCAACCCTACTGTACCAAATAACCTTGCTCTTATTCACATTTACCCTTAACTTTCTTCTTTCACACACTTTACCAAACTCAGTCACCAGCTTCTGCAGTTTTTCACATGAATCAGCCACCAGCGCTGTATCATAAGCGAACAACAACTGACTCCCTTCCCAAGCTCTCTCATCCACAACAGACTTAATATTTGCCCCTCTTTCCAAAACTCTTGCATTCACCTCCCTAACAACCCCATCCATAAACAAATTAAACAACCATGGAGACATCACACACCCCTGCCGCAAACCTACATTCACTGAGAACTAGTCACTTTCCTCTCTTCCTACACGTACACTTGCCTTACATCCTCGATAAAACTTTTCACTGCTTCTAACAACTTGCCTCCCACACCATATATTCTTAATACCTTCCACAGAGCATCTCTATCAACTCTATCATATGCCTTCTCCAGATCCATAAATGCTACATATAAATCCATTTGCTTTTCTAAGTATTTCTCACATACATTCTTCAAAGCAAACACCTAATCCACACAACCTCTACCACTTCAGAAACCACACTGCTCTTCCCCAATCTGATGCTCTGTACATGCCTTCACCCTCTCAAACAATACCCTCCCATATAATTTACCAGGAATACTCAACAAACTTATACCTCTGTAATTTGAGCACTCACTCTTATCCCCTTTGCCTTTGTACAATGGCACTATGCACGAATTCCGCCAATCCACAGGAACCTCACCATGAGTCATACATACATTAAATAACCTTACCAACCAGTCAACAATACAGTCACCCCCTTTTTTAATAAATTCCACTGCAATACCATCCAAACCTGCTGCCTTCCCGGCTTTCATCTTCCGCAAAGCTTTTACTACCTCTTTTCTGTTTACCAAATCATTTTCCCTAACCCTCCCACTTTGCACACCACCTCGACCAAGAAACCCTATATCTGCCACTCTATCATCAAACAAACACATTCAACACACCTTCAAAATACTCACTCCATCTCCTTCTCACATCACCACTACTTGTTATCACCTCCCCATTAGCGCCCTTCACTGAAGTTCCCATTTGCTCCCTTGTCTTACGCACTTTATTTACCTCCTTCCAGAACATCTTTTTATTCTCCCTAAAATTCCAACAATGTTGTATGGTTGCGAGGCGTGGACTATGGATAGAGTTGTGCGCAGGAGGGTGGATGTGCTGGAAATGAGATGTTTGAGGACAATGTGTGGTGTGAGGTGGTTTGATCGAGTAAGTAATGTAAGGGTAAGAGAGATGTGTGGAAATAAAAAGAGCGTGGTTGAGAGAGCAGAAGAAGGTGTTTTGAAATGGTTTGGGCACATGGAGAGAATGAGTGAGGAAAGATTGACCAAGAGGATATATGTGTCGGAGGTAGAGGGAACGAGGAGAAATGGGAGACCAAATTGGAGGTGGAAAGATGAAGTGAAAAAGATTTTGAGCGATCAGGGCCTGAACATGCAGGAGTGTGAAAGGCGTGCAAGGAATAGAGTGAATTGGATCGATGTGGTATACCGGGGTTGACGTGCTGTCAGTGGATTGAATCAGGGCATGTGAAGCGTCTGGGGTAAACCATGGAAAGTTGTGTGGGGCCTGGATGTGTAAAGGGAGCTGTGGTTTCAGTGCATTATTGCATGACAGCTGGAGACTGAGTATGAACGAATGGGGCCTTTGTTATCTTTTCCTAGCGCTACCTCGCACACATGAGGGGGGAGAGGGATGGTATTCTATGTGTAGCGATGTGGCGATGGGAATGAATAAAGGCAGACAGTGTGAATTGTCTGCATGGGTATATATGTATGTGTCTGTGTGTGTATATATATGTGTACATTGAGATGTACAGGTATGTATATTTGCGTGTTTGGACGTGTGTGTATATACATGTGCATGGGGGTTTGTTGGGCCATTTCTTTCTTCTGTTTCCTTGCGCTACCTCGCACATGTACATAATTCATACTGTCTGCCTTTATTCATTCCCATCGCCACCTCACCACACATAGAATATAAACCCCCTTCCGCCTCATGTGTGCGAGGTAGCGCTAGGAAAAGACAACAAAGGCCACATTCGTTCACACTCAGTCTCTAGCTGTCATGTAATAATGTACTGAAACCACAGCTCTCTTTTCACACCCAGGCCCAACACAACTTTCCATGGTTTACCCCAGACGCTTCACATGCCCTGGTTCAACCCATTGACAGCACGACGACCCAGGTAGTCGACATCATTCCAATTCACTCTATTCCTTGCACGCCTTTCACCCTCCTGCATGTTCAGGCCCCGATCACTCAAAATCTTTTTCACTCCGTCTTTCCACCTCCAATTTGGTCTACCACTTCTTCTAGTTCCCTCCACCTCCGACACATATATCCTCTTGGTCAATCTTTCCTCACTCATTCTCCCCATGTGACCAAACCATTTCAAAATACCCTCTTCTGCTCTCTCAACCACACTCACTTTATTACCACACATCTCTCTTACCCTATTATTACTTACTCGATCAAACCACCTCACACCACATATTGTCCTCAAGCATCTCATTTCAAGCACATCAACCCTCCTGCGCACAACTGTATCCAATGCCTACGCCTTGCAACCATACAACATTGTTAGAACCACTATTCTTTCAAACATACCGACCTTTGCTTTCCGAGATAATGTTCTCGACTTCCACACACCTTTCACCGCTACCAAAATTCTCGCCCTCTCCCCCGCCCTATGATTCCCTTTCGCTTCCATGGTTCCATTCGCTGCCTGATCCACTCCCAGATATCTAAATAACTTCAGTTCCTCCAGGTTTTTCTCCACTCAAACTTACCTCCCAATTGACTTGACCCTCAACCTTACTGTACCTAATAACCTTGCTCTTCTTTACATTTACTTTCAACTTTCTTCTTTCACACATCTTACCAAACTCAGTCACCAGCTTCTGCAGTTTTTCACATGAATCAGCCACCAGCGCTGTATCATCAGCAAACAACAACTGACTCACTACCCAAGCTCTCTCATCCACAACTACTGCATACTTGCCCCTCTTTCCAAAACTCTTGCATTCACCTCCCTAACAACCCTATCCATAAACAAATTAAACAACCATGGAGACAATATACACCTCTCATGCAAACCTACATTCACTGAGAACCAATCACTTTGCTCTCTTCCTACATGTACACATGCCTTACATCCACGATAAAAACTTTTCACTGCTTCTAACAACTTGCCTCCCACACCAAATATTCTTAATACCTTCCACAGAGCATCTCTATCAACTCTATCATATGCCTTCTCCAGATCCATAAATGCTGCATACAAATCCATTTGCTTTTCCATGTATTTCTCTCACATACATTCTTCAAAGCAAACACCTGATCCACACATCCTCTACCACTTCTGAGACTACACTGTTCTTCCCCAATCTGATGCTCTGTACATGCCTTCACTCTCTTAATCAATACCCTCCCATATAATTTACCAGGAATACTCAACAAACTTATACCTCTGTAATTTGAGCACTCACTCTTATCCCCTTTGCCTTTGTACAATGGCACTATGCAAGCATTCCACCAATCCTCAGGCATCTCACCATGAGTCATACATACATTAAATAACCTTACCAACCAGTCAACAATACAGTCATCCCCTTTTTTAATACATTCCACTGCAATACCATCCAAACCCACTGCCTTGTCGGCTTTCATCTTCCGCAAAGCTTTTACTACCTCTTCTCTGTTTACCAAATCATTTTCCCTAACCCTCTCACTTTGCACACCACCTCGACCAAAATACCCTATATCTGCCACTCTATCATCAAACAAATTCAACAGACCTTCAAAATACTCACTCCATCTTCTCACATCACCACTATTTGTTATCACCTCCCCATTAGCCCCCTTCACTGAAGTTCCAATTTGCTCTCTTGTCTTACGCACTTTATTTACCTCGTTCCAGAACACCTTTTTATTCTCCCTAAAATTTAAAGATACTCTCTCACCCCAACTCTCATTTGCCCTCTTTTTCACCTCTTCCGCCTTTCTCTTAACCTCCTACCTCTTTCTTTTATACATCTCCCACTCATTTGCATTTTCCCTGCAAAAATCGTCAAAATGCCTCTCTCTTTTCTCTCACTAATAATCTTACTTCTTCATCTCACCACTCACTACCCTTTCTAATCCGCCCACCTCCCACGCTTTTCATGCTTCGAGCATCTTTTGCGCAGGCCATCACTGCTTCCCTAAATACATCCCATTACTCCCCCACTCCCCTTACGTCCTTTGTTCTCACCTTTTTCCATTCTGTACTCAGTCTCTCCGGGTACTTCCTCACACAAGTCTCCTTCCCAAGCTCACATACTCTCACAACTCTCTTCACCCCAATATTCTCTCTTCTTTTATGAAAACCTCTAAAAATCTTCACCTTCGCCTCCACAAGATAATGTTCACACATCCCTCCAGTTGCACCTCTCAGCACATTAACATCCAAAAGTCTCTATTTTGCGCGCCTATACATTAAAACTTAATCCAATAACGCTCTCTGGACATCTCTCCTACTTGCATATGTATATTTATGTATATTTCTCTTTTCAAACCAATAATTCCCAATCACCAGTCCTTTTTCAGCACATAAATCTACAAGATCTTCACCATTTCCATTTACAACACTGAACACCACATGTATACCAATTATTCCCTCAACTGCCACATTACTCACCTTTGCATTCAAATCACCCATAACTATAACCCGGTCTTGTGCATCAAAACCACAAACACACTCATTCAGCTGCTCCCAAAACACTTGCCTCTCATGATCTTTCTTCTCATTATATATATATATATATATATATATATATATATATATATATATATATATATATATATATATATATATATATATATATATATATATATATATATATATATGTATATATATTTTTTTTATTCTTTTTATTTTGCTTTGTCGCTGTCTCCCGCGTTTGCGAGGTAGCGCAAGGACACAGACGAAAGAAAATGGCCCAACCCACCCCCATACACATTGTACACACTCACACGCCCACACACGCAAATATACATACCTATACATACCAATGTAAACATATATATACACACACAGACACATACATATATACCCATGCACACAATTCCCACTGTCTGCCCCTAATCATTCCCATCGCCACCTCGCCACACGTGGAATACCATCCCCCTCCCCCCTCATGTGTGCGAGGTAGCACTAGGAAAAGACAACAAAGGCCCCATTCGTTCACACTCAGTCTCCAGCTGTCAAGCAATAATGCCCGAAACCACAGCTCCCTTTCCACATCCAGGCCCCACACAACTTTCCATTGTTTACCCGAGACGCTTCACATGCCCTGATTAAATCCACTGACAGCACGGCAACCCCGGTATACCACATCGATCCAGTTCACTCTATTCCTTGCCCTACTTTTACCCTCCTGCATGTTCAGGCCCTGATCACACAAAATCTTTTTCACTCCATCTTTCCACCTCCAATTTGGTCTCCCACTTCTCCTCGTTCCCTCCAACTCCGACACATATATCCTCTTGGTCAATCTTTCCTCACTCATTCTCTCCATGTGCGCAAACCATTTCAAAACACCCTCTTCTGCTCTCTCAACCACGCTCTTTTTATTTCCGCACATCTCTCTTACCCTTATATTACTTACTCGATCAAACCACCTCACACTACACATTGTCCTCAAACATCTCATTTCCAGCACATATATCCTCCTGCGAACAACTCTATCCATAGCCCACGCCTCGCGACCATACAACATTGTTGGAACCACTATTCCTTCAAACATACCCATTTTCGCTTTCCGAGATAATGTTCTCGACTTCCACACATTCTTCAAGTCTCCCAGGATTTTCGCCCCCTCCCCCACCCTATCATTCACTTCCGCTTCCATGGTTCCATCCGCTGCCAGATCCACTCCCAGATATCTAAAACACTTTACTTCCTCCAGTTTTTCTCCATTCAAACTTACCTCCCAATTAACTTGACCCTCAACCCTACTGTACCTAATAACCTTGCTCTTATTCACATTTACTCTTAACTTGCCCCTCTTTCCAAAACTCTTGCATTCACCTTCCTAAAAACCCCATCCATAAACAAATTAAACAACCATGGAGACATCACACAGCCCCGCCGCAAACCAACATTCACTGAGAACCAATCACTTTCCTCTCTTCCTACACGTACACATGCCTTACATCCTCGATAAAAACTTTTCACTGCTTCTAACAACTTGCCTCCCACACCATATATTCTTAATACCTTCCACAGAGCATCTCTATCAACTCTATGATATGCCTTCTCCAGATCCATAAATGCTACATATAAATCCATTTGCTTTTCTAAGTATTTCTCACATACATTTTTCAAAGCAAACACATCCTCTACCACATCTGAAACCACACTGCTCTTCCCCAATCTGATGCTCTGTACATATCTTCACCCTCTCAATCAATACCCTCCCATATAATTTACCAGGAATACCCGACAAACTTATTCAACAAACATATTCCTCTGTAATTTGAGCACTCACTCTAATCCCCTTTGCCTTTGTACAGTGGCACTATGCACGCATTCCGCCAATCCTCAGGCACCTCACCATGAGTCATACACTCATTAAATAACCTTACCAACCAGTCAACAATACAGTCACCCCCTTTGTTTATAAATTCCACTTCAATACCATCCAAACCTGCTGCCTTGCCGGCTTTCATCTTCCGCAAAGCTTTTACTACCTCTTCTCTGTTTTCCAAATCATTTTCCCTAACCCTCTCACTTTGCACACCACCTCGACCAAAACACCCTATATCTGCCACTCTATCATCAAACACATTCAACAAACCTTCAAAATACTCACTCCATCTCCTTCTTTCATCACCACTACTTGTTATCACCTCCCCAATTGCGCCCTTCACTGAAGTTCCCATTTGCTCCCTTGTCTTACGCACTTTGTTTACCTCCTTCCAGAACATCTTTTTATTCTCCCTAAAATTTAATGATACTCTCTCACCCCAACTCTCATTTGCCCTCTTTTTCACCTCTTGCATCTTTCTCTTGACCCCCTGTCTCTTTCTTTTATACATCTCCCACTCAATTGCATTTTTTTCCTGCAAAAATTGTCCAAATGCCTCTCTCTTCTCTTTCACTAATAATCTTACTTCTTCATCCTACCACTCACTACCCTTTCTAATCAACCCACCTCCAACTCTTCTCATGCCACAAGCATCTTTTGCGCAATCCATCACTGATTCCCTAAATACATCCCATTCCTCCCCCACTCACCTTACTTCCATTGTTCTCACCTTTTTCCATTCTGTACTCAGTCTCTCCTGGTACTTCCTAACACAAGTCTCCTTCCCAAGCTCACTTACTCTCACCACCATCTTCACCCCAACATTCACTCTTCTTTTCTGAAAACCCATACAAATCTTCACCTTAGCCTCCACAAGATAATGATCAGACATCCCTCCAGTTGCACCTCTCAGCACATTAACATCCAAAAGTCTCTCTTTCGTGCGTCTATCAATTAACACGTAATCCAGTAACGATATCTGGCCATCTCTCCTACTTACATACGTATACTTACGTATATCTCGCTTTTTAAACCAGGTATTCCCAATCACCAGTCCTTTTTCAGAACATAAATCTACAAGCTCTTCACCATTTCCATTTACAACACTGAACACCCCATGTATACCACTTATTCCCTCAACTGCCACATTACTCACCTTTGAATTCAAATCACATATCACTATAACCGGGACTCAAAAACCACTAACCATCAAAACGACTAACACACTCATTCAGCTGCTCCCAAAACACTTGCCTCTCATGATCTTTCTTCTCATGCCCAGGTGTGAATATGCACCAATAATCACACATCTCTCTCCATCAACTTTCAGTTTTACCCATATCAATCGAGAATTTACTTTCTTACATTCTATCACATACTCCCACAACTCCTGTTTCAGGAGTACTGCTACTCTTTCCCTTGCTCTCGTCCTCTCACTAACCCCTGACTTTACCCCCAAGACATTCCCAAACCACTCTTCCCTTTATCCTTGAGGTTCGTTTCACTCAGAGCCAAAACATCCAGACTCCTTTCCTCAAACATACTACCTATCTCTCCTTTCTTCACATCTTGGTTACATCCACACACAATGAGACACCCCAGTCTGAGCCTTCGAGGAGGATGAGCACTCCCCGCGTGACTCCTTCTGTTTCCTATTTTAGAAAGTTAAAAATACAAGGAGAGGAGGATTTCTGGCCCCCCACTCCCGTCCCCTCTACTCGCCTTCTACAACAAGAGAGGAATGCGTGGGAAGTATATATATATATATATATATATATATATATATATATATATATATATATACAAGGACAAGAGCAAGGGAAGGAGTAGCAATACTCCTGAAACAGGAGTTGTGGGAGCATGTGATAGAGTGTAAGAAAGTAAATTCTCGATTAATATGGGTAAAACTGAAAGTTGATGGAGAGAGGTGGGTGATTATTGGTGCATATGCACCTGGGCATGAGAAGAAAGATCAAGAGAGGCAAGTGTTTTGGGAGCAGCTGAATGAGTGTGTTAGAGGTTTTGATGCACGAGACCGGGTCATAGTGATGGGTGATTTGAATGCAAAGGTGAGTAATGTGGCAGTTGAGGGAATAATTGGTATACATGGGGTGTTCAGTGTTGTAAATGGAAATGGTGAAAAGCTTGTAGATTTATGTGCTGAAAAAGGACTGATGATTGGGAATACCTGGTTTAAAAAGCGAGATATACATAAGTATACTTATGTAAGTAGGAGAAATGGCCAGAGAGCGTTATTGGATTACGTGATAATTGACAGGCGCGCGAAAGAGAGACTTTTGGATGTTAATGTGCTGAGAGGTGCAACTGGAGGGATGTCTGATCATTATCTTGTGGAGGCTAAGGTGAAGATTTGTATGGGTTTTCAGGAAAGAAGAGTGAATGTTGGGGTGAAGAGGGTGGTGAGAGTAAGTGAGCTTGAGAAGGAGACCTGTGTGAGGAAGTACCAGGAGAGACTGAGTACAGAATGGAAAAAGGTGAGAACAATGGAAGTAAGGGGAGTGGGGGAGGAATGGGATGTATTTAGGGAATCAGTGATGGATTGCGCAAAAGATGCTTGTGGCATGAGAAGAGTGGGAGGTGGGTTGATTAGAACGGGTAGTGAGTGGTGGGATGAAGAAGTAAAAGTATTAGTGAAAGAGAAGAGAGAGGCATTTGGACGATTTTTGCAGGGAAAAAATGCAATTGAGTGGGAGATGTATAAAAGAAAGAGACAGGAGGTCAAGAGAAAGGTGCAAGAGGTGAAAAAAAGGGCAAATGAGAGTTGGGGTGAGAGAGTATCATTAAATTTTAGGGAGAATAAAAAGATGTTCTGGAAGGAGGTAAATAAAGTGCGTAAGACAAGGGAGCAAATGGGAACTTCGGCAAGGCAGCAGGTTTGGATGGTATTGCAGTGGAATTTATTAAAAAAGGGGGTGACTGTATTGTTGACTGGTTGGTAAGGTTATTTAATGTATGTATGACTCATGGTGAGGTGCCTGAGGATTGGCGGAATGCGTGCATAGTGCCATTGTACAAAGGCAAAGGGGATAAGAGTGAGTGCTCAAATTACAGAGGTATAAGTTTGTTGAGTATTCCTGGTAAATTATATGGGAGGGTATTGATTGAGAGGGTGAAGGCATGTACAGAGCATCAGATTGGGGAAGAGCAGTGTGGTTTCAGAAGTGGTAGAGGATGTGTGGATCAGGTGTTTGCTTTGAAGAATGTATGTGAGAAATACTTAGAAAAGCAAATGGATTTGTATGTAGCATTTATGGATCTGGAGAAGGCATATGATAGAGTTGATAGAGATGCTCTGTGGAAGGTATTAAGAATATATGGTGTGGGAGGAAAGTTGTTAGAAGCAGTGAAAAGTTTTTATCGAGGATGTAAGGTATGTGTACGTGTAGGAAGAGAGGAAAGTGATTGGTTCTCAGTGAATGTAGGTTTGCGGCAGGGGTGTGTGATGTCTCCATGGTTGTTTAATTTGTTTATGGATGGGGTTGTTAGGGAGGTAAATGCAAGAGTTTTGGAAAGAGGGGCAAGTATGAAGTCTGTTGGGGATGAGAGAGCTTGGGAAGTGAGTCAGTTGTTGTTCGCTGATGATACAGCGCTGGTGGCTGATTCATGTGAGAAACTGCAGAAGCTGGTGACTGAGTTTGGTAAAGTGTGTGGAAGAAGAAAGTTAAGAGTAAATGTCAATAAGAGCAAGGTTATTAGGTACAGTAGGGTTGAGGGTCAAGTCAATTGGGAGGTGAGTTTGAATGGAGAAAAACTGGAGGAAGTGAAGTGTTTTAGATATCTGGGAGTGGATCTGGCAGCGGATGGAACCATGGAAGCGGAAGTGGATCATAGAGTGGGGGAGGGGGCGAAAATCCTGGGGCCTTGAAGAATGTGTGGAAGTCGAGAACATTATCTCGGAAAGCAAAAATGGCTATGTTTGAGGGAATAGTGGTTCCAACAATGTTGTATGGTTGCGAGGCGTGGGCTATGGATAGAGTTGTGCGCAGGAGGATGGATGTGCTGGAAATGAGATGTTTGAGGACAATGTGTGGTGTGAGGTGGTTTGATCGAGTGAGTAACGTAAGGGTAAGAGAGATGTGTGGAAATAAAAAGAGCGTGGTTGAGAGAGCAGAAGAGGGTGTTTTGAAGTGGTTTGGGCACATGGAGAGGATGAGTGAGGAAAGATTGACCAAGAGGATATATGTGTCGGAGGTGGAGGGAACAAGGAGAAGAGGGAGACCAAATTGGAGGTGGAAAGATGGAGTGAAAAAGATTTTGTGTGATCGGGGCCTGAACATGCAGGAGGGTGAAAGGAGGGCAAGGAATAGAGTGAGTTGGAGCGATGTTGTATACCGGGGTTGACGTGCTGTCAGTGGATTGAAGCAGGGCATGTGAAGTGTCTGGGGTAAACCGTGGAAGGCTGTGTAGGTATGTATATTTGCGTGTGTGGACGTATGTATATACATGTGTATGGGGGGGGGGGTTGGGCCATTTCTTTCGTCTGTTTCCTTGCGCTACCTCGCAAACGCGGGAGACAGCGACAGAGTATAATAAAAAAAAAAAAAATATATATATATATATATATATATATATATATATATATATATATATATATATATATATATATATATATATATATATATATAATCTAGAATTTACTTTCTTACCCTCTATCACATATTCCCACCACTGCTGTTTCATAATTAGTGCTACTCCATCCCTTGCTCTTGTCCTCTCACTAACACCTGACTTTACTCCCAAGACATTCCCAAACCACACTTCCCCTTAACCCTTGAGCTTCGTTTTACTCACACCCAAAACATCCAGGTTCCTTACCTCAAACATACTACTTATCTCTCCCTTTTTCTCATCTTGTTTACATCCACACTCATTTAAACACCCCAATCTGAGCCTCCGAGGAGGATGGGCACTCCCCGCGTGACATTCTTCTGTTTCCCCTTTTAGAAAGTTGATATGCAAGGAGGGGAGGGTTTCTAGCATCCCCCCCATCCCGTCCCCTTTAGTCGCCTTCTACGACACGTGAGGAATGCGTGGGAAGTCTTTCTCCCCTATCCGCAGGGATATATATATATATATATATATATATATATATATATATATATATATATATATATATATATATATATATATATATATATATATATATATATATATATATATATATATATATATATATATATATATATATATATATATATATATATATATAGATAATATATATATATATATATATATATATATATATATATATATATATGTATATATATATGTATATTTATTTATTTTATCTATTTTCCTTTGTCGCTGTCTCCCGCGTTAGCGAGGTAGCACAAGGAAACAGACGAAAGAATGGCCTAACCCGCCCACATACACATGTATATACATACACGTCCACACACGCAAATATACATACCTATACATCTCAAGGTACACATATATATACACACACAGACATATACATATATACACAAGTACATAATTCATACTGTCTGCCTTTATTTGTTCCCATCGCCACCTCGCCACACATGGAATAACAATCCCCTCCCCCTTATGTGTGCGAGGTAGCACTAGGAAAAGACACCAAAGGCCCCATTTGTTCACACACAGTCTCTAGCTGTCATGTAATAATGCACCGAAACCACAACTCCCTTTCCACATCCAGGCCACACACAAATTTTCATGGTTTACCCCAGACGCTTCACATGACCTGGTTCAACCCATTGACAGCACGCCGACTCCAGTATACCACATCGTTCCAATTCACTCTATTCCTTGCACGCCTTTCACCCTCCTGCATGTTCAGGCCCCGATCACTCAAAATCTTTTTCATTCCATCTTTCCACCTCCAATTTTGTCTCCCACTTCTCCTCGTTCCCTCCACCTCCGACACATATATCCTCTTGGTCAATCTTTCCTCACTCATTCTCTCCATGTGACCAAACCATTTCAAAACACCCTCTTCTGCTCTCTCAACCACACTCTTTTAATTTCCACACATCTCTCTTACCCTTACATTATTTACTCGATCAAACCACCTCACACCACATATTGTCCTCAAACATCTCATTTCCAGCACATCCACCCTCCTGCGCACAACTCTATCCATAGCCCACGCCTTGCAACCATACAACATTGTTGGAACCACTATTCCTTCAAATATACCCATTTTTGCTTTCCGAGATAATGTCCTCGACATCCAAACATTCTTCAAGGCTCCCAGAATTTTCGCCCCCACCCCCACCCTATGATTCACTTCCGCTTCCATGGTTCCATCCGCTGCCAGATCCACTCCCAGATATCTAAAACACTTCACTTCCTCCAGTTTTTCTCCATTCAAACTTACCTCCCAATTGACTTGACCCTCAACCCTACTGTACCTAATAACCTTGCTCTTATTCACATTTACTCTTAACTTTCTTTTTTCACACACTTTACCAAACTCAGTCACCAGCTTCTGCAGTTTCTTATATGAATCAGCCACCAGCGCTGTATCATCAGCGAACAACAACTGACTCACTTCCCAAGCTCTCTCATCCACAACAGACTGCATACTTGCCCCTCTTCCAAAAACTCTTGCATTCACCTCCCTAACAACCCCATCCATAAACAAATTAAACAACCATGGAGACATCACACCCCTGCCGCAAACCTACATTCACTGAGAACCAATCACTTTCCTCTTCCGACACGTACACATTCCTTACATCCTCGATAAAAAGTTTTCACTGCTTCTAACAACTTGCCTCCCACACCATATATTCTTAAAACTTTCCACAGAGCATCTCTATCAACTCTATCATATGCCTTCTCCAGATCAATAAATGCTACATACAAATCCATTTGTTTTTCTAAGTATTTCTCACATACATTCTTCAAAGCAAACACCTGATCCACACATCCTCTACCACTTCTGAAACTACACTTCTCTTCCCCAATCTGATGCTCTGTACATGCCTTCACCCTCTCAATCAATACCCTCCCATATAATTTACCAAGAATACTCAACAAACTTGTACCTCTGTAATTTGAGAACTCACTCTTATCCCCTTTGCCTTTGTACAATGGCACTATGTAAGCATTCCGCCAATCCTCAGGCACCTCACCATGAATCATACATACATTAAATAACCTTACCAACCAGTCAACAATACAGTCACCCCCTTTTTTTAATAAATTCCACTTCAATACCATCCAAACCTGCTGCCTTGCCGGCTTTCATCTTCCGTAAAGCTTTTACTGCCTCTTCTCTATTTACCAAATCATTTTCCCTAACCCTCTCACTTTGCACACCACCTCGACCAAAACACCCTATATCTGCCACTCTATCATCAAACACATTCAACACACCTTCAAAATACTCACTCCATCTCCTTCTCACATTACTGCTACTTATTATCATCTCCCCATTAGCCCCCTTCACTGAAGTTCCCATTTGCTCCCTTGTCTTACGCACTTTATTTACCTCCTTCCAAAACATCTCTTTATTCTCCCTGAAATTTAATGATACTCTCTCACCCCAACTCTCTTTGCCCTCTTTTCCACCTCTTGCACCTTTCTCTTGACCTCCTGCCTCTTTCTTTTATACCTCTCCCACTCATTTGCATTTTTTCCCTGCAAAAATCGTCCAAATGCCTCTCTCTTCTCTTTCACTAATAATCTTACTTCTTCATCCCACCACTCACTACCTTTTCTAATCAACCCAAATCCCACGCTTCTCATGCCACAAGCATCTTTTGCGCAATCCATCAATGATTCCCTAAATACATCCCATTCCTCCCCCACTCACCTTACATTCTTTGCTCTCACCTTTTTCCATTCTGTACTCAGTCTCTCCTGGTACTTCCTCACACAAGTCTCCTTCGCAAGCTCACTTACTCTCACCACTCTCTTCACCCCAACATTCTCTCTTCTTTTCTGAAAACCACCACAAATCTTCACCTTCGCCTCCACAAGATAATGATCAGACATCCCTCCAGTTGCACCTCTCAGAACATTAACATCCAAAAGTCTCTCTTTCGTGCGTCTTTCAATTAACACGTAATCCAGTAACGATATCTGGCCATCTCTCCTACTTACATAAGTATACTTATGTATATCTCGCTTTTTAAACCAGGTATTCCCAATCACCAGTCCTTTTTCACCGCATAAATCTACAAGCTCTTCACCATTTCCATTTACAACACTGAACACTCCATGTATACCAATTATTCCCTCAACTGCCACATTACTCACCTTTGCATTCAAATCACCCATCACTATAACCCGGTCTTGTGCATCAAAACCACTAACACACTCATTCAGCTGCTCCCAAAACACTTGCCTCTCATGATCTTTCTTCTCATGCCCAGGTGCAAATGCACCAATAATCACCCATCTCTCTCCATCAACTTTCAATTTTACCCATATCAATCTAGAATTTACTTTCTTACACTCTATCACATACTCCCACTCTCCTGATTCCGGAGTAGTGCTACTCCTTCCCTTGCTCTTGTCCTCTCACTAACCCCTGACTTTACTCCCAAGAGATTCCCAAACCACTATTCCCCTTTACCCTTTCGCTTCGTTTCACTCAGAGCCAAAACATTCCATATATATATATATATATATATATATATATATATATATATATATATATATATATATATATATATATATATATATATATATATATATATATATATATATATATATATATACATATGAGATAGGGGATATTGGAGAAAAAATACTTCCCACTCATTCCTCACGTGTCGTAGAAGGGGACTAAAGGGGACGGGAACGAGCGGCTAGAAACCGTTCCCTCCTTGTATCTAAACAGAACAAGGGGTCACGCGTGGAGTGTTCATCCTCCTCGAAGGCTCAGACTGGGAGGTCTAAATGTGTGTGGATGTAACCAGGATGAGAAAAAAAGAGAGATAGTTAGCATGTTTGAGGAAACGAACCTGGATGTTTTAGCTATGAGTGAAACGAAGCTAAAGGGTAAAGGGAAAGAGTGGTTTAGAAATGTCATGGAAGTAAGATCTTGGGTTGGTGAGAGGACAAGAGCAAGGGAAGGAGTAGCACTACTTCTGAAACAGGAGTGGTTGTAGTATGTGATAAATTGTAAGAAAGTAAACTCGAGATTGATATGGGAAAAACTGAAAGTGGATGGAGAGAGATGGGTTATTATTGGTGCATAAGCACTTGGTCATGAAAAGAAAGATCATGAGAGGCAAATGATTTGGGAGCAGCTGAGTGAGTGTGTTAGTCGTTTGATGCACGTGACAGGGTTATTGTAATGGGTGATTTGAATGCAAAGATGAGCAATGTGGCAGTTGAGGGAATAATTGGTGTATATGGGGTGTTCAGTGTTGTAAATGGAAATGGTGAATAGATTGTAGATTTGTGTGCTGAAAAAGGACCAGTGATTGGGAATACCTGGTTTAAAGAGAGAGATATCCACAGGCATACGTATGTAAGTAGGACAGATGGCCAGAAAGCGTTATTGGATTAGGTGTTAACTGATAGGCGCGTGAAAGAGAGACTTTTGGATGTTAATGTGCTGAGAGGTGTAACTGGAGGGATGTCTGATCAATATATTGTAGAGGCGAAGGTGAAGATTTGTAGAAGTTTTCAGAAAAGAAGAGAGAATGTTTGGGTAAAGAGAGTGGTGAAAGTAAGTGAGCTTGGGAAAGAGCCTTGTGTGAGGAAGTACCGGGAGAGAGTGAGTACAGAATGGAAAAAGGTGAGAATAAAGGAGATAAGGGGAGTGGTGGAAAAATGGGATGGCTTGGCAAAATTTGTTTGTGGCAGAAGAAACGTGAGAGGGGGGGCAGATTAGAAAGGGTAGTGAGCGTTGGGATGAAGAAGCAAGATTATTAGTGAAAAAGAAGGGAGAGGTATCTAGACGAGTTTTGCAGGGCAATAGTGCACATGACTGGGATATGTATAAAAGAAACAGTAAGAAGGTCAAAAGAAAGGTGCAAGAGGTGAAAAAGAGAGCAAATGAGAATTGGGTTGAGAGAGTGTCATTAAATTTTAGGGAGAATAAAAAGATGTTTTGGAAGGAGGTAAATAAACTGCGAAAGAAGAGGGAACAAATGGGAACATCAGTGAAGGGGGCTAATGTGGGGGGGGGGGGGTGATACGAAGTAGTGGTGATGTGAGAAGGAGATGGAGTGAGTATTTTGAAGGTATGTTGAATGTGTTTGATGATAGAGTAGCAGATACAGGGTGTTTTGGTCGAGCCGGTGTGCAAAATGAGAGGGTTAGGGAAAATGATTGGGTAAACAGAAAAGAGGTAGTAAAACCTTTGCGGGGAATGAAAGCCGCCAACGCAGCGGGCTTGGATGGTATTGCAGTGGAATTTATTAAAAAAGGGGATGACTGTATTGTTGACTGTTTGGTAAGGTTATTTAATGTATGTATGACTCATACTGAGGAGCCGGAGGATTGGCGGAATGCTTGCATTGTGCCATTCCACAAAGGCAAAGGGGATGAAATTGAGTGCCCATATTGCAGAGGTGTGAGTTTGTTGAGTATTCCTAGGAAATTATATGGGAAGGTATTGACTGAGAGGGTGAAGGCATGTACAGAGCATCAGATTGGGGAAGAGCAGTGTTGTGTCAGAAGTCGTAGAGGATATGTGGATCAGGTCTTTCTTTGAAGAATGTATGTGAGAAATACTTAGAAAAGCAAATAGATTTGTATGTAGCATTTATGAATTAGAAGGCATATGATACAGTTGATAGAGATGCTCTGTGGAAGGTATTAAGAATATATGGTGTGGGAGGCAAGTTGTTAGAAGCAGTGAAAAGTTTTTATCGAAGATGTAAGACATGTCTACGTGTAGGAAGAGAGGAAAGTGATTAGTTCTCAGTGAGTGTCGGTTTGCAGCAGAGGTGCTTGATGTCTCCATGGTTGTTTAATTTGTTTATGGATGGGGTTGTTAGGGAGGTGAATGCAAGAGTTTTGGAGAAAGGGGCAAATATGAAGTCTGTTGTGGATGAGAGAGCTTGGTAAGTGAGTCAGTTGTTGTTCGATGATGATACAGTGCTGTTGGCTGATTAAGGTGAAAAACTGCAGAAACTCGTGACTGAGTTGGGTAAAGTGTGTGAAACAAGAAATCTGCGAGTAAATGTGAATAAGAGCAAGGTTATTAGGGACAGTAGGATTGATGGACAAGTCAATTAGGAGGTACGTTTGAACGGAGAAAAGCTGTAGGAATTGAAGTGTTTTAGATATCTGGGAGTGCATTTGGCAGCGGATTGAACCATAGAAGAGAAAGTAAGTCATACGATGGGGGAGGGGGCAAAAGTTCTGGGAGCGTTGAAAAAGTGTGGAAGGCGAGAACGTTATATATATATATATATATATATATATATATATATATATATATATATATATATATATATATATATATATATATATATATATATATATATATATATATATATATATATATATATATATGGATGGGGTTGTTAGGGGGGTGAATGCAAGAGTTTTGGAAAGAGGGGCAAGTATGAAGTCTGTTGGGGATGAGAGAGCTTGGGAAGTGAGTCAGTTGTTGTGCGCTGATGATACAGCGCTGGTGGCTGATTCATGTGAGAAACTGCAGAAGCTGGTGACTGAGTTTGGTAAAGTGTGTGAAAGAAGAAAGTTAAGAGTAAATGTGAATAAGAGCAAGGTTATTAGGTACAGTAGGGTTGAGGGTCAAGTCAATTGGGAGGTGAGTTTGAATGGAGAAAAACTGGAGGAAGTGGTGTTTTAGATATCTGGGAGTGGATCTGGCAGCGGATGGAACCATGGAAGCGGAGTGGATCATAGGGTGGGGGAGGGGGCGAAAATTCTGGGAGCCTTGAAGAATGTGTGGAAGTCGAGAACATTATCTCGGAAAGCAAAAATGGGTATGTTTGAAGGAATAGTGGTTCCAACAATGTTGTATGGTTGCGAGGCGTGGGCTATGGATAGAGTTGTGCGCAGGAGGATGGATGTGCTGGAAATGAGATGTTTGAGGACAATGTGTGGTGTGAGGTGGTTTGATCGAGTAAGTAACGTAAGGGTAAGAGAGATGTGTGGAAATAAAAAGAGCGTGGTTGAGAGAGCAGAAGAGGGTGTTTTGAAATGGTTTGGGCACATGGAGAGAATGAGTGAGGAAAGATTGACCAAGAGCATATATGTGTCGGAGGTGGAGGGAACGAGGAGAAGAGGGAGACCAAATTGGAGGTGGAAAGATGGAGTGAAAAAGATTTTGTGTGATCGGGGCCTGAACATGCAATCGGGTGAAAGGAGGGCAAGGAATAGAGTGAATTGGAGCGATGTGGTATACCGGGGTTGACGTGCTGTCAGTGGATTGAATCGGGGCATGTGAAGCGTCTGGGGTAAACCATGGAAAGCTGTGTAGGTATGTATATTTGCGTGTGTGGACGTATGTATATACATGTGTATGGGGGTGGGTTGGGCCATTTCTTTCGTCTGTTTCCATGCGCTACCTCGCAAGCGCGGGAGACAGCGACAAAGCAAAAAAAAAAAGAAAGAAAAAAAAAAAAAAAAAAAATATATATATATATATATATATATATATATATATATATATATATATATATATATATATATATATATATATCGTTATCGTGTGGAGGTGAAGGTGAAGATTTGTAGAGGTTTTCAGAAAAGAAGAGAGAATGTTGGGGTGAAGATAGTTGTGAGACTTGTTTGAGGAAGTACCAGGAGAGACTGAGTACAGAATGGAAAAAGGTGAGAACAAAGGAGGTAAGGAGAGTTTGGGAGGAATAGGATGTATTTAGGGAAGCAGTGATGGCTTGCGCAAAAGATGCTTCTGGCAAGAGAAGCGTGGGAGGTGGGCAGATTAGCAAGGGTAGTGAGTGGTGGGATGAGGAAGTAACATTATTAATGAAAGAGGAGAGAGAGGCATTTGGACGATTTTTGCAGGGAAATAATGCAAATGAGAGGGAGATGTATTAAAGAAAGAAGCAGGAGGTCAAGAGAAAGGTGCAAGAGGCGAAAAAGAGGGCAAATGAGAGATGGGTAGAGAGAGTATCATTAAATTTTAGGGAGAATAAAAAGATATTTAGAAAGAGGTAAATAAAGTGCGTAAGACAAGGGAATCAATGGGAACTTCAGTGAAAAGGGGTAATAGGGAGGTGATAACAAAGTAACCGTGATGTGTGAAGGAGATGGAGTGAGTATTTTCAAGGTTTGTTGAATGTGTTTCATGATAGAGGGGCAAATATAGGGTGTTTTGGTCGAGGTGGTGTGTAAAGTGAGAGGGTTAGGGAAAATGATTTGGTAAACAGAGAGGAGGTAGTAAAAGTTTTGCGGAAGATGGAAGCCGGCAAGGCAGCGGATTTGGGTGGTATTGCAGTGGAATGTATTAAAAAGGGGGGTGACTGTATTGTTGACTGGTTGCTAAGGTTATATAATGTATGTATGACTCATGGTGAGGTACCTGAGGATTGGCGGAATGCTTGCATAGTACCATTGTACAAAGGCAAAGGGGACAAAGGTGAGTGCTCAAATTACGGAGGTATAAGTTTGTTGAGTATTCCTGAGAAATTTTATGAGAGGGTATTGATTGAGAGGTTGAAGGCATGTACAGAGCATCAGATTGGGGAAGAGCAGTGTGGTTTCAGAAGTGGTGAAGGATGTGTGGATCAGGTGTTTGCTTTGAAGAATGTATGTGAGAAATACTTAGAAAAGGAAATGGATTTGTATGTAGCATTTATTGATCTGCAGAAGGCATATGATAGAGGTGAGAGAGATGTTCTGTGGAGGGTATTAAGAATATATGGTGTGGGAGGCAAGTTGTTAGAAGCAGTGAAAAGATTTCATCGAGGATGGAAGGCATGTGTACTACACGTATAGGAAGAGAGGAAAGTGATTGATTCTCAGTGAATGTAGGTTTGCGGCAGGGGTGAGTGATGTTTCCGTGTTTGTTTAATTTGTTTATGGATGGGGTTGTTAGGGAGGTGAATGCAAAAGTTTTGGAAAGAGGGGCAAGTATGCAGTCTGTTGTGGGTGAGAGAGCTTGGGAAGTGAGTCAGTTGATGTTCCCTGATGACACAGCGCTGGTGGCTGATTCATGTGAGAAACTGCAGAAACTGGTGACTGAGTTTGATAAAGTTCGTGAAAGAAGAAAGTTGAGAGTAAATGTGAATAAGGGCAAGGTTACTAGGTACAGTAGGGTTGAGGGTCAAGTCAATAGGAAGGTAAGTTTGAATGGAGAAAAACTGGAGGAAGTGAAGTGTTTTAGATATCTGGGAGTGGATCTGGCAGCGGATGGAACCATGGAAGCGGAAGTGAATCATAGGGTGGGGGAGGGGGCGAAACTTCTGGGAGCCTTGAAGAATGTGTGGAAGTCGAGAACATTATCTCGGAAAGCAAAAATGGGTATGTTTGAAGGAATAGTGGTTCCAACAATGTTGTATGGTGGAGAGGCGTGGGCTATGGATAGAGTTGTGCACAGGAGGGTGGATGTACTGGAAATGAGATATTTGAGGACAATATGTGGTGTGAGGTTTTTTGATCAAGCAAGTAATAATAGGGTAAGAGAAATGTGTTGTAATAAAAAGAGTGTGGTTGAGAGCGCAGAAGTGGGTGTTTTGAAATGCTTTCGTCGCATGGAGAGAATGAGTAAGGAAAGATTGACAAAGAGGATATATGTGTCAGAAGTGGAGAGAACAAGGAGAAATGGGAGAATAAAATTGAAGGTGGAAAGATGGAGTGAAAAAGATTTTGAATGACCGGGGCCTGAACATGCAGGAGGGCGAAAGGTGTGCAAGGAATACAGTGAATTGGAACGTTGTGGTATACCGGGTCGACGTGCTGTGAATGGATTGAACCAAGGCATGTAAAGCGTCTGGGGTAAACCACAGAAACTTCTGTGGGGCCTGGATGTGGAAAGGGAGCTGTGGTTTCGTTGCATTATTACATGACAGCGAGAGACTGAGTGTGAAGGAATGGAGCCTTTGTTGTCTTTTCCTAGTGTTACCTCGCACATATGAGGGGGGAGGGTGTTGTTATTTCATGTGTAGCGAGGTGGCGATGGAAATAAATAAAGGTAGACAGTATGAATTATATACATGTGTATATATTCATATTTCTGTGTGTGTATATAAATGTATACGTTGAGATGTATAGAGATGTATATTTGCGTGTGTGGACGTTTATGTGTATACATGTGTATGTGGGTGGGTTGGGATTCTTTCGTCTGTTTCCTTGCGCTACCTCGCTAACGCGGGAGACAGCGACAAAGCAAAATATATAAAATAAAAAAATGAAAAATAATATCAAATATGTATATATATATATATATATATAAAGAAAAAATAATATATATATATATATATTTTATATATATTATATATATATATATATATATATTATATATATATATATATATATTAATAATACTTCATATCATATAGTATAGTGCGGTGTGTACCAGAGAGAGACTGAGTACAGAATGAAAAGGTGATGAACATGGACCTAGTAAGGAGGCCAGTGCCGGGGGAGGCAACTGGGATGAATTTAGGGAATCACGTGATGGCTTGCCGCACACGCATAGTTGTGGCAGTGAGAGAGTGTGACGCGTGCCAGCAATTGATTCGTAAAGGGTATGTGAGTGACTGTTCGGTTATGACGAAGAAAGTAGTCTTAGCTTTGAAAGAGAATTGAGAGAGCATTTGCCATCTGAATTTTTGCAAGGATAAAATTGCAAGTTGAGAGGGACGATGTTATAAAAGAATCGCTCCGATCTTACCTCTCCACTGTATAAAGTATCGTGTGAAAAAAAAGGGCAATGAGAGTTGGAGGTCCGATCGGCAACACGAGAGTATCATTTAAATTATACGTAGAGCATAAAAAGCTGATCGGAGAGAGGTAAAAAAAGTGCGTAAGACAAGGAGCAAATGGAACTTCAGTTGAGGCGCAAAAATGGGGAAGGTATAACATGAGTGAGTGGTGACACATGTTTTTTTTTTGTGGAGAGAAGGAGAAGGAAAGTGCGAATTTTGAGGTTTGTTTGAATGTGTATTGATGATAGAGCTGCAGATTATAGTGTGTTGTTGTCTGAGGTAGGTGTGCAAGTTGAGCGTTAAGTAGGATAACAATAGATTATTACCCTCATCTTTACAATCACTCTCATTCCAAGCTTTGCGGAAGCAGAAAGCCGGCTAACACACAGCGCAGCATGTTTGAAGTGGTATTGCAGGGCAATTATGGTAAACAGGGTGATGTATTGTTGGACTGTTATGTGTATGGTTATTTAATGTCTGTTATGGACTCAATGGGTGATGGTGTCAACTTGAGATTGGCGGAATTCGTGCATAGTGGCACTGGTGTACAAACGGGCAATTGCGGTAGGTGATAAGAGTGACCGTGACTCAATTAAGATGGTATAGTGTGAATGTTTATTCCTGGTAAATTATGCATGGGAGTGGTATTGATTTGAGAGGGTGAGGCCATGTAAACCCGAGATCATGATAGGGCGAGCGCTGCTTGGTTCAGACGTGGCTAAGAAGTATGACTTGGTAATCATCTTGATGCTTCTTGAGACTGAATCTTGCGACAAATATCTTAGAAAGGCATGATATATTTAAAAAAATAAGTGAATCATTGTATTTGTCAGAATCTATGAGCATTGCATAGCGCATGTCTTTTTTAGATCTTTAAATTACTAATCTTCTATTGTGCTGTCTGTTCGAGTATAATTTATAACTCCTCCTATCCCTGTATTTCAAACTCTCATACCTTCTATATACCTATTCGTCCTCTCTTTCACCTATCATATACAATATATATAATTAAAATCTTCCGTTATAGTTCTATACCTATTCTTCTTATATTATAATCACAAGATATCTTTAAATTTAATAATATTACCAACTACCCTATCTAAAATCTCCGTTATTTTCACCATACATACTACAATAATCTTCTCTCTCTCATGTCCCCTAATTTGTCTATCTACCAGAGATAATAACCCCTATCTTCATCCTCTTATTGATTTAATTAATCAGAATATCTCCATCCTCTCATTATCCAAATCTAAATCATACCCTTATATATTGCCTACATCAAACCATGCCTACCCCATTCCACTCTCCACTTAAAATACCTAACTTTAATCTTTACCATACCAACTAACTTATCTAATTCCATTCTCCCCCATTCTTCCTATTATAAAACTCACAATTATTTTAAATTCTCCATAATCTTCATCCCATTTCCTACTTCCTTATTCACACTTTGATTTTCTTTTTCCAAATTTCTCCCAAAAAATCCATCATAATATTCCACATAAACCCCCACACACCACAAAACACACACCAACCACAAACACCACAAACACCCAAAACCCACACCCCCCCCCCACCCACCACTACAACCCCCCAACACCCCACAACCCAACAACCCACCCCACCACACCCCCCCACCAAACCCAACCAACACCCCCTCACCCAACCAAACCAAACCCCAACCAAAACCACAAACTAATCCCCCCTAAATCCATATCACCACCAAAACATCACAACCCCCATCTCCACACACAACCACCAAACATACACACAACCCCCCAACAACCCCACTCCACTCATACCTCTAACCAAACACTCTCCACCTTTCACACAATCTTACTCACATTCTCTATTTTATCATTCTCTTTTCTTCCTTCTCCGTTTACTATCTTCTTACATATCCCCCACCCTCTATCCTCCTTCATTTAACATACTATTCTCTACACCCCCATTCTAATTACTTCACAAAGAATAGTGGTTCCTTCATGTTGATATGGTTGCGAGGCGTGGGCTGTGGATTGAGTTGTGCGCAGGAGGATGGATGTGCTGGACAATGAGTGTGTGTGAGGACATGTGTGTGTGAGGTGGCGTTTCTGTGTATGATTGGGGAAAGGGGTGGCTTTTGGCAGGGGGGGGCAGGGTTTGAGTATTTATCGAGTGAGTGTGTGTGTAAGGTAAGAGAGATGTGTGGGAATAAAAAGAAGCGTGGTTGAGTAGCATCCAGAGGGTGTTTTGAAGCCCCTGGTACCCTCTGCGGCCCACATGCGTACCCCCCCCCCCGAGGATTGAGTGAGACTAAGATCGCGCGCTCACTAAAGAGTGATATAATAGTGTCGAGGGAGGGAACTCAAAAGAGAAGAGGGAGACCAAATTGGAGAGGAAAGATGGAGTGGAAAAGATTTTGTGTGATCGGGGCCTGAACATGCAATCGGGTGAAAGGAGGGCAAGGAATAGAGTGAATTGGAGCGATGTGGTATACCGGGGTTGACGTGCTGTCAGTGGATTGAATCAAGGCATGTGAAGCGTCTGGGGTAAGCTATGGAAAGCTGTGTAGGTATGTATATTTGCGTGTGTGGACGTATGTATATACATGTGTATGGGGGGGGTTGGGCCATTTCTTTCGTCTGTTTCCTTGCGCTACCTCGCAAACGCGGGAGACAGCGACAAAGTATAATAAGTAAATAAATATATATATATATATATATATATATAATATATATATATATATATATATATATATATATATATATATATATATATATATATATATAATAATAATAATAATAATAATAATAATGATAATAATAATAATAATTGGTGTTCATTGTTGTAAATGGAAATGGTGAAGAGCTTGTAGATTTATGTGCTGAAAAAGGACTGGTGATTGGGAATACCTGGTTTAAAAAGCGAGATATACATAAGTATACGTATGTAAGAAGGAGAGAAGGCCAGTGAGCTTTATTGGATTACGTGTTAATTGACAGGCGTGCGAAAGAGAGACTTTTGGATGTTAATGTGCTGAGAGGTGCAACTGAAGGGATGTGTGATCATTATCTTGTGGAGGTGAAGATTTGTATGGGTTTTCAGAAAAGAAGAGAGAATGTTGGGGTGAAGAGGGTGGTGAGAGTAGGTGAGCTTGGGAAGGAGACTTGTGTGAGGAAGTACCAGGAGAGACTGAGTACAAAATGGAAAAAGGTGAGAACAAAGGAGGTAAGGGGACTGGGGGAGGAATTGGATGTATTTAGGGAACCAGTGATGGCTTCCACACAAGATGCTTGTGGCATGAGAAGCGTGGGAGGTGGGTTGATTAGAAAGGGTAGTTAGATCAGTAGTGAAAGAGAAGAGAGACGCATTTTGGACGATTTTTGCAGAGAAAAAATGCAAATGAGTGGGAGATGTATAAAAGAAAGAGGCAGGAGGTCAAGAGAAAGGTGCAAGAGGTGAAAAAGAGGGCAAATGAATGTTGGAGTGAGAGAGTATCATTAAATTTTAGGGAGAATAAAAAGATGTATTGGATGGAGGTAGATAAAGTGCGTAAGACAAGGGAACAAATGGGAACTTCAGTGAAGGGGGTTAATGGGGAGGTGATAACAAGTAGTGGTGATGTGAGAAGGAGATGGAGTGAGTACTTTGGAGGTTTGTTGAATGTGTTTGATGATAAGCGTGGCCGATATAGGGGTGTTTTGGTCGAGGTGGTGTGCAAAGTGAGAGGGATAGGGAAAATGATTTGGTAAACAGAAAAGGGGTAGTAAAAGCTTTGCGGAAGATGGAAGCCGACAAGGCAGAGGATTTGGATGGTATTGCAGTGGAATTCATTAAAAAAAAAAAAGGCGGTGCCTGTATTGTTGACTGGTTGGTAAGGTTATTTAATGTATGTATGACTCATGGTGAGGTGCCTGAGGATTGGCGGAATGCTTGCATAGTGCCATTGTACAAAGGCAAAGGGGATAAGAGTGAGTGCTCAAATTACAGAGGAATATGTTTGTTGAGTATTCCTTGTAAATTATATGGGAGGGTATTGATTGACAGGGTGAAAACATGTACAGAGCATCAGATTGGGGAAGAGCAGTGTGGTTTCAAAAGTGGTAGAGGATGTGTGGATCAGGTGCTTGCTTTGAAGAATGTATGTGAGAAATACTTAGAAATGCAAATGGATTTGTATGTAGCATTTATGGATTTGGAGAAGGCATATGATAGAGTTGATAGAGATACTCTGTGGAAGGTACTAAGGATATATGGTGTGGGAGGCAAGTTGTTGGAAGCAGTGAAAAGATTTCATCGAGGATGTAAGGCATGTGTACTACACGTGTAGGAAGAGAGGAAAGTGATTGCTTCTCAGTGAATGTAGGTTTGCGGCTGGGGTGTGTGATGTCTCCATGGTTGTTTAATTTGTTTATGGATGGGGTTGTTAGGGAGGTGAATGCAAGAGTTTTGGAAAGAGGGGCAAGTATGCAGTCTGTTGGGGATGAGAGAGCTTGGGAAGTGAGTCAGTTGTTGTTCGCTGATGATACAGCGCTGGTGGCTGATTCATGTGAGACACTGCAGAAGCTGGTGACTGAGTTTGGTAAATTGGGTGAAAGAAGAAAGTTAAGCGTAAATGTGAATAAGAGCAAGGTTATTCGGTACAGTAGGGTTGAGGGTCAAGTCAACTGGGAGGTAAGTTTGAATGGAGAGAAACTGGAGGAAGTAAAGTGTTTTAGATATCTGGGAGTGGATATGGCAGCGGAAGGAACCACGGAAGCGGAAGTGAATCATAGGGTGGGGGTGGGGGAATTCTGGGAGCCTTGAAGAATGTGTGGAAGTCGAGAACATTATCTCGGAAAGCAAAAATGGGGATGTTTGAAGGAATAGTGGTTCCAACAATGTTGTATGGTTGCGTTGTAGAGTTGTGCGCAGGTGGTTGCATGTGCTGGAAATGAGATGTTTGAGTACAATATGTGGTGTGAGGTGGATGTGCTGGAAATGAGATGTTTGAGTACAATATGTGGTGTGAGGTGGATGTGCTGGAAATGAGATGTTTGAGTACAATATGTCGTGTGAGGTGGATGTGCTGGAAATGAGATGTTTGAGTGCAATAAGTGGTGTGAGGTGGTTTGATCGAGTAAATAATGTAAGGGTGGTAAGAGAGATGTGTGGAAATAAAAAGTGTGGTTGAGTGAGCAGAAGAGGGTGTTCTGAAATGCTTTGGTCACATGGAGAGAATGAGTAAGGAAAGAATGACCAAGAGGATATATGTATCAGAGGTGGAGGAAACGAGGAGAAGTGGGAGACCATATTGGAGGTGAAAGATGTAGTGAAAAAAATTTTGAGTGATCGGAACCTGAACATGCAGGAGGGTGAAAGGCGTGGAAGGAATAAAGTAAATTGGAACGATGTGGTACACCGGGGTCGACGTGCTGTAAATGGATTGATCCAGGGCATGTGAAGCGTCTGGTGTGAACCATGGAAAGTTGTGTGGGGTCTGGATGTGGAAAGGGAGCTGTGGTTTCGGTGCATTACTACATGACAGATAGAGACTGACTGTGAACGAATAGGGCCTTTGTTGTCTCTTCCTAGCGCTACCTCGCACACATGAGGGGGGAGGGGGTTGTTAATCCATGTGTGGTGGGGAGGCGATGGGAATAAATAAAGGCAGACAGTATGAATTGTGTACATGTGTATATATCTATACGTCTGTGTGTGTGTATATATATGTTTACATTGAGATGTATAGGTATGTATATTTGCGTGTGTGGACGTGTATGTATATACATGTGTATGTGGGTGGGTTGGTCCATTCTTTCGTCTGTTTCCTTGCACTACCTCGCTAACGCGGGAGACGGCGACAAAACAAAATAAAGAAAAAACTATATATATAGTTATATATATATATATATAAAAACTATATATATATATATATATATATATATATATATATATATATATATATATATATATGTGCAAAGTGAGAGGGTTAGGGAAAATGATTTGGTAAACAGAGAAGAGGTAGTGAAAGCTTTGCGGAAGATGAAAGCCGGCAAGGCAGCAGGTTTGGATGGTATTGCAGTGGAATTTATTAAAAAAGGGGGTGACTGTATTGTTGACTGGTTGGTAAGGTTATTTAATGTATGTATGACTCATGGTGAGGTGCCTGAGGATTGGCGGAATGCGTGCATAGTGCCATTGTACAAAGGCAAAGGGGATAAGGGTGAGTGCTCAAATTACAGAGGTATAAGTTTGTTGAGTATTCCTGGTAAATTATATGGGAGGGTATTGATTGAGAGGGTGAAAGCATGTACAGAGCATCAGATTGGGGAAGAGCAGTGTGGTTTCAGAAGTGGTAGAGGATGTGTGGATCAGGTGTTTGCTTTGAAGAATGTATGTGAGAAATACTTAGAAAAGCAAATGGATTTGTATGTAGCATTGATGGATCTGAAGAAGGCATATGATAGAGTTGATAGAGATGCTCTGTGGAAGGTATTAAGAATATATGGTGTGGGAGGAAAGTTGTTAGAAGCAGTGAAAAGATTTTATCGAGGATGTAAGGCATGTGTACGTGTAGGAAGAGAGGAAAGTGACTGGTTCTCAGTGAATGTAGGTTTGCGGCAGGGGTGTGTGATGTCTCCATGGTTGTTTAATTTGTTTATGGATGGGGTTGTTAGGGAGGTAAATGCAAGAGTTTTGGAAAGAGGGGCAAGTATGAAGTCTGTTGGGGATGAGAGAGCTTGGGAAGTGAGTCAGTTGTTGTTCGCTGATGATACAGCGCTGGTGGCTGATTCATGTGAGAAACTGCAGAACCTGGTGACTGAGTTTGGAAAAGTGTGTGGAAGAAGAAAGTTAAGAGTAAATGTGAATAAGAGCAAGGTTATTAGGTACAGTAGGGTTGAGGGTCAAGTCAATTGGGAGGTGAGTTTGAATGGAGAAAAACTGGAGGAAGTGAAGTATTTTAGATATCTGGGAGTGGATCTGGCAGCGGATGGAACCATGGAAGCGGAAGTGGATCATAGGGTGGGGGAGGGGGCGAAAATCCTGGGGGCCTTGAAGAATGTGTGGAAGTCGAGAACATTATCTCGGAAAGCAAAAATGGGTATGTTTGAAGGAATAGTGGTTCCAACAATGTTGTATGGTTGCGAGGCGTGGGCTATGGATAGAGTTGTGCGCAGGAGGATGGATGTGCTGGAAATGAGATGTTTGAGGACAATGTGTGGTGTGAGGTGGTTTGATCGAGTGAGTAACGTAAGGGTAAGAGAGATGTGTGGAAATAAAAAGAGCGTGGTTGAGAGAGCAGAAGAGGGTGTTTTGAAGTGGTTTGGGCACATGGAGAGGATGAGTGAGGAAAGATTGACCAAGAGGATATATGTGTCGGAGGTGGAGGGAACAAGGAGAAGAGGGAGACCAAATTGGAGGTGGAAAGATGGAGTGAAAAAGATTTTGTGTGATCGGGGCCTGAGCATGCAGGAGGGTGAAAGGAGGGCAAGGAATAGAGTGAATTGGAGCGATGTGGTATACCGGGGTTGACGTGCTGTCAGTGGATTGAAGCAGGGCATGTGAAGCGTCTGGGGTAAACCATGGAAAGCTGTGTAGGTATGTATATTTGCGTGTGTGGACGTATGTATATACATGAGTATGGGGGGGGGGGTTGGGCCATTTCTTTCGTCTGTTTCCTTGCGCTACCTCGCAAACGCGGGAGACAGCGACAAAGTATAATAAAAATATATATATATATTTATATATATATATATATATATATATATATATATATATATATATATATATATATATATATATGCATATATATATATATATATATATATATATATATATATATATATATATATATATATATATATATATATATATATATATATATATATATATACATATCTTTCTTTTCTTTCAAACTACTCGCCATTTCCCGCAGTAGCGAGGTAGCGTTAAGAACAGAGGACTGGGCCTTTGAGGGAATAACCCTACCTGGCCCTCTTCTCTGTTATTTCTTTTGGAAAATTAGAAAAAAAAAAAAAAAAAGAGAGGGGAGGATTTCAAGCCCCCCGCTCCCTCCCCTTTTAGTCGCCTTCTACGACACGCAGGGATACGTGAGAAGTATTCTTTCTCCCCTATCCCCAGGGATAATATATGTATATATATATATATATATATATATATATATATATATATATATATATATATATATATATATATACATCATACTTTGTCGCTGTCTCCCGCGTTAGCGAGGTACCGCAAGGTAACAGACGAAAGAATGACCCAACCCACCCACATACACATGTATATACATACACGTCCAAACACGTACATATACATACCTATACATCACAACGTATATATATATATATATATATATATATATATATATATATATATATATATATATTTTTTTTTTTTTTTTTTTTATAATTTGTCGCTGTCTCCCGCGTTTGCGAGGTAGCGCAAGGAAACAGACGAAAGAAGTGGCCCAACCCCCCCCCCCCATACACATGTACATACACACGTCCACACACGCAAATATACATACCTACACAGCTTTCCATGGTTTACCCCAGACGCTTCACATGCCTTGATTCAATCCACTGACAGCACGTCAACCCCTGTATACCACATGACTCCAATTCACTCTATTCCTTGCCCTCCTTTCACCCTCCTGCATGTTCAGGCCCCGATCACACAAAATCTTTTTCACTCCATCTTTCCACCTCCAATTTGGTCTCCCTCTTCTCCTCGTTCCCTCCACCTCCGACACATATATCCTCTTGGTCAATCTCTCCTCACTCATTCTCTCCATGTGCCCAAACCATTTCAAAACACCCTCCTCTGCTCTCTCAACCACGCTCTTTTTATTTCCACACATCTCTCTTACCCTTACGTTACTTACTCGATCAAACCACCTCACACCACACATTGTCCTCAAACATCTCATTTCCAGCACATCCATCCTCCTGCGCACATCTCTATCCATAGCCCACGCCTCGCAACCATACAACATTGTTGGAACCACTATTCCCTCAAACATACCCATTTTCGCTTTCCGAGATAATGTTCTCGACTTCCACACATTTTTCAAGGCTCCCAAAATTTTCGCCCCCTCCCCCACCCTATGATCCACTTCCGCTTCCATGGTTCCATCCGCTGACAGATCCACTCCCAGATATCTAAAACACTTCACTTCCTCCAGTTTTTCTCCATTCAAACTCACCTCCCAATTGACTTGACCCTCACCCCTACTGTACCTAATAACCTTGCTCTTATTCACATTTACTCTCAACTTTCTTCTTCCACACACTTTACCAAACTCAGTCACCAGCTTCTGCAGTTTCTCACATGAATCAGCCACCAGCGCTGTATCATCAGCGAACAACAACTGACTCACTTCCCAAGCTCTCTCATCCCCAACAGACTTCATACTTGCCCCTCTTTCCAGGACTCTTGCATTTACCTCCCTTACAACCCCATCCATAAACAAATTAAACAACCATGGAGACATCACACACCCCTGCCGCAAACCTACATTCACTGAGAACCAATCACTTTCCTCTCTTCCTACACGTACACATGCCTTACATCCTCGATAAAAACTTTTCACTGCTTCTAACAACTTGCCTCCCACACCATATATTCTTAATACCTTCCACAGAGCATCTCTATCAACTCTATCATATGCCTTCTCCAGATCCATAAATGCTACATACAAATCCATTTGCTTTTCTAAGTATTTCTCACATACATTCTTCAAAGCAAACACCTGATCCACACATCCTCTACCACTTCTGAAACCGCACTGCTCCTCCCCAATCTGATGCTCTGTACATGCCTTCACCCTCTCGATCAATACCCTCCCATATAATTTACCAGGAATACTCAACAAACTTATACCTCTGTAATTTGAGCACTCACTCTTATCCCCTTTGCCTTTGTACAATGGCACTATGCACGCATTCCGCCAATCCTCAGGCACCTCACCATGAGTCATACATACATTAAATAACCTTACCAACCAGTCAACAATACAGTCACCCCCTTTTTTAATAAATTCCACTGCAATACCATCCAAACCTGCTGCCTTGCCGGCTTTCATCTTCCGCAAAGCTTTTACTACCTCTTCTCTGTTTACCAAATCATTTTCCCTAACCCTCTCACTTTGCACACCACCTCGACCAAAACACCCTATATCTGCCACTCTGTCATCAGACACATTCAACAAACCTTCAAAATACTCATTCCATCTCCTTCTCACATCACCGCTACTTGTTATCACCTCCCCATTTGCGCCCTTCACTGAAGTTCCCATTTGCTCCCTTGTCTTACGCACCCTATTTACCTCCTTCCAGAACATCTTTTTATTCTCCCTAAAATTTACTGATAGTCTCTCACCCCAACTCTCATTTGCCCTTTTTTTCACCTCTTGCACCTTTCTCTTGACCTCCTGTCTCTTTCTTTTATACTTCTCCCACTCAATTGCATTTTTTCCCTGCAATATATATATATATATATATATATATATATATATATATATGTTATTTTTTTTTATTTTTTGCTTTGTTGCTGTCTCCCGTGTTTGCGAGGTAACGCAAGGAAACAGACGAAACAAATGGCCCAACCCATCCCCATACACATGTATGTACATACACGTCCACACACGCAAATATACATACCCATACATCTCAATGTACACATATATATACACACACAGACATATACATATATACACATGCACAAAATTCACACTGTCTGCCTTTATTCATTCATTTCGCCACCTCGCCACACATGGAATAACATCCCCCTCCCCCCTCATGTGTGCGAGGTAGCGCGGGGAAAAGACAACAGAGGCCCCATTCGTTCACACTCAGTCTCTAGCTGTCATGCAATAATGCCCGAAACCACAGCTCCCTTTCCACATCCAGTCCCCACACAACTTTTCATGGTTTACCCCAGACGCTTCACATGCCCTGATTCAATCCATTGACAGCACGTCGACCCCGGTATACCACACCGATCCAATTCACTCTATTCCTTTTCCGCCTTTCACCCCCCTGCATGTTCAGGCCCCGATCACACAAAATCTTTTTCACTCCATGTTTCCACCTCCAATTTGGTCTCCCACTTCTCTTCGTTCCCTCCACCTCCGACACATATATCCTCTTGGTCAATCTTTCCTCACTCATTCTCTCCATGTTCCCAAACCATATCAAAACACCCTTTCTGCTCTCTCAACCACGTTCTTCTTTTTTTTTCTTTTTTCCCAAAGAAGGAACAGAGAAGGGGGCCAGATGAGGATATTCCCTCAAAGGCCCAGTCCTTTGTTCTTAACGCTACCTCGCTAACGCGGGAATTGCGAATAGTATGAAATATATTATTTATTTCTTTTTTGCTTTGTCGCTGTCTCCCGCGTTAGCGAGGTAGAGCAAGGAAACAGACGAAAGAATGGCCAAACCCACACACATACACATGTATATACATACACGTCCACACACGCATATATACATACCTATACATCTCAACGTACACATATAAATACACACACAGATATATACATAAATACACATGCACGTAATTCATGCTGTCTGCCTTTACTCATTCCCATCACCACCACGCCACACATGAAATAACAACCCCCTCCCCCCACATATGCGCGAGGTAGCGCTAGGAAAAGACAAAAAAGGCCACATTCGTTCACACTCAGTCTCTATCTGTCATGTAATAGTGCATCGAAACCACAGCTCCGTTTCCACATCCAGGCCCCACACAACTTTCCATGGTTTACCCCAGACGCTTCACATGCCCTGGTTCAACACATTGACAGCATGCTGACTCCGGTATACCATATCGTTCCAATTCACTCTATTCCTTGCACGCCTTTCACCCTCCTGCGTGTTCAAGTCCCGATCACTCAAAATCTTTTTCACTCCATTTTATCACCTCTAATATGGTCTCCCACTTCGCTTCGTTCCCTCTACCTCTGACATATATATCCTCCTAGTCAATCATTCCTCAATCATTCTCTCCATGTGACCAAACCATTTCAAAACACCCTCTTCTGCTCTCTTATCACACTCTTTTTATTACCACAAATCTCTCTTACCCTATTATTACTTACTCGATCAAACCACATCACACAACATATTGTCCTCAAACATCTCATTTACAGCACATCCACCGTCCTGCCCACAGCGCCATTCATAGCCCACGCCTCGCAAACATATATCATTGTTGTAACCGCTGTTCCTTCAAACATACCCATTTTTAATTTCCGAGATAACTTTCTCGACTTCCACACATTCTTCAACGCTGCCAGAACTTTCGCAGCCTCCCCCACCATATGATTCACTTCCGCTTTCTTGGTTCCATCCGATGCCAAATCCACTCCCAGATATCTAAAACACTTCACTTCCTCCAGTTTTTCTCCCTTCAAACTTACCTCCAACTTCACTTGACCCTCAGCCCTACTGTACCTAATAACCTTGCTCTTATTCACATTTACTCTCAGCTTTCTCCTTTCACACACTTTACCAAACTCACTCACCAGCTTCTGCAGTTTCTCACATGAATCATCCACCAGCGCTGTATCATCAGCGAACAACAACTGACTCACTTCCCAAGCTCTCTCATCCACAACAGACTGCATACTTGCCCCTCCTTCCAAAACTCTTGCATTCACCTCCCTACCAACCACATCCATAAAAAAATTAAACAACCATGGAGACATCACATACCCCTGCTGCAAACCTATATTCACTGAGAACCAATCACTTTCCTCTCTTCCTACACGTACAAATGCCTTACATCCTCGATAAAAACTTTTCACTGCTTCTAACACCTTTCCCCCCACACTATATATTCTTAATACCTTCCACAGACCATCTCTATCAACTCTATCATATGCCTTCTCCAGATCCATAAATGCTATTTACAAATCCGTTTGCTTTTCTAAGTATTTCTCACATACATTCTTCAAAGAAAACACCCGATCCACACATTCTCTATCACTTCTGAAACCACACTGCTCTTCCCAATCTGATGCTCTGTACATGCCTTCACCCTCTCAATCAATACCCTCCCATATAAGTTACCAGGAATACTCAATAAACTTATACCTCTGTAATTTGAGCACTCACTTTTATCCCCTTTACCTTTGTACAATGGCACTATGCAAGCATTCCGCCAGTCCTCAGGCACCTCACCATGAGTAATACATACATTAAATAGCCTTACCAACATGTGAACTATACAGTCACCCCGTTTTTTAATACATTCCACTGCAATACCATTCAAACCAGCTGCCTTACCGGCTTTCATCTTCCGCAAAGCTTTTACTACTTCTTCTCTGATTACCAAGTCTTTTTCCCTAACCCTCTCATTTTGCACACTACCTCGACCAAAACACCCTATACCTGCAACTCTATCACCAAACACATTAAACAAAATTCTTCAAAATACTAGCTCCATCTCCTTCTCACATCACCACTACTTGTTATCACCTCCCCATTAGCCTCTTTCACTGAAGTTCCCATTTCTTCCCTTGTCTTACGCACTCTATTTACCTCCTTCCAAAACATCATTTTATTCTCCCTAAGATTTAATGATACTCTCTCACCCCAACTCTCATTTGCACTCTATTTCACCTCTTGCACCTTTTTCTTGACCTCTTGCCTTTTTCTTTCATACATTTCCCGCTCATTTGCATTATTTCCCTGCAAAAAGCGTCCAAATGCTTGTCTCTCTTCTCTTTCACTAATACTCTTACTTCTTTATCCCACCACTCACTACCCTTTCTAATCTGCCCACCTTCGACGCTTCTCATGTTACTAGCATCTTTTGCGCAAACCATCACTGCTTCCCTAAATACATCCCATTCCTCCCCCACTCCCCTTACGTCCTTTGTTCTCACCTTTTTCCATTCTGTACTCAGTCTCTACTCGTACTTCCTCACACAAGTCTCTTTCTTAAGGTCGCTTGCTCTCACCACTCTTTTCACCCCAACATTCTCTCTTCCTTTCTGAAAACCTCTACAAATCTTCACCTTCGACTCCACTAGATAATGGTCAGACATCCCTCCAGTTGCACCTCTCAGCACATTAACATTCAAAAGTCTCTCTTTCGCGCGCCTATCAATTAACACGTAATCCAAGAACGCTCCCTGGCCATCTCTCCTACGTATATATGTATACTTATGTATATCTCTCTTTTTAAACCAGGTATTCCCAATCACCAGTCCTTTTTCAGCACATAAAACTACAAGCTCTTCACCATTTCCATTTACAACACTGAACACCCTATGTACATCGATTATTCCCTCAACTGCCACATTACTCACCTTTGCATTCAAATCACCCATCACTGTAACCCGGTCTCGGGCATCAAAACTAATAACACACTCACTCAGCTGCTCCCAAAACGCTTACCTCTGAAGATCTTTTTTTCTCATGCCCAGGTGCATATGCACCAATAATCACCCATCTCTCTCCAACCACTTTCAGTTTTACCCATCTCAATCTAAAGTTTACTTTCTTACACTCCATCATATAGTCCCACCACTCCTGTTGCAGGAGTAGTGCTACTCCTTCCCTCGATCTTCTCCTCCCACTAACCCCTGGCTTTACTCCCAAGACATTCCAAATCACTCTTCCCCTTTACCCTTGAGCTCTGTTTCACTAAGAGCCAAAACATCCAGGCTCTTTTCCTCAAACATACTACCTCTCTCTCCTTTTTTCTCATCTTGGTTACATCCACACACATTTAGACACCCCAATCGGAGCCTTCGAGGAGGATGAGCACTCCTCGCGAGACTCCTACTTCTGTTTCCCCTTTTAGAAAGTTAAAATACATTGAGGGGAGGGTTTCCAGCCCTCCGTTCCCGTCCCCTTTAGTCGCCTTCTACGACAAGAGAGGAATGCGTGGGAAGTATTCTTTCTCCACTATCCCCAGGGATACATATATATATATATATATATATATATATATATATATATATATATATATATATATATATATATATATATATATATATATATATATATATTTATTTATTTATTTATTTATTTATTTATTTATTTTGCTTTGTCGCTGTCTCCCGCGTTAGCGAGGTAGCGCAAGGAAACAGACAAAAGAATGGCCCAACCCGCCCACATACACATGTATATACATACACGTCCACACACGCAAATATCCATACCTATGCATCTCAGTGCACACATATATATACACACACAGACATATACATATATACACATGTACATAATTCATACTGTCTGCCTCTATTTGTTCCCATCGCCAGCCCGCCACACATGGAATAATAATCCCCTCCCCCCTCATGTGAGCGAGGTAGCGCTAGGAAAAGACACCAAAGGCCCCATTCGTTCACACTCAGTCTCAAGCTGTCATGTAATAATGCACCGAAACCACAGCTCCCTTTCCACATCAGGGCCCCACACAACTTTCCATGGTTTACCCCAGACGCTTCACATGCCCAGGTTCATTCCATTGACAGCACGTCGACCCCGGTATACCGAATCGTTCCAATTCACTCTATTCCTTGCACGCCTTTCACCCTCCTGCATGTTCAGGCCCCGATCACTCAAAATCTTTTTCATTCCATCTTTCCACTTAAAATTTGGTCTCCCACTTCTCCTCGTTCCCTCCACCTCTGACACATATATCCTCTTTGCCAATCTTTCCTCACTCATTCTCTCCATGTGACCAAACCATTTCAAAACACCCTCTTCCGATCTCTCAACCACACATTTCCACACATTTATTTCCACACATCTCTCTTACCCTTACATTACTTACTCGATCAAATCACCTTACACCAAATATTGTCCTCAAACCTCTAATTTCCAGCACATCCACCCTCCTGCGCACAATTCTATCCATAGCCCACGCCTCGCAACCATACAACATTGTTGGAACCACTATTCCTTCAAACATACCCATTTTGGCTTTCCAAGATAATGTTCTCGACTTCCAAACATTCTTCAATGCCCCCAGAATTTTCGCCCCCTCCCCAAACCTATGATTCACTTCCACTTCCATGGTTCCATCCGCTGCCAGATCCACTCCCAGATATCTAAAACACTTTACTTCCTCCAGTTTTTCTCCATTCAAACTTATCTCCCAATTCATTTGCCCCTAAACCTTAATGTACCTAATAACCTTGCTCTTATTCACATTTACTCTTAACTTTCTTCTTTCACACACTTTACCAAACTCAGTCACCAGCTTCTGCAGTTTCTCACATGAATCAGCCACCAGCGCTGTATCATCAGCGAACAACAACTGACTCACTTCCCAAGCTCTCTCATCCACAACAGACTGCATACTTGCCCCTCTTTCCAAAACTCTTGCATTCACCTCCCTAACAACCCCATCCATAAACAAATTAAACAACCATGGAGACATCACACACCCCTGCCGCAAACCTACATTCATTGAGAACCAATCACTTTCCTCTCTTCAGAAACCACACTGCTCTTCCCCAGTCTGATGCTCTGTACATGCCTTCACCCTCTCAATCAATACCCTCCCATATAATTTACCAGGAATACTCAACAAACTTATACATCTGTAATTTGAGCACTCACTCTTATCCCCTTGGCCTTTGTACAATGGCACTATGCATGCACTCCGCTAATCCTCAGGCACCTCACCATGAATCATACATACATTAAATAACCTTACCAACCAGTCAACAAGACAGTCACCCACTTTTTTAATAAATTCCACTGCAATACCATCCAAACCTCCTGCCTTGCCGGCTTTCATCTTCCGTAAAGCTTTTACTACCTCTTCTCTATTTACCAAATCATTTTCCCTAACCCTCTCACTTTGCACACCACCTCGACCAAAACACCCTATATCTGCCACTCTATCATCAAACACATTCAACAAACCTTCAAAATACTAGCTCCATCTCCTTCTCACATCACCACTACTTGTTTTCACCTCCCCATTAGCCCCCTTCACTGAAGTTCCCATTTGCTCCCTTGTCCCACGCACTTTATTTACCTCCTTCCAGAACATCTTTTTATTCTCCCTGAAATTTAATGATACTCTCTCACCCCAACTCTCATTTCCCCTCTTTTTCACCTCTTGCACCTTTCTCTTGACCTCCTGCTTCTTTCTTTTATACCTCTCCCACTCATTTGCATTTTTTCCCTGCAAAAATTGTCCAAATGCCTCTCTCTTCTCTTTCACTAATAATCTTACCTCTTCATCCCACCACTCACTATATATATATATATATATATATATATATATATATATATATATATATATATATATATATATATATATATATATATACATATATATATATATATATATATATATATATATATATATATATATATATATATATATATATATATATATATATGTGGTTTCAGAAGTGTTAGAGGATGTGTGGATCAGGAGTTTGCTTTGAAGAATGTATTTGAGAAATACTTAGAAAAGCAAATGGATTTGTATGTAGCATTTATGGATCTGGAGAAGGCATATGATAGAGTTGATAGAGATGCTCTGTGGAAGGTATTAAGAATATATGGTGTGGGAGGCAAGTTGTTAGAAGCTGTGAAAAGTTTTTATCGAGGATGTAAGGCATGTGTACGTGTAGGAAGAGAGGAAAGTGATTGGTTTCTCAGTGAATGTAGGTTTGCGGCAGGGGTGTGTAATGTTTCCATGGTTGTTTAATTTGTTTATGGATGGGGTTGTTAGGAAGGTAAATGCAAGAGTTTTGGAAAGAGGGGCAAGTATGAAGTCTGTTGGGGATGAGAGAGCTTGGGAAGTGAGTCAGTTGTTGTTCGCTGATGATACAGCGCTGGTGGCTGATTAGTTGTTGTTCGCTGATGATACAGCGCTGGTGGCTGATTCATGTGAGAAACTACTGAAGCTGGTGACTGAGTTTGGTAAAGTGTGTGCAAGAAGAAAGTTAAGAGTAAATGTGAATAAGAGCAAGATTATTAGGTACAGTAGGGTTGAGGGTCAAGTGAATTGGGAGGTAAGTTTGAATGGAGAAAAACTGAAGAAAGTAAAGTGTTTTAGATATCTGGGAGTGGATCTGGCAGCGGATGGAACCATGGAAGCGGAAGTGGATCATATGGTGGGGGAGGGGTCGAAAATTCTGGGAGCCTTGAAGAATGTGTGGAAGTCGAGAACATTATCTCGGAAAGCAAAAATGGGTATGTTTGAAGGAATAGTGGTTCCAACAATGTTGTATGGTTGCGAGGCGTGGGCTATGGATAGAGTTGTGCGCAGGAGGATGGATGTGCTGGAAATGAGATGTTTGAGGACAATATGTGGTGTGAGGTGGTTTGATCGAGTAAGTAACGTAAGGGTAAGAGAGATGTGTGGAAATAAAAAGAGCGTTGTTGAGAGAGCATCGGAGGGTGTTTTGAAATGGTTCGGGCACATGGAGAGAATGAGTGAGGAAAGATTGACCAAGAGAATATATGTGTCGGAGGTGGAGGGAACGAGGAGAAGAGGGAGACCAAATTGGAGGTGGAAAGATGGAGTGAAAAAGATTTTGTGTGATCGGGGCCTGAACATGCAGGAGGGTGAAAGGAGGGCAAGGAATAGAGTGAATTGGAGCGATATGGTATACCGGGGTTGACGTGCTGTCAGTGGATTGAATCAAGGCATGTGAAGCGTCTGGGGTAAACCATGGAAAGCTGTGTAGGTATGTATATTTGCGTGTGTGGACGTATGTATATACATGTGTGTGGGGGTGGGTTGGGCCATTTCTTTCGTCTGTTTCCTTGCGCTACCTCGCAAACGCGGGAGACAGTGACAACGCAAAAAAATAAAAAAAGAAAAAAAGAAAATATATATATATATATATATATATATATATATATATATATATATATATATATATATATATATATATATATATATATATATATGTATGTATATATATATATATATATATATATATATATATATATATATATATATATATATATATATATATATATATATATATATATATATATATATATATATATATATATATATATATATATATATATACATACATATATATATATATATATATGTATATATATATATATATATATATATATATATATATATATATATATATATATATATATATATATATATATATATATATATATATATATATATATATATATATATAGAGGTAGAGGATGTGTGGATCAGGTGTTTGCTTTGAAGAATGTATGTGAGAAATACTTAGAAAAGCAAATGGATTTGTTTGTAGCATTTATGGATCTGGAGAAGGCATATAATAGAGTTGATAGAGATGCTCTGTGGAAGGTATTAAGAATATATGGTGTGGGAGGCAAGTTGTTAGAAGCAGTGAAAAGTTTTTATCGAGGATGTAAGGCATGTGTACGTGTAGGAAGAGAGGAAAGTGATTGGTTCTCAGTGAATCTAGGTTTGCGGCAGGGGTGTGTGATGTCTCCATGGTTGTTTAATTTGTTTATGGTTGGGGTTGTTAGGGAGGTGAATGCAAGAGTTTTGGAAAGAGGGGCAAGTATATATATATATATATATATATATATATATATATATATATATATATATATATATATATATATATATATATATATATATATATATATGTATGTATGTATATATATATATATATATATATATATATATATATATATATATATATATATATATATATATATATATATATATATATATATATATATATATATATATATATATATATATGTATATATATATATATATATATATATATATATATATATATATATATATATATATATATATTTTTTTTTTTTTTTTTTTTTGCTTTGTCACTGTCTCCCGCGTTTGCGAGGTAGCGCAAGGAAACAGACGAAAGAAATGGCCCAACCCACCCCCATACACATGTATATACATACGTCCACACACGCAAATATACATAACTACACAGCTTTCTATGGTTTACCCCAGACGCTTCACATGCCCTGATTCAATTCACTGACAGCACGTCAACCCCGGTATACCACATCGATCCAATTCACTCTATTCCTTGCCCTCCTTTCACCCTCCTGCATGTTCAGGCCCCGATCAAACAAAATCTTTTTCACTCCATCTTTCCACCTCCAATTTGGTCTCCCACTTCTCCTCGTTCCCTCCACCTCCAACACATATATCCTCTTGGTCAATCTTTCCTCACTCATTCTCTCCATGTGCCCAAACCATTTCAAAACACCCTCTTCTGCTCTCTCAAGCACGCTCTTTTTATTTCCACACATCTCTCTTACCCTTACGTTACTTACTCGATCAAACCACCTCACACCACACATTGTCCTCAAACATCTCATTTCCAGCACATACATCCTCCTGCGCACAACTCTATCCATAACCCACGCCTCGCAACCATACAACATTGTTGGAACCACTATTCCTTCAAACATACCCAATTTTGCTTTCCGAGATAATGTTCTCGACTTCCACACATTCTTCAAGGCTCCCAGGATTTTCGCCCCCTCCCCCACCCTATGATCCATTTCCGCTTCCATGGTTCCATCCGCTGCCAGATCCACTCCCAGATATCTAAAACACTTTACTTCCTTCAGTTTTTCTCCATTCAAACTTACCTCCCAATTGACTTGACCCTCAACCCTATTGTACCTAATTACCTTGCTCTTATTCACATTTACTCTTAACTTTCTTCTTTCACACACTTTACCAAACTCAGTCACCAGCTTCTGCAGTTTCTCACATGAATCAGCCACCAGCGCTGTATCATCAGCGAACAACAACTGACTCACTTCCCAAGCTCTCTCATCCTCAACAGACTTCATACTTGCCCCTCTTTCCAAAACTCTTGCATTCACCTCCCTAACAACCCCATCCATAAACAAATTAAACAACCATGGAGACATCACACACCCCTGCCGCAAACCTACATTCAGTGAGAACCAATCACTTTTCTCTCTTCCTACACGTACAAATGCCTTACATCCTCGATAAAAACTTTTCACTGCTTCTAACAACTTGCCTCCCACACCATATATTCCTAATACCTTCCACAGAGCATCTCTATCAACTCTATCATATGCCTTCTCCAGATCCATAAATGCTACATACAAATCCATTTGCTTTTCTAAGTATTTCTCACATACATTCTTCAAAGCAAACACCTGATCCACACATCCTCTACCACTTCTGAAACCACACTGCTCTTCCCCAATCTGATGATCTGTACATGCCTTCACCCTCTCAATCAATACCCTCCCATATGATTTAAAAGGAATACTCAACAAACTTATGCCTCTGTAATTTGAGCACTCACTCTTATCACCTTTGCCTTTGTACAATGGCACTATGCACGCATTACGCCAATCCTCAGGCACCTCACCATGAGTCATACATACATTAAATAACCTTACCAACCAGTCAATGAATACAGTCACCCCCTTTTTTAATAAATTCCACTGTAATACCATCCAAACCTGCTGCCTTGCCGGCTTTCATCTTCCGCAAAGCTTTTACTACCTCTTCTCTGTTTACCAAATCATTTTTCCTAACCCTCTCACTTTACACACCAAATCGACCAAAACACCCTATATCTGCCATTCTATCATCAAACACATTCAACAAACCTTCAAAATACTCACTCCATCTCCTTCTCACATCACCACTACTTGTTATCACCTCCCCATTTGCGCCCTTCACTGAAGTTCCCATTTGCTCCCTTGTCTTACGCACTTTATTTACCTCCTTCCAGAACATCTTTTTATTCTCCCTAAAATTTAATGATACTCTCTCACCCCAACTCTCATTTGCCCTCTTTTTCACCTCTTGCACCTTTCTCTTGACCTCCTGTCTCTTTCTTTTATACATCTCCCACTCAATTGCATTTTTTCCCTGCAAAAATTGTCCAAATGCCTCTCTCTTCTCTTTCACTAATAATCTTACTTCTTCATCCCACCACTCACTGCCCTTTCTAATCAACCCACCTCCCACTCTTCTCATGCCACAAGCATCTTTTGCGCAATCCATCACTGATTCCCTAAATACATCCCATTCCTCCCCCACTCCCCTTACTTCCATTGTTCTCACCTTTTTCCATTTTGTACTCAGTTTCTCCTGGTACTTCCTCACACAAGTCTCCTTCCCAAGCTCACTTACTCTCACCACCCTCTTCACCCCAACATTCACGCCAATATATATATATATATATATATATATATATATATATATATATATATATATATATATATATATATATATATATATATATATTTATATATATATATATATATAAATCCCTGGGGATAGGGGATTAAGAATACTTCCCACGTATTCCCTGCGTGTCGTAGAAGGCGACTAAAAGGGGAGTGAGCGGGGGGCTGGAAATCCTCCCCTCTCGTTTTTTTTTAATTTTCCAAAAGAGGGAACAGAGGGGGCCAGGTGAGGATATTCCAAAAAAGGCCCAGTCCTCTGTTCCTAATGCTACCTCGCTAACGCAGGAAATGGTGAATAGTTTAAAAGAAAGAAAAAGATATATATATATATATATATATATATATATCTTTTTTTTCTTTCAAACTAATTGCCATTTCCCGCATTAGCGAGGTAGCGTTAAGAACAGAGGACTGGGCCTTTGAGGGAATACCCTCACCTGGCCCAATTCTCTGTTCCTTCTTTTGGAAAATTGAAAAAAAAAAACGAGAGGGGAGGATTTCCAGCCCCCCGCTCCCTCCCCTTTTAGTCGCCTTCTACGACACGCAGGGAATACGTGGGAAGTATTCTTAATCCCCTATCCCCAGGGATAGGTAAATATATATATATATATATATATATATATATATATATATATATATATATATATATATATATATATATATATATATATATATATATATATATATATACATAGCAATTTATACATACAGAGACATCCATACATGCACATGTACATATTCATATTTGTTTGCCTTCATCCAAATATTTCTGTCGCTACCCCGCCACACAGAAGATAGCATCCCCCCCCCCCCCCCAACTCCCCCCCACCTTCACCCCCCCGTCTTACCATATCTAATATTTACAAAGGTTGAACTTCGTATGATTCTTTAATCATTTAGTTTGATACATAATGCTTCTTATTGCTGTTACTTATTGATTAAATTTGAATAACCATCAGAAAGAATTCAAATGGAGGCTGCGATGTCGCTACTATTGAAAACCCGTAAATTAATCGATATTATATATACACATAGTGAAATGAATTACTTTATTTTATCAGAATCCTACGCCGTCACTTTACTATATATTTACGAGGTACAGCAGCGCAATGAGAGAGCCAGTCGTGAGGGAACTCCAGATGTATGAATGTGTCACACCAGATTCTCTCAGCATGTATATAATGCTTGGCGTCTTGTCATAACCGTGTATATCATATTGTAATCCACACCAGATACAACGAATATGTCATAAGTTGTTGTGGCGTAGGTTGATCATTTCTCTTCTGTACGACCGAGACTGGAAACCTGGGTCACGAGAACTGAGAGATGAGATAGTGACGGTAGACAGATGGAACGACTTGCTGTGTCAGGTCACACTGATCTATCGTGTGTGTGTGTGTCCAGACCTGGTATATATGGTCGTATTCAAATATACGGCTGCAGCAAGACCTGGGAAGATATGTGACATAAGGGTATCATATGTTTTTACTGTGTGACCTGTTGTTTCATGTGACACAAACATAACATATTTATCCATAGTAGGACCTGATGTTTCATGTGACACTAGCATAACATATACATCCACTGTGAAACCAGATGTTTCATGTGACGCTAACATATGTATCCACAGTGGGACCTGGTATGTGAGCGTCGTCTGCTGTACTCGACAACACAGGCCATATCGCAGTTCGGGAAATTAATAGGATCCTTCGCTTTTGGCTACCTGATTGAGGCGTAACTATACTGAGATGTGTTTATATAAATCTTTACAGGTGGAGGTCTACCAGCCTACTCATCACACACATACACATGTCTGTACAGGTGGAGGTCTACCAGCCTACTCACCACACACATGTACATGTCTGTGCAGGTGGAGGTCTACCAGCCTACTCATCACACACATACACATGTCTGTACAGGTGGAGGTCTACCAGCCTACTCATCACACACATACACATGTCTGTACAGGTGGAGGTCTACCAGCCTACTCATCACACACATGCACATGTCTGTACAGGTGGAGGTCTACCAGCCTACTCATCACACACATACACATGTCTGTACAGGTGGAGGTCTACCAGCCTACTCATCACACACATACACGTGTCTGTACAGGTGGAGGCTTTCCTGTACATTTGGCCAGAGCTGGCACACATCGCTGACAACAGCGACAGATATTTACTAATATCATAAACGTAAGTTTAGATTTTCTGGTTGCTCACCTGTATAGGAACAGTTGTACCAGGCTTGTGGTGTTGCTTTGTTCCCTCTCCAGTGTACTGAATGTTTATACTTCATACCCTGGGTAATGCCGGTACTTCATAATCCTTTGGTTCAGTTCACATAATCCTCTAACTTAAAACCCAATAGACGTAAGTGCTTGCAAAAATATGGGCTGCATGTTTCATACCCTGTTATAGGCTGTCATGTTTCATACCCCAGTCATGGATTGTCATTTTCCATGCCCTGGTCATGGGCTGTCATGTTTCATACCCTGTTATAGGCTGTCATGTTCCATACCCTGATCGTGGACTGTCATGTTTCATGCCCGTGTCATGGGATGTCATGTTGCATGCCCCTGATCATGGGATGTCATGTTTCATGCCCCTGGTCATGGGATGTCATGTTTCATGCCCCTGGTCATGGACTGTCATGTTCCATACCCTGATCGTGGGCTGTTATGTTTCATGCCCGTGTCATGGGATGTCATGTTTCATGCCCCTGATCATGGGATGTCATGTTTCATGCCCCTGGTCATGGACTGTCATGTTCCATACCCTGATCGTGGACTGTCATGTTTCATGCCCGTGTCATGGGATGTCATGTTTCATGCCCCTGATCATGGGATGTCATGTTTCATGCCCCTGGTCATGGACTGTCATATTCCATACCCTGATCGTGAGCTGTTATGTTTCATGCCCGTGTCATGGGATGTCATGTTTCATGCCCCTATCATGGATGTCATGTTTCATGCCTATGTCAGTTAACACATCCCTAGAACCAATGTAAAAACCCATCACGCATCGTCCGTCCAAAGCTTAGTATCATATACCTGTCACTCAGTGCACCACACAGACCTGTGACACATACCCGTCACTCACCACAACACTTAGACCTGAGTCACATGTCCATCACGCACAACAACACTCACACCCACGTCACACGCCAGTTACTCACCACACACTTAGGACAGAGTGGTATACCCAGGTGCTAAGGAAACACGTCTCCACGCATTAATACCATCATACCTTCATGGGACACAAAGTAAAAGACGATATAAGAGAAAGTTTCCATAATTCTAGTAACACTTGGTGTTGACGGCAAGAGGGGTACGATAGTAACACTAGTGTTGACGGCAGGAAGAGTGTGTTAGTAACACTGGTGTTGAGAGCAGGAAGAGTGTGTTAGTAACACTGGTGTTGAGAGCAGGAAGGTTGTGTTAGTAACACTGGTGTTGGCTGCAGGTTGGGCAGGAGGAGGTCATCGCTGTTGAGCGGCTTCCTGACCATGGTGTGCAACTTAGTGGCCGCCGTCTCGCCCACACTGACCATATACATCCTCATGAGGGGCATCATCACTGCGGTGGCCTCCGGCTACTTCATGGCCAACCTCATTCTTTGTGAGTAGAACAGCTTATACTTATGTCTGATACAGTTCTTAGAACAACGACAAGGTAGGAAACTTCATGTGTTGACTAATGTTCAGTTTTGTCTGGATCATCCAAGTGGACTAGAGAAAGGCTTTGCCGTGGTGAGTCTCACCGACCCCTAAGTCTAGTCGTGGTAAGACAGACCGTCCCAGCCTTGTACTGCACTGGAGGAAAGAAAGTGTATTGTTTCCCTCCCACGACAGGCAGGTGGCAGCTGAGCCAGTCGTGGTGTCTGGAGCATCTGTAAGGTGGCTGGCTGCCTCGGCGCTTGGCAGTGCTCGCTCCACGCCTGACTCACGACCAACAAGCAGTATATCATATAATATGCAGTATGACTGGGAGATGTATAAAAGAAGGAGGCAGGAGATCAAGAGAAAGGTGCAAGAGGTGAAAAAGAGGGCAAATGAGAGTTGGGGTGAGAGAGTATCATTAAATTTTAGGGAGAATAAAAAGATATTTTGGAGGGAGGTAAATAAAGTGGGTAAGAAAGGGAACAAATGGGAACTTCAGTGAAGGGGGCTAATGGGGAGGTAATAACAAGTAGTGGTGATGTGAGAAGGAGATGGAGAATTTTGAAGGTTTGTTGAATGTGTTTGAAGATAGAGTGGCAGATATAGGGTGTTTTGGTTGAGGTGATGTGAGAAGCGAAAGGGTTAGGGAGAAAGATTTGGTAAGCGGAGAAGAGGTAGTGAGAGATTTGCGGAAGATGAAAGCCGGCAAGGCGGTGGGTTTGGACGGTATTGCAGTGGATTTTAATAATAAAGGGGGTGACTGTGTAGTTGACTGGTTGGTGAGGATATTCAATGTATGTATGACTCATGGAGAGGTGCCTGAGGATTGGCGGAATGCTTGCATAGTGCCATTGTACAAAGGCAAAGGGGATAAAGGTGAGTGTTCAAATTACCTAGGTATAAGTTTGTTGAGTATCCCTGGGAAACTATATGGGAGGGTATTGATTGAGAGGGTGAAGGCATGTACAGAGCATCAGATTGGGGAAGAGCAGTGTGGTTTCAGAAGTGGTAGAGGATGTGTGGATCAGGTATTTGCTTTGAAGAATCTATGTTAGAAATACTTAGAAAAACAAATGGATTTGTATGTAGCATTTATGGATCTGGAGAAGGCATATGATAGAGCTGATTGAGATGCTCTGTGGAAGGTACTAAGAGTATATGATGTGGGAGGCAAATTGCTAGAAGCAGATGTAAGGCATGTGTACGAGTAGGAAGAGAGGAAAGTGATTGGTCCTTAGTGAATGTCTGTTTGCGGCAGGGATGCGTGATGTCTCCATGGTTGTTTAATTTGTTTATGGATGGGGTTGTTAGGGAGATGAATGCAAGAGGTTTGGAGAGAGGGGCAAGTATGCAGTCTGTTGTGGATGAGAGGGCTTGGGAAGTGAGTCAGTTGTTGTTCGCTGATGATACAACGCTGTTGGCTGATTTGGGTGAGAAACTGCAGAAGCTGCTTACTGAGTTTGGTAAAATGTTTGAAAGAAGAAAGCTGAGAGTAAATGTGAATAAGAGCAAGGTTATTAGGCACAGTAGGGTTGAGGGACAAGTCAACTGGGAGGTAAGTTTGAATGGAGAAAAACTGGAGGAAGTGAAGTGTTTTAGATATCTGGGAGTGGATCTGGCAGCGGATGGAACCATGTAAGCGGAAGTGAGTCACAGGGAGGAGGAGGGCGCGAAAGTTCTGGGAGCGTTGAAAAATGTGTAGAAGGAGAGAACATTATCTCGGAAAGCAACAATGGGTATGTTTGAAGGAATAGTGGTTCCAACAATGTTATATGGTTCTGAGGCGTTGTGCGGATGAGGGTGGATGCGTTGGAAATGAGATTTTTGAGGATAGTATGTGGTGTGAGGTGGTTTGATCGAGTAAGTAATGAAAGGTTATGAGAGATGTGTGGTAATTAAAGAGTGTGGTGGAGAGAGCAGAAAAGGGTGTATTGAAATGGTTTGGTCACAAGGAGAGAATGAGTGAGGAAAGATTTACAAAGAGGATATATGTGTTAGAGTTGGAGTGAACGAGAAGTGGGAGACCAAATTGGGGGTAGAAAGATGGAGTGAAAAAGCTTTTGAGCGATCGGCGCCTGAACATGCAGGAGGGTGAAAGGCTTTCAAGGAATAGAGTAAATTGGAATGATGTGGTATGCCGGGGTCGACGTGCTGTGAATGGATTAAAACAGGGCATGTGAAGCGTCTGGGGTAAACCATGGAAAGTTTTGTAGTGCCTGTATGTGGAAAGGGAGCTGTGGTATCGGTGCATTATACATGACAGATAGAAACTGAGTGTGAACAAATGTGCCCTATGTTGTCTTTTCCTAGCGCTACCTCGCGCGCGTGCGGGGGGGAGGGGGTTGTCATTTCATGTGTGGCGGTGTGGCGACGGAAATGAATAAAGGCAGCAAGTATGAATTATATATATGTGTATACATGTATATGTCTGTGTATGAATATATATGTATACGTTGAGATGTATAGGTATGAATATGTGAGTGAGTGGACGCGCATGTATATATTTGTGTATGTGGGTGGGTTGGGCCATTTTTTCGTCTGTTTCCTTGCGCTACCTCGCTAACCTGGGAGACAGCGACAAAGTATTGTATATAAATATAAAATACAATATACAATATTCAGCATACCTTCACCCACGTACAAAGTTTTATAACTTTACGTCTCACTTTAATGCCCGTTACTCAAGTTTTTCTTTCTTAAAGTGATGGTTTTCTTGTTATATTGGCATTCCAGTTGATACCAGTAATGAGAACTTATCCAGTATGTTTATAATTCAAGATCTCATTACCCTTAAGCATTTCTGGTGAGCTCGCATTGCAGCGTCGAGGTTGTTTACTGTTACAGTCGAAATTTAGGTTAAGGTGTTCACGCTCGACGAAAATGAGGATACAAACGTTCTCGCGCCCTCCGCCATGACGGGTCGTTGTGGATCTCCTGCTAGCAAGCCTCACGCCGAGAGCACATCCCTGACCACTGGTGTACTGCACCTCATGTACTTATCGTGGGAGGATGAACTGTTTCTCATGTAGAAGAAAGTGAATATTTCCTCCTTCTTGTACAACAACCAAAGGTTTTCCCACAGCAAGATTCCGAGGTCTGGACTGCAAGAGTGAGGGAAGATGACTGTCCAGCTCTGGCCGGTCCTGACAACATACATGTAATACAAATCAGTTCTCGCTACCCTTGCGCAATGGCAGTCAGCCCTCGCAACACACACATAATACCAGTCAGTCCTCGCAACACACATGATACCAGTCAGTCCTCGCAACACACACACATAAATACCAGTCAGTCCTCGCAACACACATGATACCAGTCAGTCCTCGCAACACACACACATAATACCAGTCAGTCCTCGCAACACACACACATAATACCAGTCAGTCCTCGCAACACACACATAATACCAGTCAGTCCTCGCAACACACATGATACCAGTCAGTCCTCGCAACACACACATAAATACCAGTCAGTCCTCGCAACACACATGATACCAGTCAGTCCTCGCAACACACACACATAATACCAGTCAGTCCTCGCAACACACACACATAATACCAGTCAGTCCTCGCAACACACACATAATACCAGTCAGTCCTTGCAACACACACATAATACCAGTCAGTCCTCGCAACACACACATAATACCAGTCAGTCCTCGCAACACACACATAATACCAGTCAGTTCTCGCAACACACATAATACCAGTCAGTCCTCGCAACACACACACATGATACCAGTCAGTCCTCGCAACACACACTTAATACCAGTCAGTCCTTGCAACACACACATAATACCAGTCAGTCCTCGCAACACATACATAATACCAGTCAGTCCTCGCAACACACACATAATACCAGTCAGTTCTCGCAACACACATAATACCAGTCAGTCCTCGCAACACACACACATGATACCAGTCAGTCCTCGCAACACACACTTAATACCAGTAAGTCCTTGCAACACACACATAATAATAGTAAGTCCTCGCAACACACATTATCAGTCAGTCCTCGCAGCACACACATGATAATAGCCAGTCCTCGCAACACACTCATAACACCGTGTAACAATTTTTTTTCCCAAGTGGTGTTATTCTATAATAAATTGTACCTAAAAAGTATAGAAAATGGCTATTATTCCCTTGAAACTTTGCTTTTGTGATCAGGACAGTTACACTTTGAAATTTACTCATGTTTCACAACATTCCAGATAGATTCAGTGCTGAGTAGCTGATATTGAACTTTCTTGAAGTTTCTAGTAACATAAAAATTATAGTATAAATATAAGGGCCTTAAGCCAACCAGTTCGGTTTAGATCTTGCTGCCTAAGTGATACAAATACATACATTCTTCTGAGATGGCATCTAGAGTCTGCAAACATTCGACTGACGCATTTTGCTGTGACTGCCGCCAATTTATCAAAACAAGAGTGAAAATGTATTCCGTGGCAGCATCAGCTAAGATGTGCGAGGCCTACAAGGGATCTTTCGTCATGCCTGCCCCCGGGATCAAGACAAATTCTGGGGACATCATTTCAACTGAGAACACTTAAAAACATTGGAAGGTAAGATAGGCAATTGTTGCTCGTTTGGATGGCGGAGTTTTATGTTATAATGTCTTACACATTAGACATGGGTAAAATGAAATCATAAACAAATATATACTTATTTCATCATCACAATTTTGTATTGTTCTTTTGCAGGATGGTAAAGAGGGGAAAAGTGAGCCATGAAGTTCGCTATCACAAAAATTTGGCGGCAACGCACTGACCATTCAAGCAATGGCTGCTTCTGCATGGTGGACCTTCCAAACGTCGGACTGGCAACACTGCACCTGCTATCACGTAGCCGGACCTTCCATCATCCATTGCCCCGGTGCCACACGGCCCTGACCTCCCCGTATCCACTCCTCCGGAGAGAGAGCAGCCGTTGTCAGAACAGATCATCAAGTCAGAGGAGGAGGAAGAAGACGTTGTAGATCCAGATTACAATTTCCCAGTTGCAGCTGAGGAGAAAAACCCATACTAACGCAATCAAAAAGACGTCAACTTGATCAGAGATCTTGGCCTCACAAAGTGGAACTTGTTGGATGAGAGTGTGCAAAACGCAGATCAGAGGAAGCTTCACCTAGGATTTTCCAGCTTCTTCACCCGTCAAGATGTGCCCTGCTTCTGCCACAGTGTAACCAGTCCCTTCGACGTAATTGGAATCGCCTGTAGCCCGAACGGTTGGCGCCTCTTTACTAACAGTTCATCCAGGAGCCTCAAAGCTGTGCTGCACCATAACGGGAGCAAGTACCCGTCTCTTCCCCTGACTCACTCGGTGCACCTCAAAAAAGAATACAACAGTGTCAAGACCGTGCTAGACGCATTGAAGCATAATGAGTACAGCTGGGAGGTCATCCGAGACTTCAAAATGGTATCATTCTTGATGGGTGTCCAAGGTGGTTTTACCAAGTTTCCCTGCTGCCTTTGCCTTTGGGACAACAGGGACACCGCGGCGCACTACCACAGGCGGAACTGGCCACAGCGGATCGATTCTCTGTGGAGATGAACAACGTCAAGAGGGAGCCATTGGTGGATCCTCGGAAGGTGTCGATGCCACCACTGCACACAAAACTAGGCCTTGTAAAACAATTTGTCACAGCTTTAGGTAAGGAGTCTGCAGCCTTCAAGTACCTTCAAAACTTCTTCCCTAAGATGTCTGAGGCAAAGGTCAAAGCCGGTGTCTTCGTCGGACCACAGATAAAGAAGATCCTAGAGTGCAAGTAATTCCCCAAGAAGCTCACTAGGAAGGAGAAAGCAGCTTGGTGCAGCTTTGTTGCAGAGGTTCGGGGCTTCCTGGGGAATCACAAGGCTGAAAACTACGTGGAGCTGGTTGAGACTATGATGAAGAACTACGGCAAAATGGGCTGCAGGATGACCCTCAAAGTCCATATCCTCGACGCTCATCTTGATAAATTCAAGGAGAACATGGGAGCGTATTTGGAGGAGCAAGACGAGCACTCCCACCAGGATATACTGGGCTCTGAACGCCGCCACCAAGGAACATATAACGAAAACATGATGGCAGATTATATTTGGGATCTGATTCGCGAAGGTGATTTACAATACAATCGTATATATCGAAAAACTACTCACTTCTAAATCTTTTGTGATCACTTTTGTTTGACATAAGTATAAAGATGTGTTAAATTTGATTCATATTTTCATTATGAGTTTATGTGAATAAGATATGCAAATTCGCCAATTGTTCAATTAGAAATAGGTAAATTTCAAAACATCACCTTCCTGGTCACTATAGCAAAGTTTGAAGAGATTAATATCCTTTTTTTCTACTTTTCACGTACAAGCAATTAGGAAATAACACTCACTACCCAGGAACAATAGTTGAGTTACACAATGCAATACCAATCAGTCCCCACAATACACACATAATACCAGTCAGTTCCCGCAACACACACCTAACACCAGTCAGTCCCCGCAACACACACCTAATACCAGTCAGTCCTCGCAACACACACATAATACCAGTCAGTCCTCGCAACACACACATAATACCAATCAGTCCCCACAACACACACATAATACCAGTCAGTCCCCGCAACACACACCTAATACCAGTCAGTCCCCGCAACACACACCTAATACCAGTCAGTCCTCGCAACACACACATACTACCAATCAGTCCCCACAACACACACATAATACCAGTCAGTCCTCGCAATACACACATGATACCAGTCAATCCTGGCAACACACACATAGTACCAGTCAGTCCTCACAACACACACCTAATACCAGTCAGTCCTCACAACACACATAATACCAGTCAGTCCTCACAACACACACCTAATACCAGTCAGTCCTCGCAACACACACATACTACCAATCAGTCCCCACAACACACACATAATACCAGTCAGTCCTCGCAATACACACATGATACCAGTCAATCCTGGCAACACATACATAGTACCAGTCAGTCCTCACAACACACACCTAATACCAGTCAGTCCTCACAACACACACCTAATACCAGTCAGTCCTCGCAACACACCCATAATACCAGTCAGTCCTCGCAGTACGCACATAATACCAGTCAGTCCTCGCAACACACACATAATACCAGTCAGTCCTCGCAACATACGAATCACTCTAATTATCAGGAACTGATGCATTTGCAGGACTCTTGGGCTTTTATAAAGTATCATCAGTACTATACAATAAAACCTTTAAGTCTTTAGTAAGAAATGCCAAATAGATAAATTGTAAATGACTGTCGAAATATAATAGGAATGATAGAGAAGGAAAAGTACACTAGGAGGCAGGTCGTGATTGGAGACACATGCACAAATGCAAATTGTCATCCTCCAGGAAATCTGCTTGTACCTCAGGCTCTTCCACAATTTCCAGAAAATGTAATGACTAACGGTAGTTTGTTACGTACAGGGTTGTGGTATCAGAGTATATGTTCCATCTACTTTATGATCGACTAACCACCATCCATCATGGAACCTGAGGACTCTGATTACTGGAACTGTATTAAGTTGTCGATACTACAGACATAAACGAGATTATCTCTTATCTTGAACTTCTTTGCAGGTCTGGAAATAAGTTCGCCCAAGCAACGGTCAGCGATTGGTGGATTGAGTGGGATTCCCTGGGGTCTGGGGTATATGGTGTTGCCTGGCGTGGCTTACTTCATCAGGGAATGGCAGTGGCTCCAGGCAGCATTCACCTTCCCCACGCTCATTTTCTTCGTATATATCTGGTAAAATTTCCCTTTGGTTCACCGCTCCACAATGCTTCAGCTTAGAATGTATTTCCTTATACGCGATTCTCACTCTAAATAGCAAGTTTTGAATTGATTTCTCTTCAAAATTCCTCTTTATCAACCAATACTTTCTGAGGGTCTGGTGGTACCGACCTGAGTGATTGCTAACTCTAGCATTCTTCGTGATGCATGTTTACGATCCTCTACAATATAGATATTAAAGCTTATGAAGTACTTAACCCACCATAGAACAAGCAAATGATGACACCCGGTTTTGTAGTAATGTTTTTAGTCCTCTGAACGTTAGGTTCTTGGGTAACACCAGGACACTTTCTTAGAAAGAGGTCTTGGAGTAATGGTAAATGAATTGATACATCTATCTTTCCGTTTATTCACTTATTCATTTATTTATTTGTTTATCTATCTATTCATTCATCTTTTTATTATCCCTGGGATAAGGGAAGAAAGAATACTACCCGCTTATATCCTAAGTGTCGTATTAGGCGAGTAAGAGGGGCGGAAGCGAGAGTTAGAAATCCCTCAGGGAACAGATATAAGAGACAAGCGAATTTTTCTTTTTTTATTCCTATAAAGCTCACTCACTTGTCATGAACGCTACCACTGCCACACGAGAAATAGCAAACACTTACGAAGGAGGATATACGCGTCAGAAGTTGAGGGGACACGGAGAACAAGGAGAACAAATTGTTGGTACGAAGATAGAGTAAAAAAAATTAGAGAGACTGGGGGTATTTTCTAGCTGTCATATGCAATGCAAAAATACCACAGCCCCCACCCAAGCCCAGAGATAATTCCATGTTTTATCCCGGACGTTTCACATGCTCTACTTAGACCACTAACTCCACATCGACACCTGTATTCCATATCTTTCCAATTTACTCTCTCTCTCTCTCTCTCTCTCTCTCTCTCTCTCTCTCTCTCTCTCTCTCTCTCTCTCTCTCTCTCTCTCTCTCTCTCTCTCTCTCTCTCTCTCTCTCTCTCTCTCTCTCTCTGTATATATATATATATATATATATATATATATATATATATATATATATATATATATATATATATATATATATATTTTTTATTTATTATGCTTTGTCGCTGTCTCCCGCGTTTGCGAGGTAGCGCAAGGAAACAGACGAAAGAAATGGCCCAACCCCCCCCCCCCATACACATGTATATACATACGTCCACACACGCAAATATACATACCTACACAGCTTTCCATGGTTTACCCCAGACGCTTCACATGCCTTGATTCAATCCACTGACTGCACGTCAACCCCGGTATACCACATCGCTCCAATTCACTCTATTCCTTGCCCTCCTTTCACCCTCCTGCATGTTCAGGCCCCGATCACACAAAATCTTTTTCACTCCATCTTTCCACCTCCAATTTGGTCTCCCTCTTCTCCTCGTTCCCTCCACCTCCGACACATATATCCTCTTGGTCAATATATATATATATATATATATATATATATATATATATATATATATATATATATATATATATATATATATATATATATATATATATATATATATATTTTTTTTTTTACCGAACCTAACGCGGAGGTATATGAATACCAACAAAGTGCATATGAACGCGTACCTTCATAGAACATAAAAACCTCCAACAGCCAGGATCGAACCCGGGACCCCTGTGCAACAGGCGGGAGCGCTACTGATAGGCTATTGTCGCGTTTAATAAAGAAATGACTATTCGAATACTATTTACTCGAATACCCTTCGTCTCACGTTGGTGAGCAACAGGGTCTAGACCGGGAGGGTTTCTAGACCCCAGCTCACGTCCCCTGTAGTCGCCTTCTACGACACATGAGGAATGCGTGGGAAGTATTCTTTCTCCCCTATCCCCAGGAATATATATATATATATATATATATATATATATATATATATATATATATATATATATATATATATAAAGAGAGAGAGATAGAGAGAGAGAGAGAGAGAGAGAGAGAGAGAGAGAGAGAGAGAGAGAGAGAGAGAGAGAGAGTATACCTATACATGTAAAGAATTGCAGATTGACACAACTTTCTTTTCCATGTTGTTGCAGGATTTTGCCAGAGTCTCCGCGATGGTTGGTTAAACGGAAGCGGTACCAGGAGGCGCTGGACGTGCTCACCTGGGCGGCCAGGGTTAACAAGAAGACGTTGCCACCCGATGATGTTATGTTGGCTGCCATGCGCAGGATCAGAGAACAGGTTGGTACTGCATCTAAGACTATCAAGTTCTTAACAAATATATAGTTATAAGATCAACCAGATCATCCATTTACCTTTTCAAAGTTAATTTAAGACAAATGATTTAACGCCCACAGAATACATATATATATATATATATATATATATATATATATTTTTTTTCTCCCACTGTCTCCCGCGTTTGCGAGGTAGCGCAAGGAAACAGACGAAAGAAATGGCCCAACCCACCCCCATACACATGTATATACATACGTCCACACACGCAAATATACATACCTACACAGCTTTCCATGGTTTACCCCAGACGCTTCACATGCCCTGATTCAATCCACTGACTGCACGTCAACCCCGGTATACCACATCGAGCCAATTCACTCTATTCCTTGCCCTCCTTTCACCCTCCTGCATGTTCAGGCCCCGATCACACAAAATCTCTTTCACTCCATCTTTCCACCTCCAATTTGGTCTCCCACTTCTCCTCGTTCCCTCCACCTCCGACACATATATCCTCTTGGTCAATCTTTCCTCACTCATTCTCTCCATGTGCCCAAACCATTTCAAAACACCCTCTTCTGCTCTCTCAACCACTATCTTTTTATTTCCACACATCTCTCTTACCCTTACGTTACTTACTCGATCAAACCACCTCACACCACACTGTCCTCAAACATCTCATTTCCGGCACATCCATCCTCCTGTGCACAACTCTATCCATAGTCCACGCCTCGCAACCATACAACATTGTTGGAACCACTATTCCTTCAAACATACCCATTTTTGCTTTCCGAGATAATGTTCTCGACTTCCACACATTCTTCAAGGCTCCCAGAATTTTCGCCCCCTCCCCCACCCTATGATCCACTTCCGCTTCCATGGTTCCATCCGATGCCAGATCCACTCCCAGATATCTAAAATACTTTACTTCCTCCAGTTTTTCTCCATTCAAACTTACCTCCCAATTGACTTGACCCTCAGCCCTACTGTACCTAATTGCCTTGATCTTATTCACATTTACTCTTAACTTTCTTCTTTCACATACTTTACCAAACTCAGTCACCAGCTTCTGCAGTTTCTCACATGAATCAGCCATCAGCGCTGTATCATCAGCGAACAACAACTGACTCACTTCCCAAGCTCTCTCATCCCCAACAGACTTCATACTTGCCCATCTTTCCAAAACTCTTGCATTCACCTCCCTAAACACCCCATCCATAAACAAATTAAACAACCATGGAGACATCACACACCCCTGCCGCAAACCTACATTCACTGAGAACCAATCACTTTCCTCTCTTCCTACACGTACACATGCCTTACATCCTCGATAAAAACTTTTCACTGCTTCTAACAACTTGCATCCCACACCATATATTCTTAATACCTTCCGCAGAGCATCTCTATCAACTCTATCATATGCCTTCTCCAGATCCATAAATGCTACATACAAATCCATTTGCTTTTCTAAGTATTTCTCACACACATTCTTCAAAGCAAACACCTGATCCACACATCCTTTACCACTTCTGAAACCACACTGCTCTTCCCCAATCTGATGCTCTGTACATGCCTTTACCCTCTCAATAAATACCCTCCCATATAATTTACCAGGAATACTCAACAAACTTATACCTCTGTAATTTGAGCACTCACTCTTATCCCCTTTGCCTTCGTACAATGGCACTATGCACGCATTCCGCCAATCCTCAGGCACCTCACCATGAGTCATACATACATTAAATAACCTTACCAACCAGTCAACAATACAGTCACCCCCTTTTTTAATAAATTCCACTGCAATACCATCCAAAACCGCTGCCTTGCCGGCTTTCATCTTCCGCAAAGCTTTTACTACCTCTTCTCTGTTTACCAAATCATTTTCCCTAACCCTCTCACTTTGCACACCACCTCGACCAAAACACCCTATATCTGCCACTCTATCATCAAACACATTCAACAAACCTTCAAAATACTCACTCCATCTCCTTCTCACATCACCACTACTTGTTATCACCTGCCCATTTGCGCCCTTCACTGAAGTTCCCATTTGCTCCCTTGTCTTACGCACTTTATTTACCTCCTTCCAGAACATCTTTTTATTCTCCCTAAAATTTAATGATACTCTCTCCCCCCAACTCTCATTTGCCCTTTTTTTCACCTCTTGCACCTTTCTCTTGACAACCTGTCTCTTTCTTTTATACGTCTCCCACTCAGTTGCATTTTTTCCCTGCAAAAATCGTCCAAATGCCTCTCTCTTCTCTTTCACTAATACTCTTACTTCTTCATCCCACGAAAGAATGGCCCAACCCGCCCACATACACATGTATATACATACATGTCCACACACGCACAATATACATACCTATACATCTCAATGTACACATATATATACACACACAGACATATACATATATACACATGTACATCATTCATACTGTCTTCCATTATTTGTTCCCATCGCCACCTCGCCACACATGGAATAACAACCCCCTCCCCCCTCATGTGTGCGAGATAGCGCTAGGAAAAACACCAAATGCCCCATTCGTTCACACTCAGTCTCTAGCTGTCATGTAATAATGCACCGAAACCACAGCTCCCTTTCCACATCCAGGCCCCACACACTTTGCATGGTTTACCCCAGACGCTTCACATACCCTGGTTGAATCCATTGGCAGCACGTCGACCCCGGTATACCACATCGTTCCAATTCACTCTATTCCTTGCACGCCTTTCACCCTCCTGCATGTTCTGGCCCCGATCACTCAAAATCTTTTTCACTCCATCTTTCCACTTCCAATTTGGTCTCCCACTCCTCCTCTTTCCCTCCACCTCCGACACATATATCCTCTTGGTCAATCTTTCCCCACTCATTCTCTCCATATGACCAAACCATTTCAAAACACCCTCTTCTGCTCTCTCAACCACACTCTTTTTATTTCCACACATCTCTCTCGCCCTTACATTACTTACTCGATCAAACCACCTCATTTTCAGCACATCCACCCTCCTGCGCACAACTCTATCCATAGCCCACGCCTCGCAACCATACAACATTGTTGGAACCACTATTCCTTCAAACATACCCATTTTTGCTTTCCGAGATAATGTTCTCGACTTCCAAACATTCTTCAAGGCTCCCAGAATTTTCGCCCCCTCCCCCACCCTATGATTCACTTCCGCTTCCATGGTTAAATCCGCTGTCAGATCGACTCCCAGATATCTAAAACACATCACTTCCTCCAGCTTTTCTCCATTCAAACTTACCTCCCAATTGACTTGACCCTCAACCCTACTGTACCTAATAACCTTGCTCTTATTCACATTTACTCTTAACTTTCTTCTTTCACACACTTTACCAAACTCAGTCACCAGTTTCTGCAGTTTCTTACATGAATCAGCCACCAGCGCTGTATCATCAGCGAACAACAACTGACTCACTTTCCAAGCTCTCTCATCCACAACAGACTGCATACTTGCCCCTCTTTCCAAAACTCTTGCATTCACCTCCCTAACAACCCCACCCATAAACAAATTAAACAACAATGGAAACATCACACACCCCTGCCGCAAACCTACATTCACTGAGAACCAATCACTTTCCTCTCTTCCTACACGTATATATGCCTTACATCCTCGATAAAAACTTTTCACTGCTTCTAATAACTTGCCTTCTACACCATATATTCTTAATACCTTCAACAGAGCACCTCTATCAACTCTATCATATGCCTTCTCCAGATCCATAAATGCTACATACAAATCCATTTGTTTTTCTAAGTATTTCTCGCATACATTCTTCAAAGCAAACACCTGATCCACACATCCTCTACCACTTCTGAAACCACACTGCTCTTCCCCAATCTGATGCTCTATACATGCCTTCACCCTCTCAATCAATACCCTCCCATATAATTTACCAGGAATGCTCAACAAACTTATACCTCTGTAATTTGAGCACTCACTCTTATCCCCTTTGCCTTTGTACAATGGCACTATGCAAGCATTCCGCCAATCCTCATGCACCTCACCATGAATCATACGTACATTAAATAACCTTACCAACCAGTCAACAATACAGTCAACCTCTTTTTTAATAGATTCCACTGCAATGCCATCCAAACCTGTTGCTTTGCCGGCTTTCATCTTCCGTAAAGCTTTTACTACCTCTTCTCTGTTTACCAAATCATTTTCCCTAACCCTCTCACTTTGCACACCACCTCGAGCAAGACACCCCACATCTGCCACTCTATCATCAAACACATTCAACAAACCCTCAAAATACTCACTCCATCTCCTTCTCACATCACCACTACTTGTTATCACCTCCCCATTAGCCCCATTTGCTCCCTTGTCTTACGCACTTTATTTACCTCCTTCCAAAACATCTGTTTATTCTCCCTGAAATTTAATGATACTCTCTCACCCCAACTCTCATTTGCCCTCTTTTTCACCTTTTGCACCTTTCTCTTGACCTCCTGCCTTTTTCTTTTATACCTCTCCCACTCATTTCCATTTTTTCCCTGCAAAAATCGTTCAAATGCCTCTCTCTTCTCTTTCACTAATAATCTTACTTCTTCATCCCACCACTCACTACCTTTTCTAATCAACCCACCTCCCACGCTTCTCATGCCACAAGCATCTTTTGCGCAATCCATAACTGCTTCCCTAAATACATCCCATTCCTCCCCCACTCCCCTTACCTCCTTTGTTCTCACCTTCTTCCATTCTGTACTCAGTCTCTCCTGGTACTTCCTCACACAAGTCTCCTTCCCAGGCTCACTTACTCTCACCACTCTTTTCACCCCAACATTCTCTCTTCTTTTCTGAAAACCCCCACAAATCTTCACCTTTGCTTCCACAAGATAATGATCAGACATCCCTCCAGTTGCACATCTCAGCACAGTAACATCCAAAAGTCTCTCTTTCGTGCGTCTATCAATTAACACACGTAATCCAATAACGCTCTCTGGCCATCTCTCCTACTTACATACGTATACTTATGTATATCTCGCTTTTTAAACCAGGTATTCCCAATCACCAGTCCTTTTTCAGCACATAAATTTACAAGCTCTTCACCATTTCCATTTACAGCACTGAACACTCCATGTATACCAATTATTCCCTCAACTGCCACATTACTCACCTTTGCATTCAAATCACCCATCACTATAACCCAATCTTGTGCATCAAAACCACTAACACACTCATTCAGCTGCTCCCAAAACACTTGCCTGTCATGATCGTTCTTCTCATGCACAGGTGCATATGCACCAATAATCACCCATCTCTCTCCATCAACTTTCAGTTTTACCCATATCAATCTAGAATTTACTTTCTTACACTCTATCACATACTCCCACAACTCCTGATTCAGGAGTAGTGCTACCCTTGCTCTTGTCCTCTCACTAACCCCTGACTTTACTCCCAAGACATTCCCAAACCACTCTTCCCCTTTACCCTTTAGCTTCGTTCCTTACAGGTTCCTTTCCTCAAACATACTACCTATCTCTCCTTTTTTCTCATCTTGGTTACATCCACACACATTTAGACACCCCAATCTGAGCCTTCGAGGAGGATGAGCACTCCTCGCGTGACTCCTAATACATATATATGTATATATATATATGTATATATATATATATATATATATATATATATATATATATATATATATATATATATATATATATATATATATATATATGTATATATATATGTATATATATATGTATATACATATATATATATATATATATATATATATATATATATATATATATATATATATATATATATATATATATACATATATATATATATATATATATATATATATATATATATATATATATATATATATATATATATATATATATATATATATATATATATATATATATATATATATATATATATATTTTTTTTTTTTTTCTTTTCTCTTTGTCGCTGTCTCCCGCGTTTGCGAGGTAGCGCAAGGAAACAGACGAAAGAAATGGCCCAACCCACCCCCATACACATGTATATACATACGTCCACACACGCAAAATATACATACCTACACAGATTTCCATGGTTTACCCCAGACGCTTCACATGCCCCGATTCAATCCACTGACAGCACGTCAACCCCGGTATACCACATCGCTCCAGTTCACTCTATTCCTTGCACGCCTTTCACCCTCCTGCATGTTCAGGCCCCGATCACACAAAATCTTTTTCACTCCATCTTTCCACCTCCAATTTGGTCTCCCTCTTCTCCTCGTTCCCTCCACCTCCGACACATATATCCTCTTGGTCAATCTTTCCTCACTCATTCTCTCCATGTGCCCAAACCATTTCAAAACACCCTCTTCTGCTCTCTCAACCACGCTCTTTTTATTTCCACACATCTCTCTTACCCTTACGTTACTTACTCGATCAAACCACCTCACACCACACATTGTCCTCAAACATCTCATTTCCAGCACATCCACCCTCCTGCGCACAACTCTCTCCATAGCCCACGCCTCGCAACCATACAAAATTGTTGGAACCACTATTCCTTCAAACATACCCATTTTTGCTTTCCGAGATAATGTTCTCGACTTCCACACATTCTTGAAGGCTCCCAGAATTTTCGCCCCCTCCCCCACCCTATGATCCACTTCCGCTTCCATGGTTCCATCCGCTGCCAGATCCACTCCCAGATATCTAAAACACTTTACTTCCTCCAGTTTTTCTCCATTCAAACTTACCTCCCAATTGACTTGGCCCTCAACCCTACTGTACTTAATAACCTTGCTCTTATTCACATTTACTCGTAACTTTCTTCTTTCACACACTTTACCAAATTCAGTCACCAGCTTCTGCAGTTTCTCACATGAATCAGCCACCAGCGCTGTATCATCAGCGAACAACAACTGACTCACTTCCCAAGCTCTCTCATCCACAACAGACTTCATACTTGCCCCTCTTTCCAAAACTCTTGCATTCACCTCCCTAACAACCCCATCCATAAACAAATTAAACAACCATGGAGACATCACACACCCCTGCCGCAAACCTACATTCACTGAGAACCAATCACTTTCCTCTCTTCCTACACGTACACATGCCTTACCTCCTCGATAAAAACTTTTCACTGCTTCTAACAACTTGCCTCCCACACCACATATTCTTAATACCTTCCACAGAGCATCTCTATCAACTCTATCATATGCCTTCTCCAGATCCATAAATGCTACATACAAATCCATTTGCTTTTCTAAGTATTTCTCACATACATTCTTCAAAGCAAACACCTGATCCACACATCCTCTACCACTTCTGAAACGACACTGCTCTTCCCCAATCTGATGCTCTGTACATGCCTTCACCCTCTCAATCAATACCCTCCCATATAATTTACCAGGAATACTCAACAAAATTATACCTCTGAAATTTGAGCACTCGCTCTTATCCCCTTTGTCTTTGTACAATGGCACTATGCACGCATTCCGCCAATCCTCAGGCACCTCACCATGAGCCATACATACATTAAATAACCTTACCAACAAGTCAATAATACAATCACCCCCTTTTTTAGTAAATTCCGCTGCAATACCATCCAAACCTGCTGCCTTGCCGGCTTTCATCTTCCGCAAAGCTTTTACTACCTCTTCTCTGTTTACCAAATCATTTTCCCTAACCCTCTCACTTTGCACACCACCTCGACCAAAACACCAAATATCTGCCACTCTATTATCAAACACATTCAACAGACCTTCAAAATACTCACTCCATCTCTTTCTCACATCACCACTTCTTGTTATCACCTCCCCATTTGCGCCCATAACTGAAGTTCCCATTTGCTCCCTTGTCTTACGCACTTTATTTACCTCCTTCCAAAACATCTTTTTATTCTCCCTAGAATTTAATGATACTCTCTCACCCCAACTCTCATTTGCCCTCTTTTTCACCTCTCGCACCTTTCTCTTGACCTCCTGTCTCTTTCTTTTATACATCTCCCACTCAATTGCATTTTTTCCCTGCAAAAATCGTCCAAATGCCTCTCTCTTCTCTTTCACTAATAATCTTACTTCTTCATCCCACCACTCACTACCCGTTCTAATCAACCCACCTCCCACTCTTTTCATGCCACAAGCATCTTTTGCGCAATCTATCACTGATTCCCTAAATACATCCCATTCCTCCCCCACTCCCCTTGCTTCCATTGTTCTCACCTTTTTCCCTTCTGTACTCAGTCTCTCCTGGTACTTCCTCACACAAGTCTCCTTCCCAAGCTCGCTTACTCTCACCACCCTCTTCACCCCAACATTCACTCTTCTTTTCAGAAGTGGTAGAGGATGTGTGGATCAGGTGTTTGATTTGAAGAATGTATGTGAGAAATACTTAGAAAAGCAAATGGATTTGTATGTAGCATTTATGGATCTGGAGAAGGCTTATGATAGAGTTGATAGAGATGCTCTGTGGAAGGTATTAAGAATATATGGTGTGGGAGGCAAGTTGTTAGAAGCAGTGAAAAGTTTTTATCGAGGATGTAAGGCATGTGTACGTGTAGGAAGAGAGGAAAGTGATTGGTTCTCAGTGAATGTAGGTTTGCGGCAGGGTTGTGTGATGTCTCCATGGTTGTTTAATTTGTTTATGGATGGGGTTGTTAGGGAGGTGAATGCAAGAGTTTTGGAAAGAGGGGCAAGTATGAAGTCTGTTGGGGATGAGAGAGCTTAGGAAGTGAGTCAGTTGTTGTTCGCTGATGATACAGCGCTGGTGGCTGATTCATGTGAGAAACTGCAGAAGCTGGTGACTGAGTTTGGTAAAGTGTGTGAAAGAAGAAAGTTAAAAGTAAATGTGAATAAGAGCAAGGTTATTAGGTACAGTAGGGTTGAGGGTCAAGTCAGTTGGGAGGTGAGTTTGAATGGAGAAAAACTGGAGGAAGTGAAGTGTTTTAGATATCTGGGAGTGGATCTGGCAGCGGATGGAACCATGGAAGCGGAAGTGGATCATAGGGTGGGGGAGGGGGCGAAAATTCTGGGAGCCTTCAAGAATGTGTGGAAGTCGAGAACATTATCTCGGAAAGCAAAAATGGGTATGTTTGAAGGAATAGTGGTTCCAACAATGTTGTATGGTTGCGAGGCGTGGACTATGGATAGAGTTGTGCGCAGGAGGATGGATGTGCTGGAAATGAGATGTTTGAGGACAATGTGTGGTGTGAGGTGGTTTGATCGAGTAAGTAACGTAAGGGTAAGAGAGATGTGTGGAAATAAAAAGAGCGTGGTTGAGAGAGCAGAAGAGGGTGTTTTGAAATGGTTTGGTCACATGGAGAGAATGAGTGAGGAAAGATTGACCAAGAGGATATACGTGTCGGAGGTGGAGGGAACGAGGAGAAGAGGGAGACCAAATTGGAGGTGGAAAGATGGAGTGAAAAAGATTTTGTGTGATCGGGGCCTGAACATGCAGGAGGGTGAAAGGAGGGCAAGGAATAGAGTGAATTGGATCGATGTGGTATACCGGGGTTGACGTGCTGTCAGTGGATTGAATCAAGGTATGTGAAGCGTCTGGGGTAAACCATGGAAAGCTGTGTAGGTATGTATATTTGCGTGTGTGGACGTATGTATATACATGTGTATGGGGGTGGGTTGGGCCATTTCTTTCGTCTGTTTCATTACGCTACCTCGCAAACGCGGGAGACAGCGACAAAGCAAAAAAAAAAAAAAAAAAAAATATATATATATATATATATATATATATATATATATATATATATATATATATATATATATATATATATATATATATATTTGTGTGCTGAAAAAGGACTGGTGATTTGGAATAGCTGGTTTAAAAAGAGAGATATACATAAGCATACATATTCAAGTAGAAGAGATGGCCAGAGTGTTGATTTATTACGTGTTAATTGATAGGTGTGCGAAAGACAGGCTTTTGGATGTTAACGTGCTAAGAGGTGCAACTGGAGGGATGTCTGATCATTATCTTGTGGAGGCGAAGGTGAAGATTTGTAGAGGTTTTCAGAAAAGAAGAGAGAATGTTGGGGTGAAGAGAGTGGTGAGAGTACGTGAGCTTGGGAAGGAGACTTGTGTGAGGAAGTACCAGAAGAGACTGAGTACAAAATGGAAAAAGGTGAGAACAAAGGTCGTAAGGGGAGTGGAGGAGGAATGGGATGTATTTTGGGAAGCAGTGATGACTTGCGCAAAGGATGCTTGTAGCATGAGAAGCGTGGAAGGCGGGCAGATTGTATAGGGTAGTGAGTGGTGTGATGAAGAAATAAGATTATTAGTGAAAGAGAAGAGAGAAGCGTTTGGACGATTTTTGCAGGGAAATAATGCAAATGACTAGGAGATGTATAAAAAAAAAAAAAAAAAGAGGCAGAAGGTCAAGAAAAAGGTTCATGAGGTGAAAAAGAGGGCAAATGAGAGTTGGGGTGAGAGAGTATCATTATATTTTAGGGAGAATAAAAAAATGCTTTGGAAGGTGGTGAATAAAGTGCGTAAAACAAGGGAACAAATGGAAACATCGGTGAAGGGGCTAATGGGGAGATAATAGCAAGTAATAATAATGTGAGAAGATGGAGTGAGTATTTTGAAAGACTGTTGAATGTGTTAGATGACAGAGTGGCAGATATAAGGTGTTTTGTTCGAGTTGGTGTGCGAAGTGAGAGGGTTAAGGAGAATGATTTGCTAAACAGAGAAGAGTTAACGAAAGCTTTGCGGAAGATGAAAGCTGGCAAGGGGGCGGCTTTGGATGGTATTGCAGTGGAATTTATTCAAAAAGGGGATGACTGTGTTGTTGACTGGTTGGTAAGAATATGTAATATATGTATGGCTCATGGTGAAGTGCCTGAGGATTGGCGGAATGCATGCATAGTGCTATTGTACAAAGGCAAACGGGAAAAAGGTGAATGTTCAAATTACAGAGGTATAGGTTTGTTGAGTATTCCTGGGAAATTATATGGGAGGGTATTGATTGAGAGGGCGAAGGCATGTACGGAGCATCAGTTTGGGGAAGAGCAGTGTGGGCGAAGGCATGTACAGAGCATCAGTTTGGGGAAGAGCAGTGTGGTTGCAGAAGTGGTAGAGGATGTGTGGATCAGGTGTTTGCTTTGAAGAATGTGTGTATTAAGAATATATGGTGTGAGAGGCAAGTTGCTAGATGCAGTGAAAAGTTTTTATCGAGGATGTAAGGGATGTGTACGAGTAAGAAGCGAGGAAAGTGACTGGTTCTCAGTGAATGTCGGTTTGCGGCAGGGGTGCATGATGTCTCCAGGGTTGTTAAATTTGTTTATGGATGGGGCTGTTAGAGAGGTAAATGCAAGAGTTTTGAAGAGAGGAGCAAGTATGCAGTCTGTTATGGATGAGAGAGCTTGGGAAGTGAGTCAGTTGTTGTTCGCTGATGATACAGCGCTGGTGGATGATTCGGTTGAGAAAATGCAGAAGCTGGTGACTGAGTTTGGTAAAGTGTGTGAAAGAAGAAACCTGAGAGTAAATGTGAATAAGAGCAAGGTCATTAGGTATAGTAGGGTTGAGGGATAAGTCAACTGGGAGGTATGTTTGAATGGAGAAAAACTGGAGGAAGTGAAGTGTCTTAGATATCTGGGAGTGGATTTGGCAGCAGATGGAACCATGGAAGCGGAAGTGAGTCACAGGGTGGGGGAGGGGGCGAAAGTTCTGGGAGCGTTGAAAAATGTGTGGATGGCGAGAACATTATCTTGGAAAGCAAAAATGGGTATATTTGAAGGAATAGGGTTCCAACAATGTTATGTGGGTGCGAGGCGTGGGCTATTGATAGGGTTGTGCGAAGGAGGATGGATGTGTTGTAAATAAGATGTTTAAGGACAATGTGTGGTATGAGGAGGTTTTTGTCGAGTAAGTAATGAAAGGGTAAGAGAGATGTGTGGTAATAAAAAGACTGTGGTTGAGAGAGCAGGAGAGGATTTACTGAAATGGTTTGGTCACAGGGAGAGAATGAGTGAGGAAAGATTGACAAAGAGGATATATATGTCAGAGGTGGAGGGAACGAGAAGTGGGAAACCAAATTGGAGTTGGAAGGATGGAGTGAAAAAGATTTTGAACGATCGGGGCCTGAACATGCAGGAGGGTGAAAGGCTTGCAAGGAATAGAGTGAATTGGAACGATGTGGTATACCGGGGTCGACGTGGTCAATGGATTGAACCAGGGCATGTGAAGCGTCTGAGGTAAACCATGGAAAGTTTTGCCGGGCTTGTATGTGGAAAGAGAGTTGTGGTTTTGGTGCATTATACATGACAGCTAGAGACTGAGTGTGAATGAAAGTGGCCTTTGTTGTCTTTTCCGAGCGCTATCTCGCACGCGTGTAGGGGGAGGGGGTTGTCATTTCATGTGTGGCGGGTTGGCGACGGGAATGAATAAAGGCGGCAAGTATGAATTATGTGCATGTTTATATATGTATATGTCTGTTTATGTATATATATATATATATATATTTATACGTTGAAATGTATGGGTATGTATATGTACGTGTGTGGACGTGTATGTATATACATGTGCATGTGGGTGGGTTTGGCCATTCTTTTGTCTGTTTCCTTGAGCTACCTTGCTGACGCGGGAGGCAGCGACAAAGTATAATACATGAATAAGTAACACACACACACATATATATATATATATATATATATATATATATATATATATATATATATATATATATATATATATATATATATATATATATATATATATATATATATATATATAAAGGTGCCTGTATGTGATATAAATGACACGACACATGTGCAGAACTTGAGCCAGGACGAGAGGGATGAGACTAAAGGTTCCTATTGGAAGCGAGTGTTAGGCACAGTCAAGTGGTTGCTGAGCATGTTCCTGGTGCCACAGCTGAGGCGTATCTCTATCCCCGTCTTCTTTTGCTGGATCGCCTCCGGCATGATCTACTACGGCGTAGCTCTCAGTGCTACCAACCTCAGGTTTGTTCATGGCCTCTGGCCTCCATCCCACCACACATGTACATATGGCATAGAGCTACCAAATTTTGCTTGCATTTGGTTCACTACACTTCCGCTAGGATGAGCGTATGAATATGAGCAGGGATATTACAGTGATAGCCAATGTTTTTTCCGTATTAGAATTGACCTGTTGAAAGACGCAACCATATTCTTTACTTTTCAACATATTCTGCAGACCTCCGTGATATTGAACAAGATGTGGACTCTAATTCTTTTTTATATCTGATCCAGTGCGGACCCTTACATGTTTATCTTCTTGGGCGGATTGCTGGAACTCCCGGCCTTTTTCCTGGCCTGGATCATATCCGCCTATGTCGGCAGGAAGAGGGGTCTGATGCTGCTGTACGCGATCTGTGCAGTCTCCATCTTTAGTGTTCTGGTGATGCAGGTCCAATTTCCACAAGGTAAGACCGTGTATGTTGTTCATAGTGTGATTATCATGTTGCTCATGACGCATGGGTCTCTGTCTTCTCGAGGGAATATTGCGTTCAAGATTTGCCATGATTAACAGCTTCCTATAGTCCTGACATACTTTTGACTGTCGGGAAAACATGGAACTACTGTTAAACTAATCGGAAAAATTTAGTTATATGATAATATGCTACTGAGGAAAGCTGAATAAGAATTTTATTCAAAATACTAACGAGTAAATAGTCTTCACGTAGCCCGCAGGTTATAGCAGAGGTATTGTGAGTGGTTGTGATAGAATGACTACTTAATTCAGGGAGGGAGGAGATTGTGTGCTGAAAGAGTTTTGTACTTGGGAAAGTAGCGGGGAAAGATACAGAGAAGGTGTACTGAGCACTTAGAGATGGAATCTGGTAGAGTCCCTGAAAAAAAGAATGGAAATTGCTGAATACATATATCATTTGGAAGACTGCTGAATGATAGTAAGTGTTTTCATATTGGAGTCAGTATTGGCGTTGCATAAGATTTGATTTAAACGTGAGTGGGCGTTAAAGCTGTGTAGCATTGCCAAGGTCATATAATGTTTCTAGTGGTAGGTCATTGGGTGAGTTGAAGGTAACGCTTTACCATGACAAAATGAAAGTACCAGTTGGATAAAATGGTCGGTCACTCTCATAATTTTGCAGGAGGAAGATGGTGAGGGAAAATACAACAGCAAGACCCTTGCCTCAGAGAGAAATTATTTAGTCACTATGTGCAGGAACGGAGAGATAACTAAAACTGATCTCCAGTGACAGTATTGGGGAAACAGTTGAGAGGAGAGTTGCACATAATTGAAAATTTAATGAACACCGAGAGACGGCATACTCATCTAGACTATAATGCATGGGTGGAAACCTTAATCGTACAAAGACTGAGGGATTAGCGTGAATATCAAAGGATTGCGATGTGTTCAGTTGTACAGATCAAAGAACAGATTGCATCAGACTAGATTAGATTTGCCTATACTGGTACACACTAGGGTTTGAAGGGTGCAAAGAGCCGCTGAGGGTAAGACAGTGCTTAACATTTCCTACAACTGAATAGAATCAGTGAATGATGGTCTCATTTCAGCACCAGTATGGCTGAGAGTCTTGTTCTCCCAGTCGGGTAAGATGGCCATCGCAACAGGGTTCACCCTGGTATGGTTTTACACGATAGAGTTGTACCCTACAAAGTTCCGGTCACTGGGCACAGGCCAGGCCAGTGTGTGTGCAAGGATCGGCAGCATCTCCTCACCTTACATCAACGACATTCTGGTAAAGTATTGCCTCTCCTCTGTATTCTTTATCCTTCTTGCATCCTAATAATCGCTGTAAACAGATGATAATGATCTCCCATATTGGAAGACGATTTTCTACTGAAACCTTTTGCATTGAACCTCCTGAATCGACTTCGAAGCGGTTCGAAAGAATTTAGTGAAGGGTATCTGAACCATAACCCAAAACTGAAACTATTAACCACCTCAGTAAAATCGATTCCGAATGTTACTTGTAAACAGATAATAAAAAGAAATGTCAAAGTAAATGTCCGCCTCACTTATCCGGAGTTTTGGCGTCTGGAGCCACGTTATCGAAGAACGTACTGATGACAGGCGACTGTAACATTGGGTAGCTTGAACTAACCCATCCCACGTGTAGCTGTTATAGCTGGATCCTTCAGATCTCACCTTGACACAAGCTTATCTTCTGATCACAAAGTAGTGCCAGATGACACTTCCTTGTTTAGTGTTTTGCTCCAGAAACGAACACATACGAGAATACATAACAAAGAACTTAGGTTAAAGTACTGTGATAACTACAGGAGGTTAAAGTACTGTGGTAACTACAGGAGGTTAAAGTACTGTGGTAACTACAGGAGGTTAAAGTACTGTGATAACTACAGGAGGTTAAATACTGTGTTAACTACAGGAGGTTAAATACTGTAGTAACTACGGGAGGTTAAAGTACTGTGGTAACTACAGGAGGTTAAAGTACTGTGGTAACTACAGGAGGTTAAATACTGTGTTAACTACGGGAGGTTAAAGTACTGTGTTAACTACAGGAGGTTAAAGTACTGTGGTAACTACAGGAAGGTAGATACTGTGGTAACTACAGGAGGTTAAAGTACTGTGGTAAGTACAGGAAGTTAAATACTCTGGTAACTACAGGAGGATAAAGTACTGTGGTAACTACAGGAGGTTAAAAACTATGTTAACTACAGGAGGTTAAAGTACTGTGGTAACTACAGGAAGTTAAATACTGTGGTAACTACAGGAGGTTAAAGTACTGTGGTAACTACAGGAAGTTAAATACTGTGGTAACTACAGGAGGTTAAAGTACTGTGGTAACTACTGGAGGTTAAATACTGTGTTAACTACAGGAAGTTAAAGTACTGTGTTAACTACAGGAGTGTAAGTACTGTGTTAACTGCAGGAGGTTAAAGTACTGTGGTAACTACAGGAAGTTAAATACTCTGGTAACTACAGGAGGTTAAAGTACTGTGGTAACTACAGGAGGTTAGATACTGTGGTAACTACAGGAGGTTAAAGTACTGTGGTAACTACAGGAAGTTAAATACTGTGGTAACTACAGGAGGTTAAAGTACTGTGGTAACTACAGGAGGTTAGATACTGTGGTAACTACAGGAGGTTAAAGTACTGTGGTAACTACAGGAATTTAAATACTGTGGTAACTACAGGAGGTTAAAGTACTGTGGTAACTACAGGAAGTTAGATACTGTGGTAACTACAGGAGGTTAAAGTACTGTGGTAACTACAGGAAGTTAAATACTGTGGTAACTACAGGAGGTTAAATACTGTGGTAACTACAGGTGGTTAAAGTACTGTGGTAACTAGAAGAGGTTAAATACTGTGGTAACTACAGGAGGTTAAGATACTGTGGTAACTACAGGAGGTTAAAGTACTGTGGTAACTACAGGAAGTTAAATACTGTGGTAACTACAGGAGGTTAAAGTACTGTGGTAACTACAGGAGGTTAGATACTGTGGTAACTACAGGAGGTTAAAGTACTGTGGTAACTACAGGAAGTTAAATACTGTGGTAACTACAGGAGGTTAGATACTGTGGTAACTACAGGAGGTTAAAGTACTGTGGTAACTACAGGAAGTTAAATACTATGGCAACTACAGGAGGTTAAAGTACTGTGGTAACTACAGGAGGTTAAAGTACTGTGGTAACTACAGGAAGTTAAATACTGTGGTAACTACAGGAGGTTAAATACTGTGGTAACTACAGGAAGTTAAATACTGTGGTAACTACAGGAGGTTAGATACTGTGGTAACTACTGGAGGTTAAAGTACTGTGGTAACTACAGGAAGTTGAATACTGTGGTAACTGCAGGAGGTTAAAGTACTTAGGTAGCTACAGGAGGTTAAAGTACTATGGTAACTACAGGAAGTTAAATATTGTGGTAACTACAGGAAGCTGAACACTGTGGTAACTACAGGAAGTTAAATACTGTGGTAACTACAGGAGGGTAACGTACTGTGATAACTACAGGAGGTTAAAGTACTGTGGTAACTACAGGAGGTTAAAGCACTGTGGTAACTACAGGAGGTTAAAGTACTGTGGTAACTATAAGAAGTTAAATACTCTGGTAACTACAGGAGGTTAAAGCACTGTGGTAACTACAGGAGGTTAAAGTACTGTGGCAAATACAGGAGATTAAAGTACTGTGGTAACTATAGGAAGTTGAATACTGTGGTAACTACAGGAGGTTAAAGCACTGGGTAACTACAGGAGGTTAAAGTACTGTGGTAACTACAGGAGGTTAAAGTACTGTGGTAACTACAGGAGGTTAAAGTACTGTGGTAAGTACAGGAGTTTAGATACTGTGGTAACTACAGGAGGTTAAAGTACTGTGGTAATTACAGGAAGTTAGATACTGTGGTAACTACAGGAGGTTAGATACTGTGGTAACTACAGGAGGTTAAAGTACTGTGGCAACTACAGGAGGTTAGATACTGTGGTAACTACAGGAGGTTAAAGTACTGTGGTAACTACAGGAAGTTAGATACTGTGGTAACTACAGGAGGTTAGATACTGTGGTAACTACAGGAGGTTAAAGTACTGTGGTAACTACAGGAGGTTAGATACTGTGGTAACTGCAGGAGGTTGAAGTATTGTGGTAACTACAGGAGGTTAGATACTGTGGTAACTACAGGAGGTTAGATACGGTGGTAACTACAGGAGGTTAGATACTGTGGTAACTACAGGAGGTTAAAGTACTGTGGTAACTACAGGAAGTTAGACACTGTGGTAACTACAGGAGGTTAGATACTGTGGTAACTACAGGAGGTTAAAGTACTGTGGTAACTACAGGAGGTTAGATACTGTGGTAACTACAGGAAGTTAGATACTGTGGTTACTACAGGAGGTTAAAGTACTGTGGTAACTACAGGAAGTTAGATACTGTGGTTACTACAGGAGGTTAAAGTACTGTGGTAACTACAGGAGATTAGATACTGTGGTAACTACAGGAGGTTAGATACTGTGGTAACTACAGGAGGTTAGATACTGTGGTAAGTACAGACTCACGTCACAAACATTTGCGTTTTCTGCAGGGCGCGGCGGTGGTGTGGGCGCCCTCTGCGTTGTTCAGCTCCGTGTCGCTAGCGACTGTTGGCATCTGCTTCTTACTGCCAGAAACAAGAAACAAGACGATGCCTGAAAACCTCGACTATTTTCATGGGAAATCTAAGACAAAACCAACAGAAAATGTAATGATGGACAACATTGGACATCACAACCCAGCTTTTATTAGAAATTGAATAATCAACCTGAGAGGTAATACAAATAAAGAAACAGATATAGATATAATGGTTGTTTTCTCTTGTGGGTGGAGCAATAAATTGACGTTATCTACCAGCAAGCAACATGACCTTGTAGCAACGCTATAACAATATTGTAGTTTGGTTGTGGTAACATTGTGAAATTAAGTTGTGGAAACGTAATCTTTCAGACTCAACAGAAAGGTTCCTACAGTCTTGTGGATGAATATATTATAACCTTCCTACAACACATCTAAGAAGTCTCTTCAACTCTCACTTTCTTAAGAACTTAGAATCTCATTTCTTTCCTCTCTCAGACAACGTTGTCTTTACCCTCGACATCTTGCTTCACTTAGGAGTTTACCATTCTCCTCTGCTTCAGTGTCTCCATATCTACTTTTCTATATGTCATTTGCTACACTCGTTATTTTTTGTTTTTTTGTTTTCTCTCATGAGCCCCTTGACAATTTCCTTCTTTCTTTCTTCTGTTTGCTTCCACAAGGTCTCATCTCTGTGCAAACATGAAATCTTTTGAATAGTCTCTCGCTTATTATGCAAGAGGAGTTCCACTTCCATCACAGTCAGACCTTCTTCCCTGCATTTCTATCTGTGCTGTGTATGCCTCTCGCCTTCCTGAAGGCTCAGGACCTGATGCCTAAGAGCTCTGTTTGTTCCATCCTTCCATCTCTTCCTCGGTCCTCATCTCTCCCTAGTTCTCTCTGCTTCTGGCACCATGCAGTTGATGGATAAATCTTGAGCCAGATGACATCAACTTTTGAAATCAATTCAAGTTCACAAAGCACGCAACAGGTGTGTTTGAGGTGGAGTAAACACAAGCTCCTCCAGTGAAGAGGGAGAATACTTATGAAGAAAAACGAGACACGCTTCGATCTCGTGACACTTGTAAGGAAGCAGGACAGGTACTTACTTGCTCGTTGGTGGTCAACGGAAGGGAAAAAATGATTGCAAACGTCGTTGAAATTGATAAAAGAAAAAGAGATAAGAATAAAAACATATCTTCCAGAAGTGGACCGAGACTGTTGTTCTTTGAACCCTCCCTCTCGTGAGCAGCGGAGTTAGACGGACGGATTCCTGGAGATTCCTTGCCCACCATGACACAAAGTTCAAAGACCCATGTGGTAATATGGTACAATTCAGTAAAGGAGAATCTTGTTATACAGCAAATATTGCAGAAAAATGTCGTGGCTTAAACATATTAATGATAGAGGCATCAACTTTATGACATAGCCACCCAAATGGGTAACAGAAGACATAATCACCCCAGATGGGTAGCAGAACACGTAAAAGATAATCACCCCGGATGGGTAGCGAAGACATAACCACCAAGGAGGGGAAGCAGGAGATATGACCACCCCAGAAGGGTAGGCGAAGACGTAACCACCCCAGAGGGATAGCATGATATACATCCTCCTCAGATGGGATGCAAGATACGCAACCATTCCAAATGGTTGGCAGAAGACATAAGCACCCCAGATGGGTAGCACGATATACAACCACCCCAGTCGGGTACCAGGAGACATAACCACCCCAGTCAGGTAGTGGACTGCTCGTACACACCAGTACCTCATCATTCAGTGTTCCAGTAGTGTCCCACATCTGGTCTAAACAACGTTTCTCTCATTTTAATGATTTCTAGGAAACCTGAAGTCTAAAAATGTTGTACAGAACACCAAGAACATTTGTTATGGATCAATCAGCGGTGACCGTATGAATGCTAAACAAGAGGACATCTTAATGAAGCTGAACAACAGGGTTACAGGAAGCCAATCATGGTTTAATGGTATGTTCTGAATATCTTCTTATACCGAATCAAGTGTACCGAGTCCATAATTTCTGCTATGAGGTATATGTATTTTCAAATTCTTTTTATCAGTATCATATCAATATTTCGATAGCTTCTAGTGTTTAGCGATACAGCACTGGATAAACTGTGGGCGCTGATGTGGCAGCCGTGGCTCTCTCGAGGAATATATTCAGCAGAATTCTACCTGGGAAGGACACAATCATTTTTGGCCTGTACACTGCTAATGAAGTTAGCTTATAATGGTAGAAGAGGTGTGCCATCACTACACATTTAACCTCGGACTATCCTAATTAGTTTTAAACTAGAAACAAGTACCAACCTCTTATATCTCTTTCATCTTATCCTGATTCGTTCTCACCATTCACGGCACGTCGACCCTAGTATACCACATCGTTCCAATTCACTCTATTCCTTGCACTCCTTTCACCCTCCTGCCTCTTCAGGCATTTAATCTTTTTCACTCCATTCTTCCATCCTCAATTTGGTCTCCCGCTTCTCCATGTTCCCTACACTTCTGACACATATATCCTTTTTGTCAATCTTTCCTCGCTCATTCTCTCCATGTGACCAAACCATTTCAATACACCCACTTCTGCTCTCTCAACCACACTTCTTATTACCACACATATCTCTTACCCTTTCGTTGCTTACTCGATCAAACCACCTCACACAACATATTGTCCTTAAACATTTCATTTCCAACACATCCACCCTCCTCCGCACAACCCTATCTATAGCCCACGCCTCGCAACCATATAACATTGTTGGAAGCACTATTCCTTCAATCATACTCGTTTTTGCTCTCCGAGATAACGTTCTCGTTTTCCACAAATTCATCATTGCTCTCAGAGCCTTCCCCCCCTCACCCACCCAGTGACTCACATCCACTTCCATGATTCCATTCGCTGCCAAGTTCACTCCCAGATATCTAAAGCACTTCACTTCCCCCAATTTTTCTCATTTCAAGCTTACATCCTAACTAACTTGTCTCTTAACCCTGCTGGACTTAATAACTTTGCTCTTATTCACATTAAGAGAAAGGTGCAAGAGGTGAAAAAGAGGGCAAATGAGATCTGGGGAGAGAGAGTATCATTAAATTTTAGGGAGGATAAAAAGATGTTTTGGAAGGAGTTAAAAAAAGTGCGTAAGACAAGGGAATAAATGGGAACATCAGTGAAGGAAGCAAATGGGGAGGTGATAACAAGTAGTGGTGATGTGAGGAGATGGAGTGAGTATTTTGAAGGTTTCAATGTGTTTGATCATAGAGCGGCAGATGTAGGATGTTTTGGTCGAGGTGGTGTGCAAAGTGAGAGGGTTAGGGAGAATGATTTGGTAAACAGAGAAGAGGTAGTAAAAGCTTTGCGGAAGATGAAAGCCGGCAAGGTAGTTGGTTTGGATGGTGTTGCAGTGGAATTTATATAAATGGTGGATGACTGTATTGTTGACTGGTTGGTAAGGTTATTTAATGTATGTATGATTCATGGTGAGGTGCCTGAGGATTGGCGAAATGCTTCCATAGTGCCATAGTTCCATTGTACAAAAGCAAACGGGATAAAAGTGAGTGTTCAAATTACAGACGTATAAGTTTGTTGAGTATTCCTGGTAAATTATATGGGAGGGTATTGATTGAGAGGGTGAAGGCATGTACAGAGCATCAGATTGAGGAAGAGCAGTGTCGTTTCAGAAGTGGCAGGGGATGTGTGGATCAGGTGTTTGCTTTGAAGAATGTATGTGAGAAATACTTAGAAAAGCAAATGGATTTGTCTGTAGCATTTATGGATCTGGAGAAGGCATATGATAGAGTTGATAGAGATGCTCTGTGGAAGGTATTAAGAATATATGGTGTGGGAGGCAAGTTGTTAGAAGCAGTGAAAAGTTTTTATCAAGGATGTACTGCATGTGTACGTGTAGGAAGAGAGGAAAGTGATTGATTCTCAGTGAATGTAGGTTTTCGGCAGGGGTGTGTGATGTCTCCATGGTTGTTTTATTTGTTTATGGATGGGGTTGTTAGGGAGGTGAATGCAAGAGTTTTGGAAAAAAGGGGCAAATATACAGTCTGTTGTGGATGAGAGAGCTTGGGAAGTGAGTCAGTTGTTCGCTGATGATACAGTGCTGGTGGCTGATTCATGTGAGAAACTGCAGAAGCTGGTGACTGAGGTTGGTAAAGTGTGTGAAAGAAGAAAGTTAAGAGTAAATGTAAATAAGAGCAAGGTTATTAGGTACAGTAGGGTTGAGGGTCAAGTCAATTGGGAGGTAAGTTTGAATGGAGAAAAACTGGAGGAAGTAAAGTGTTTTAGATATCTGGGAGTGGATCTGGCAGCGGATGGAACCATGGAAGCGGAAGTGAATCACAGCGTGGGGGAGGGGGCGAAAATTCTGGGAGCCTTGAAGAATGTGTGGAAGTCGAGAACATTATCTCGGAAAGCAAAAATGAGTATGTTTGAAGGAATAGTGGTCCCAACGATGTTGTATGGCTGCGAGGCGTGGGCCATGGATAGAGTTGTGCGCAGGAGGGTGGATGTGCTGGAAATGAGATGTTTGAGGACAATATGTGGTGTGAGGTGGTTTGATCGAGTAAGCAATGTAAAGGAAGAGAGATGTGTGGTAATAAAAAGAGTGTGGTTGAGAGAGCAGAAGAGGGCGTTTTGAAATGGTTTGGTCACTTGGAGAGAATGAGTGATGAAAGATTGACCAAGAGGATATATGTGTCAGAGGTAGGGAAGGAGGAGAAGTGGGAGACCAAATTGGAGGTGGAAAGATGGAGTGAAAATGTAATCGGGGCCTGAACATGCAGGAGGGTGAAAAGTATGCAAGGAATAGAGTGAATTGGAACGATGTGGTATACCGGGGTCGACGTGCTGTCAATGGATTGAACCAGGGCACGTGAAGCGTCTGGGGTAAATCACACTTGTGATTTTAGTCAAAAGTAACTATCTATCTAAATTGAATGATCTTCTAAATGATAACACAACATATTCTAAACTTCGTAAAAATCCTTTAGAAGCAGTTGATTCTCACTTCAATAAAGAAATGAAGTTGTTGTTGAAAGGTAACATTTCTCTTATCAAAAATTTGTCATCTTTTTCCCCTTCATTGCCATACATGTATGGACTTATCAAAACACATAAACAAAATTTTCCAGCAAGACCTATAGTGAGTTCAGTAGGCTCCATCACATATGAATTATAAAAATGGTTAGTTTCCTTAGCAAGCCCTTTAGTGGGTAATGTATCAAATTCTAATATCATGAACAATGTAGATTTAGTCAACAAGCTAAACAATATCAATATTAATTTTGATTTCAAACTAGTTACCTTTGATGTTTCCTCACTTTTCACGAAAGCTCCAGTTGATGACCTTTTAGAATATTTATTTGATGTCTTGGATGATATTCAACTACGTGTTTCAAAGTCTAATTTCATTGAACTGATAAAATTGTGTATAAAATACTGTGCATTTCAATTTAATGGAGATTATTATGCTCAAAAATTTGGTATGGCAATGGGTAACCCTCTTTCTCCTGTACTAAGTAATCTTTATATGGAATTTTTTGAAACAAAATTACTAAAGGATATCTTACCTTCTAATGCAATTTGATTTAGGTATGTAGATGATGTTCTTTGTATTTGGCCAACAAATGAAAATTTACAAATATTTCTCCCCTTACTTAACAATTTAGTACCTTCCATCAAATTTACTGTAGAAAATGAAAGTAATGGTATGTTACCATTTTTAGATTGCATGATTCATAGACAAGGATACAAGTTTAAGTTTAGCATATACAGAAAACCCATCAATGTATGCTCATATATCCATTATTACTCATCTCAACATGACAGAGTTAAATTATCATCATTTCAATCTATGTTCCTAAGGGCATTACGTATTTGCAGTCCAGAGTTTATTGATGATGAGTTTGAGAAGATATATTCTATTGTATCTAATTAGAGTACCCTAGATCTTTCATTGATAAATACCTTTAGTTAGCAAAGAAATCATTTTATAGAGTTGAGCCCAAACCTCCCATTGACACCAAGAATCTTTTAGTTCTCCCTTCTAACAATAATTTTACTTTGCTTCCCATGTTGCTTAAATCCTTTAATGTAAATGTTGCCTTTAGCAACAATGATACTATAAAGAATATCTTAATCAGAAATTCACCAGAAAATTCTCTTGGTTGCATCTATAAAGTTCCTTATGGAAACTGTGATAAATTTTATGTTGGTCAGACTGGTAAGGATCTTTCTGTTAGACTTAAGCAACATAAATATAGTATAAGAACGGGACAAGAATCAAAAGCCTTGTTTAATCATGTTAAAAACTATGATCATTGTATTGACTGGAGTAACGCCATCTCATTTGTTAACTCTAACTCTATTACCAAGAGAAATATCATTGAATCTTCTATTATTAAATACACAACGAATTATAATCTTAATATTAGTGATGGTCTGTACAAATTAGATAACTTTATTGTTGATAAGATTTATAAAATGATATGTTTATGAACGCTCGTTGTATATTTTGGACAATCACATGTTTACCAAATGGCGTCCTAGCTTCATCTCGTCGATGTATATCAACTGACTGTTATATTCTCTCTTGTGTCTCCCCTGATGATGTGATTATTACACGAAAGTGCACTTGGGAACTTTTCGTGTTTCATTTTCCCCGTGGACTCATAGGAATATCTTGATCATGCGCAAAATTGTGATCCTTTCTAATATATATATATATATATATATATATATATATATATATATATATATATATATATATATATATATATATATATGTATATATATATATATATATATATATATCCCTGGGGATAAGGGATTAAGAATACTTCCCTCGTATTCCCTGCGTGTCGTAGAAGGCGACTAAAAGGGGAGGGAGCGGGGGGCTGGAAATCCTCCCCTCTCGTTTTTTTTTAAATTTTCCAAAAGAAGGAACAGAGGGGGCCAGGTGAGGATATTCCAAAAAAGGCCCAGTCCTCTGTTCTTAACGCTACCTCGCTAACGTGGGAAATGGCGAATAGTTTAAAAGAAAAAAGAAAAAAAAAAAAAATATATATATATATATATATATATATATATATATATATATATATATATATATATATATATATATATATATATATATATACATATATATATATATATATATATATATATATATATATATATATATATATATATATATATATATATATATATATATGTATATATATATATATATATATATATATATATATATATATATATATATATATATATATATATATATATATATGTGTGTGTGTGTGTGTGTGTGTGTGTGTGTGTATGTATATGGGAGAAAGAATACTTCCCACGCATTCCTCACGTGTCGTAGAAGGCGACTAAAGGGGACGGACGCGGGGGCTGAAAAACCTTGTCTCCTTGTATTTTAACTTTCTAAAAGGGTGAATACGAGAGTTTTGGAAAGAGGAGCAAGTATGCAGTCTGTTATGGATGAGAGAGCTTGGGAAGTGAGTCAGTTGTTGTTCGCTGATGATACAGTAGTTGTTCGCTGATTCGTGTGAGAAACTGCAGATGCTGGTGACTGAGTTTGCTAAATTGTGTGAAAGAAGAAAGCTGAGAGTAAATGTGAATAAGAGCAAGGTTATTAGGTAAAGTAGGGTTGAGGGAAAAGTCAATTGGGAGGAAAGTTTAAATGGAGAAAAGCTGGAGGAAGTAAATAGTTTTAGATATCTGGTAGTGGATTTGGCAGCAGATGGAACCATGGAAGCGGAGGTGAATCACAGGGTGGGGGAGGAATCGAAAGTTCTGGCAGCGTTGAAGAATGTGTGTAAGTCGAGAACATTATCTCGGAAAGCAACAATGAGTATGTTTGAAGGAATAGTGGTTCCAACAATGTTGTATGGTTCCGAGGCGTGGGCTATAGATAGAGTTGTGCAGAGGAGGGTGGATGTGCTGGAAAGGAGATGTTTGAGGACAATATGTGGTGTGAGGTGGTTTGAACGAGTAAGTAATAACAGGGTAAGAGAGATATGTGGTAATAATAAGAGTGTGGTTGAGAGAGCAGACCAGGGTGTTTTGAAATGGTTTGGTCACATGGAGAAAATGAGTGAGGAAAGATTGATAAAGACGATATATGTGTCAGGGGTGGAGGGAACGAGGAGAAGTGGGAGACCAAATTGGAGGTGGAAAGATGGAGTGAAAAAGATTTTCAGTGATCGGGGCCTGAACATGCAGGAGTGTGAAAGGCGTGCAAGGAATAGAGTGAATTGGAACGATGTGGTATACCGGGGTCGACGTGCTGTCAGTGGATTGAACCAGGGCATGTGAAGCGTGTAGGATAAACCATGGAAAGTTCAGTGGCGCCTGGATGTGGAAAGGGAGCTGTGGTTTCGATGCATTATTACATGACAGCTAGAGCTTGAGTGTGAACGAATATGGCCTTTGTTGTCTTTTCCTAGCGCTACCTCGCACACATGAGGAGAGAGGTGGTTGTTATCTCATGTGTGCCGAGATGGCGATGGGAATGAATAAAGGCAGACAGTATTAATTATGTACATATATATATATATATATATATATATATATATATATATATATATATATATATATATATATATATATATATATATATTCATACTATTCGCCATTTCCCGCATTAGCGAGGTAGCGCTAAGAACAGAGGACTGGGCCTTTGAGGGAATATCCTCACCTGGCACCCTTCTCTGTTCCTTCTTTTGGAAAAAAAAAAAAAAAAAAAAAAAAAAAGAAGAATGTTGGGGTGAAGAGTGTGGTGAGAGTAAGTGAGCTTGGGAAGGAGACTTGTGTGAGGAAGTACCAGGAGAGACTGAGTACAGAATGGAAAAAGGTGACAACAAAGGAGGTAAGGGGAGTGGGAAAGGAATTGAATGTATTTAGGGAAGCAGTGATGGCTTGCGCAAAAGATGCTTGTGGCATGAGAAGCGTGGGAGGTGGGTTGATTAGAAAAGGTAGTAATTGGTGGGATGAAGAAGTAAGATTATTAGTGAAAGAGAAGAGAGAGGCATTTGGACGATTTTTGCAGGGAAAATATGCAAATGAGTGGGAGAGGTATAAAAGAAAGAGGCAGGAGGTCAAGAGAAAGGTGCAAGAGGTGAAAAAGAGGGCAAATGAGAGTTGGTGTGAGAGAGTATTATTAAATTTAAGGGAGAATAAAAAGATGTTTTGGAAGGAGGTAAATAAAGTGCGTAAGACAAGGGAGCAAATGGGAACTTCAGTGAAAGGGGCCAATGGGGAGGTGATAACAAGTAGTGGTGATGTGAGAAGGAGATGGAGTGAGTATTTTGAAGGTTTGTTGAATGTGTTTGATGATAGAGTGGCAGACATAGGGGGTTTTGGTCGAGGTGGTGTGCAAAGTGAGAGGGTTAGGGAAAATAATTTGGTAAATAGAGAAGAGGTAGTAAAGGTTTACGGAAGATGAAAGCCGGCAAGGCAGCAGGTTTGGATGGTATTGCAGTGGAATTTATCAAAATAGGGGGTGACTGTATTGTTGACTGTTTGGTAAGGTTATTTAATGTATGTATGACTCATGGTGAGGTGCCTGAGGATTGGCGGAATGCGTGCATAGTGCCATTGTACAAAGGCAAAGGGGATAAGAGTGAGTGCTCAAATTACAGATTTAAAAGTTTGTTGAGTATTCCTGGTAAATTATGTGGGAGGGTATTGATTGAGAGGGTGGAGGCATGTACAGAGCATCAGATTGGGGAAGAGCAGTGTGGTTTCAGAAGTGGTAGAGGATGTGTGGATCAGATGTTTCCTTTGAAGAATGTATGTGAGAAATACTTAGAAAAACAAATGGATTTGTATGTAGCATTCATGGATCTGGAGAAGGCATATGATAGAGCTGATAGAGATGCTCTGTGGAAGGTTTTATAAATATATGGTGTGGGAGGCAAGTTGTTAGAAGCAGTGAAAAGTGTTTATCGAGGATGTAAGGCATGTGTACGTGTAGGAAGAGAGGAAAGTGATTGATTCTCAGTGAATTTAGGTTTGCGGCAGGGGTGTGTGATGTATCCATGGTTGTTTAATTTGTTTATGGATGGGGTTGTTAGGGAGGTGAATGCAAGAGTTTTGGAAAGAGGGGCAAGTATACAGTCTGTTGTGGATGAGAGAGCTTGGAAAGTGAGTCAGTTGTTGTTCGCTGATGATACAGCGCTGGTGGCTGATTCATGTAAGAAACTGCAGAAGCTGGTGACTGAGTTTGGTTAGGTGTGTGAAAGAAGAAAGTTAAGAGTAAATGTGAATAAGAGCAAGGATATTAGGTACAGTAGGGTTAAGGGTCAAGTCAATTGGGAGGTAAGTTTGAATGGACAAAAACTGGAGGAAGTAAAGTGTTTCAGATATCTGGGAGTGGATCTGGCAGCGGTTGGAACCATGGAAGCGGAAGTGAATCACAGGGTGGGGGAGGGGGCGAAAATTCTGGGAGCCTTGAAGAATGTTTGGAAGTCGAGAACATTATCTCGGAAAGCAAAAATGGGTATGTTTGAAGGAATAATGGTTCCAACAATGTTGTATGGTTGCGAGGCGTGGGCTATGGATAGAGTTGTGCGCAGGAGGGTGGATGTACTGGAAATGAGATGTTTGAGGACAATATTTGGTGTGAGGTGGTTTGATCGAGTAAGTAATGTAAGGATAAGAGAGGTGTGTGGAAATAAAAAGAGTGTGGTTGAGAGAGCAGAAGAGGGTGTTTTGAAATGGTTTGGTCACATGGAGAGAATGAGTGAGGAAAGATTGACCAAGAGGATATATGTGTCAGACGTGGAGGGAACGAGCAGACGAGGGAGACCAAATTGGAGGTGGAAAGATGGATTGAAAAAGATTTTGAGTGATCGGGGCCTCAACATGCAGGAGGGTGAAAGGCGTGCAAAGAATAGAGTGAATTGGAACGATGTGGTATACCGGGGTCGACGTGCTGTCATTGGATTGAACCAGGGCATGTGAAGCGTCTGGGGTGAACCATGGAATGTTGTGTGAGGCCTGGATGTGGAAAGGGACCTGTAGTTTCCGTGCATTATTACATGACAGCCAGAGACTGAGTGTGAACGAATGGGGCCTTTGGTGTCTTTTCCTAGCGCTACCTCGCACACATGAGGGGGGAGGGGGTTGTTATTCCATGTGTAGCGAGGTGGCGATGGGAACAAATAAAGGCAGACAGTATGAATTATGTACATGTGTATATATGTATATGTCTGTGTGTGTATATATATGTGTACATTGAGATGTATAGGTATGTATATTTGCGTGTGTGGACGTGTATGTATATACATTTGTATGTGGGCGGGTTGGGCCATTCTTTCGTCTGTTTCCTTGCGCTACCTCGCTAACGCGGGAGACAGCGACAAAGCAAAATAAATAGATAAATAAATAAATAAATATATATATATATAAATATATATATATATATATATATATATATATATATATATATTTATATATATATATGTATATATATATATATATATATATATATATATATATATATATATATATATATATATATATATATATATATATATATATATATATATATGTCTGTGTGTGCACATAAATGTATACGTTGAGATGTATAGGTATGTATATTTGTGTGTGTGGACGTGTACGTATATACATGTGTATATGGGTGAGTTGGGCCATTCTTTCATGTATCCTTGCGCTGCCTCACTAACGCGGGAGACAGCGACAAAGCAAAATGAAATAAGATATATATATATATATATATATATATATATATATATATATATATATATATATATATATATATATATATATATATAAAATAGTGAAATTGGAAAAAATGTAGCTTAGACATTGAAGCTTATTGATACAGTGGTTAAATTGATGAGAACTGCTATTGACGTTTGTGTAAATAAATTATACATTTCCCTTTTCCATAGCCAGAGGTTGAACCATTATGTGACATTCATTTTTTCATTTCATTTCAAGCTAGAAGTTTCAGTTTTCTAAATTGTTTCTTACATTTTTCATATGTACATATATGTATATGTGTATGTGTGTTTATATGTGCGTATGTATGTGTATGTGTATATGTATATATATATATATATATATATATATATATATATATATATATATATATATATATATATATATATATATATATATATATATATATATATTATCCCTGGGGATAGGGTTGAAAGAATACTTCCCACGCATTCCTCGGGTGTCGTAGAAGGCGACTAGAGGGGACAGGATCGGGGGGCCAGAAATCCTCCCCTCCTCGTATTTTTTAACTTTCTAATATGGGAAACATAAGAAGGAGTCACGCGGGGAGTGCTCATCCTCCTCGAAGGCTCAGACTGGGGTGTCTAAAAGTGTGTGGATGTAACCAAGATGTGAAAAAAGGAGAGATAGGTAGTATGTTTGAGGAAAGGAACCTGGATGTTTTGGCTCTGAGTGAAACGAAGCTCAAGGGTAAAGGGGAAGAGTGGTTTGGAAATGTCTTGGGAGTAAAGTCAGGGGTTAGTGAGAGGACAAGAGCAAGGGAAGGAGCAGCAGTACTCCTGAAACAGGAGTTGTGGGAGTATGTGATAGAATGTAAGAAAGTAAATTCTCTATTAATATGGGTAAAACTGAAAGTTGATGGAGAGAGATGGGTGATTATTGGTGCATATGCACCTGGGCATGAGAAGAAAGATCATGAGAGGCAAGTGTTTTGGGAGCAGCTGAATGAGTGTGTTAGTGGTTTTGATGCACGAGACCGGGTTATAGTGATGGGTGATTTGAATGCAAAGGTGAGTAATGTGGCAGTTGAGGGAATAATTGGTGTACATGGGGTTTTCAGTGCTGTAAATGGAAATGGTGAAGAGTTTGTAGATTTATGTGCTGAAAAAGGACTGGTGATTGGGAATACCTGGTTTAAAAAGCGAGATATACATAAGTATACTTATGTAAGTAGGAGAGATGGCCAGAGAGCGTTATTGGATTACGTGTTAATTGACAGGCGCGCTAAAGAGAGACTTTTGGACGTTAATGTGCTGAGAGGTGCAACTGGAGGGATGTCTGATCATTATCTTGTGGAGGCTAAGGTGAAGATTTGTATGGGTTTTCAGAAAAGAAGAGTGACTGTTGGGGTGAAGAGGGTTGTGAGAGTAAGTGAGCTTGGGAAGGAGACTTGTGTGAGGAAGTACCAGGAGAGACTGAGTACAGAATGGAAAAAGGTGAGAACAATGGAAGTAAGGGGAGTGGGGGAGGAATGGGATGTATTTAGGGAATCAGTGATGGATTGCGCAAAAGATGCTTGTGGCATGAGAAGAGTGGGAGGTGGGTTAATTAGATATATATATATATATATATATATATATATATATATATATATATATATATATATATATATATATATATATATATATATATATATATATATATATATATACATATATATATATATATATATATATATATATATATATATATATATATATATATATATATATATATATATATATATATATCTTTCTTTCTTTCATACTATTCGCCATTTCCCGCATTAGCGAGGTAGCGTTGAGAACAGAGGACTGGGCCCTTGAGGGAATATCCTCACCTGGGCCCCTTCTCTGTTCCCTCTTTTGGAAAAAAAAAAAAAAAAAAAAAAAAAATATATATATATATATATATATATATATATATATATATATATATATATATATATATATATATATATATACATATATATATATATATATATATATGTATGTATTTGTGTGCATATATATGTATACGTTAAGATCTCAAGTCAATTGGGAGGTAGGTTTGAATGGTGAAAAACTGGAGGAAGTATAGTGTTTTAGATATCTGGGAGTGGATCTGGCAGCGGATGGAACCATGGAAGCGGAAGTGAATCATAGGGTGGGGGAGGTGGCGAAAATCCTGGGAGCCTTGAAGAATGTGTGGAAGTCGAGATCATTATCTCCGAAAGCAAAAATGGCTATGCTTGAAGGAATAGTGGTTCCAACAATGTTGTATGGTTGCGAGGCGTGGGCTATGGATAGAGTTGTGCGCAGGAGGGTGGATGTGCTGGAAATGAGAGGTTTGAGGACAATGTGTAGTGTGAGGTGGTTTGATCGAGTCAGAAATGTAAGGGTAAGAGAGATATGTGGAAATAAAAAGAGCGTGGTTGAGAGAGCAGAGGAGGGTGTTTTGAAATGGTTTGACCAAGAGGATATATGTGTCGGAGGTGGAGGGAACGAGGAGAAGTGGGAGACCAAATTGGAGGTGGAAAGATGGAGTGAAAAAGATTTTGAGTGATCGGGGCCTGAGCATGCATGAGGGTGAAAGGCGGGCCAGGAATAGAGTGAATTGATCGATGCGGTATACCGGGGTCGACGTGCTATCAATGGATTGAATCAGGGCATATGAAGCGTCTGGGGTAAACCATGGAAAGTTCTGTGGATCCTGGATGTGGAAAGGGAGCTGTGGTTTCGGGCATTATTGCATGACAGCTAGAGACTGAGTGTGAACAAATGGGGCCTTTGTTGTCTTTTCCTAGCGCTACCTTGCACACATGAGGGGGGAGGGGGATGGTATTCCATGTGTGGCGAGGTGGCGATGGGAATGAGTAAAGGCAGACAGTGTGAATTGTGTGCATGTGTATATATGTATATGTCTGTGTGTGTATATATATGTGTACATTGAGATGTATGGGTATGTATATTTGCGTGTGTGGACGTGTATGTATATATATGTGTATGGGGGTGGGTTGGGCCATTTCTTTCGTCTGATTCCTAGCGCCACCTCGCACACGCGGGAGGCAGCGACAAAGCAAAATGATAATAATAATAATGATAATAATAACAATAATATATATATATATATATATATATATATATATATATATATATATATATATATATATATATATATATATATATATATATATATATATATATATATATGTATATATATATATATATATATATATATATATATATATATTCGTCATTTCCACTCACCTTTTTCCATTCTGCACTCAATCTTTCTTGGTACTTCCTCACACAAGTCTTCTTTCCAAGCTCACTTACTCTCACCACTCTCTTCACCTCAACATTCTCTCTTCTCTGAAAACCTCTACAAATCTTCACCTTTGCCTCCATAGGTTAATGATGAGACAACCCTCCGGTTGCCCCTCTCAGCACATTAATATCCAAAAGTTTCTTTAACTTGCCTCTGTAGATCTTACTTCTCATGACCAGGTGCATAGGCACCAATAATAACCCATCTCTCTCCATCCACTTTCATTTTTACCCATATTAATCTAGAGTTTACTTTCTTACGCTCTATCACATACTCCCACAACTCCTGCTTCAGGATTAGTGCTACTCCTTCCTTTGCTCTTGTCCTCTCACCAACTCCTGACTTTACTCCCAAGACTCCTGTCAGGTGTAAATAATTTGGATTGTGCTGTGCATAGAATACAAGTTGTTAAAACTGGAATATCATCACAGGATGAAATAGACAAGATAATTCAGAAATGTCTCAGCACTGTTACTCATTTTGATCACTCAACGATGGCACAAGATGAAGTAAAAAGATTCAGGATAAGCTACAAGAATCCATGATACACCCACAAGTTGGAGAAGCACCTTGCACATGCTGAAAAGAACACTAGAAATAAAAGAGTCACTTTTACGCTGCTACCAACTCCATAATGAAGCAAAAACAAAGCTCTGAAACTTTATGAAGATATCACAAAAAGATTGAGTGACTCAACATCTACAGAAGGTGCCATGATACCTCTTGTAGTTTCCTTGAAAACTACTCTTCAATCAAGCACATCAGAAGTTTCTGAAGTAATTGCTGCGTCACTTTCAGGCTCTGAACCAGATATCGAATCAGTGATTGGGCTACCCCAAGATAAAACAGCAACACAGGTAGTAAACATAATGAAACAAACAATGCGAGGTGATGTTGGAAAAGATTTTCCTGACTTGAAAGTGAAGCTTTGTACGGAGTTGCAACATATCTTGATCCAAGATATAAAAGTAAATTCTTTTTCTCTTCTCATATCACCGGTCAAGTGATATCATCAGTTGCCAGACTATTTGAAGAGCTTACTCAGCTGAGCACAAAGGCAAATGGAGACGACGAACCGACCAGAAAACGAAGAAGAAACAACAAAACGCAAACAATTAACATAACCAACACCTATGGAACATTGGATGAAACAATGAGCTCTATTCTTGCTGCCAGGAGTGATGATGAAGACACACATGAGTCGAGGAAGAGTGCAATGGAACAAGTGAAGACAGTTTGCGATGGTGGAAAGAAAAAAAAAAAAGAATTTACCCTGATTTGGCAAAGGATGATTGCAGATATCTTTGCTGTCCCCCAAGCAGCATCCTAGTGGGCAGCAGCTATTCAGTGGTGCTGGCTTGATCTATGATGCAAAACGTAAGCAATTTGTACCAGAAAAGGCGGAGAAACTTGTTTTCCAAGAAAACCTTGGCCATTTTGAACTTTGAATAATGAACGACAAAGAAATGGAAGAACAGTTGTTGATAGATCAGGAGTTAAGTTAACCACTTTCAAAAGAGTGGAGGTTGGGGGAAGTGGTTGGTTGGTGGGATGCACGACGTGTTGGGTCTCCGTCCCACATCCTGGTAACACAACTTGTGTGGCTGACACTCGTCATAACATTAACAAACTACAATCACACAGAACTTTGTTAGGAAAGTAGCTGCCATTTGGAAAATATTGAGTTTCTATAACGAATAAATAATTCTTAACGTATTAGAATATATAACATGATAACCTGAAAATATCCGCATCCGCGAGGATTCATAGTCTGATATCGCATCCGCATCAGCAAAAACGTAAGCGTGATATCCGCATACACATCCGCATCCACAGATCTCTGAATTCAAACGTGAGATACATCTCTCCTTCCTTCCCTCATGTCTCACACGGATACCACGTTTACCCGACATCACTTACACGGATACGACGTTTACCCGACATCACTCACACGGATACCACGTTTACCCGACATCACTCACACGGATACCACGTTTACCTGACATCACTCACACGGATACCACGTTTACCCGACATCACTCACATCTTAACTCCCCGTCGTTGAGTCACATTACTCTCATGTAGGAGAACGACTTTGTATATAACGACTCTGAACGTCATTCAGAGGTCCATTGTGCACGCCATAGAAATGCAGAACCTCCCAGTCTTTCCTATCAACTTTATGATATAACTTTGGTGTACATGAACGATCTATATTACTTTCTTATCTTCCCCTATAGCTTTCTCCAACACTTGCCTTAGTTCAATGTTCTGGTGCACACATCCTCCTCTCCCAAGCAGACCCTATTCTTCATAAGCAACATGATTAGTAACCATCCTACAACACACAACTCTACCTATAAGATGAGTTTTTCCTCTGAATCTCTCACAGTAGGTTGTGCCTCATCCTTCTGGAGCGTACTGGTCCCTACCTTCGTCGAGTCGTCTGCCACGTCAAACATATTCTCCATACCCATGTACGTAACTGATGTTTACCCTTTCCTCTCTACCACCACACTTCCCACCCCATTCTGCATACATTCCCCTACTACTACTTTCCATTCCTAAACAACCGCTTTTTTTCTCTTTTCCTCAAGACTTGACATACTTCTCGTTGCTCTCTGATCATAGTGTTTTCAGTGAGATTAACCTCTTCAACTACTTCCCCTCGACCGCCACTCGTGTGTCTTCTTACCATCGTGTTCTCCTCGTTCCACAACACTCTCCTCGGAGCAAGTCGTCCAATGGCGCCACAACGTCTCAACCTCAACCCTCACTTCCTCATCTTTCCTCGCTCTCTCATTCACGTTTCTAGTGTAAGGTCACCTAAAACAAAAGTCTGATCCACATATCATGATAAGATTTGATGAGGCTAGCGTTGTTTACAGGACACATTGCATGAATTCTATCTTTGCTATCATCTTCATACACATGATATGTCAAGCTGCTGCATCAACACAGTCCTTTATGATCCTCAGCCACTTAGCACTGTATTTCTGGATATCCTTGTGCTAAGAGCCATTGTCATTTTACCAGCCGGGTGGGCCCCATACCTACGTACCGTCACCGGGAGGCCCCATACCTACGTACCGTCACCGGGAGGCCCCATACAAACGTACCGTCACCGGGAGGCCCCATACCTACGTACCGTCACCGGGAGGCCCCATACAAACGTATCGTCACCGGGAGGCCCCATACAAATGTATCGTCAACGGGGGGCCCCATACAAACGTATCGTCACCTGGGGCCCCATACAAATGTATCGTAACCGGGGGGGCCCCCATACAAACGTATCGTCACCTGGGGGGCCCATACAAATGTATCGTAACGGGGGGCCCCATATATATGTATCGTAACCGGGGGGCCCCATACCTACCTTCGCCAGTGGGCCCATACCTACCTACACCGAGGCCCCCATACCTACCTCCTCCAGGGGCTCCATGCCTACCTTTACCAGGAGGCCCATACCTACCTCCACCGGAGTCCCTATATCTACCTCCACCGGAGTCCCCATATCTACCTCCACCGGGGGCCCTATACCTACCTCCACCAGGAGTCCCATACTTACCTTCACCAGGGGGTCCATACCTACCTTTACCGGGGACCCCATACCTACCTCCACCTGGGATTCCATACCTACCTTCACCAAGGGGCCCATACCTACCTTCACCGGGGGCCCCCATACCTACCCATACCAGGGGACCCCCATTCCTACCTTCACTGGGGGCGCCATAACTACCTTCAGAATGGACCCCATACTTACCTTCACCGGGGGCCCCATTCCTATGTTCAGGAGGGACCCTACACCTACCACTTCTTGTTTTACCCATCCACCTATTGAAGTCACCCATCACAATGCTCTTCTCATCTAAATTCCTTTCTTTCACTGTTTCTTCAACTTCTTTTCACTGCAATATGTCCATGACTCTCCCATATCTGTCATGGAAAGATACACGTATCCAGCTGTACCTTCTCACAAGCCTAATTTCATATCTTTCATTCCACTGCAGTCAACTTCATGCCCACTTCTCCTGAACTTTATCTTGCACACAACTGCTTGTCTAAAGTACCTTTCCTGAAAGTATCTGCTGCTATCATTCGTTTACAGTCATCCTTTTGACATTGTATATTGTTATGTAAATCCACACATCTTGCCGTAAGCGACTGGCTGCAGGCCGTCTACACACGAAGCCAATTGCATCTCTTGCTGGTATCAGATTTCCAGAAATGAGATCTTTGGCCCTAACCCTGTAGGCTAAGAGAGGCAGAGACGCTCAATTCTTTGAAAAGATATTTACTATCCTTTCTTTTTAATCATTATCCTCCAAGTACGAACATCATTACAATGCTGTGAGGTTTATTGAGGATGAAAATGTATATACCAATTTAATGAAAATGTTAGAAATGTCATGAAAAATACCTCTCAAAATCCATAGCTTCAGCAGAAGGATTTATATCCAGAACTTTTCTGTTGCTGTTTATGTTCAGGAAACCATTAAAAGTCATGAGTATGTTACCACTATTTATTGCAGAGAAGACATTAAACTGATCATAACTTAGGAACAAAAAAAGGTAAACCTTAGAGGCAAACCCTGTAACAATGTTGTTTACACACTGTTCTCAGAGTCTCCCTCAGCTTCAACATTCAAAGAGAAACTTCAGAAACACACTGAGTACTATTGTTTTTGGTTGGTCCATAATACAGCACTGAGCACTATTGTTTTTGGCTGGTTCATAATACAGCACTGAGTACTATTGTTTTTGGTTGGTCCATAATACAGCACTGAGTACTATTGTTTTTGGTTGGTCCATAATACAGCACTGAGTACTATTGTTTTTTGGCTGGTCCATAATACAGCACTGAATACTATTGTTTTTGACTGTCTATAATACGGTTCTGGAACGTCAGCAAGTAGTAAATTAAATAACAAAATAGATTCAGTAAGTCAGTCATTCTACTGATGGTAAGGCAAAGATCTCCGGGTGTAAAATCATTCACTTGTGGGAGTCAAGTGGAGAATGTTGTTCCATTGGACTATAACATGTCCCTTGATGAAAATATTAACTGTCTTGGTGACTGTAATTCAGCTTTTACTAACCATTCATAGAAGTGAGGAAGCACAACATGAGTGATGTATCAGGTGGAGCAACACCTTCATGTGTCTTCACTTACAACACGAGGGATCCGTTGGTTAGAGGAATATTACCAAGTTCCCTAACAACACGAAGGACGAAGCGAGATGGAACAACAGTAGCAGAGTTCTCCATTAAACTTACCACCTGAGTGATGTATCATGTGGACCAATACATAGTAACAGAAGTCACACTCTCCTCCACACAAGCTAAGATTCTTAAGCCGGAGAATCGATACCGTGTGTTACAAATTCCATCAATATTGGTAACATAACTGATAATCTTGTTACACTTCAAGTCAGTGCTATAAAGCAAGCAGATTACCAGAACATAAACGTAATGGCACTTGGCAGATACAGTTACAAGTAAACATGCAAACTCACTGAGAATGTGGTTAGTGCTTCAACAAAAACATTTTGCAATGTGCTTGAAGTTGTAAAAAAGTGGATGTCTAGCAGTATACGACAACAACAATATAGTGAACCACTGCACGTGCTGGGTAGGGGCACCAACACACCACCAACCTTCCCTTGGACACATGCTGGTCTGGTTGCTTCACTCTTCATGTTCCCCGAACATGATTGACCAAGTGAACGTGACTTATTGGCTAACTGAAAAAGCGAATAAAATCTAATGTATTCCAGGTAATTCTATGCCTAAACTAATATATAAACAAGCAACCATGGCTGTCTAGTAGCGCCTCACAGCACCGGTGGAGGTAGGCCACCAGTAGCTCAGACCAGGAAGGTCAGGAAAGATCCCTAGTGGCAGGAGGTTCCTGCCCTCACCCTTCCTGCACACCGGACTTGTGTGGGCGGGAGGGTGGACGCGAGTGGGTTTATCACAAGGTTCACACGGCACCTCATGGAAGACTTGGTACAGCTCCAGCCAGACACAACCAACATGATACAGGGAGGGAAGCAGAGCGGCGCGGGGTCACGTCATGCAGTGAGAGGATGGTAGGTAGAGGTGGGACAGACCACACCACGGTGTCACACAGTACACCACGCTATGCATGAGACACACACCACGGTGTCACACAGTACACCACGTTATGCATGAGACACACACCACGGTGTCGGACAGCACACCACACTATGTATGAGAAACACACCACGTGTCAGACAGTACACCACGCTATGCATGGGCCACACCCCATGGTGTCAGACAGTACACCACACCATGTATGAGACACACACCACGGTATCACGCAGTACACCACATTATGTATGAGACAGTTTGACTTATATTCTGCAGTATGATACACGATAGAAACTGTGGTTACTTTTAAGAAGCCTGATTATATTGCTGAGAAAAAATCATATTGACACATTTTACAGAAAAAAATTAATATCTTTTGATATGGAATAAAAATAATCACATCACAAAACAATATCTTTTTTTCTCTTGACTAAGGATGAAACATCACTGACGCATAATCATCTGGCATGACCTTCACCAGTGGTCAAAACAGTCATATGTAATCGGTGGTTAGCACAACCCTCAGTCAAGCCAAGGGTTAAACTTGAGAGGTAAGTCTTGACAGACGGTTAACAACTGGCATGGTGTACAAGCAGCCACAATGGGGCAACAATATTCATTATTCAGACTCCATACAATCCCCCAGAAAATTCTGGAAGTGAATTTCAAATTCTCTCTCTTGCTCTCATATATATATATATATATATATATATATATATATATATATATATATATATATATATATATATATATATATATATGTATATATATATATATATATATATATATATATATATATATATATATATATATATTTTTTTTTTTTTTTTTATACTTTGTCGCTGTCTCCCGCGTTTGCGAGGTAGCGCAAGGAAACAGACGAAAGAAATGGCCCAACCCCCCCCCCCCCCCCATACACATGTACATACACACGTCCAGACACGCAAATATACATACCTACACAGCTTTCCATGGTTTACCCCAGACGCTTCACATGCCTTGCTTCAATCCACTGACAGCACGTCAACCCCTGTATACCACATGACTCCAATTCACTCTATTTCTTGCCCTCCTTTCACCCTCCTGCATGTTCAGGCCCCGATCACACAAAATCTTTTTCACTCCATCTTTCCACCTCCAATTTGGTCTCCCTCTTCTCCTCGTTCCCTCCACCTCCGACACATATATCCTCTTGGTCAATCTCTCCTCACTCATTCTCTCCATGTGCCCAAACCATATATATATATATATATATATATATATATATATATATATATACATATATATATATATATATATATATATATATATATATATATATATATATATATATATATATATATATATATATATATATTCCTATGAGTCCACGGGGAAAATGAAACACGAAAAGTTCCCAAGTGCACTTTCGTGTAATAATCACATCATCAGGGGAGACACAAGAGAGAAATATAACAGTTAGTTGATATACATCGAAGAGACGAAGCTAGGACGCGATTTGGTAAACATGTGATTGTCCAAAATGGCGTCCTAGCTTCGTCTCTTCGATGTATATCAACTGACTGTTATATTTCTCTCTTGTGTCTCCCCTGATGATGTGATTATTACACGAAAGTGCACTTGGGAACTTTTCGTGTTTCATTTTCCCCGTGGACTCATAGGAATATCTTGATCACGCGCAAAATTGTGATCCTTTCCAATATATATATATATATATATATATATATATATATATATATATATATATATATATTTGTGTGTGTGTGTGTGTGTGTGTGTGTGTGTGTGTGTGCACCACAGGTAAGCTGAACTAGTAACTTGGGAAACATTAGACACGTGGGAAGGAAGGAAAGACAGAAGTGACGTGGTCGATGGTTGGCTGTGGCTGGGGGGAGCTCTGGGGGGGGCGGCGTCTACGCCAAATCATCACAACAACAACACACAACTCTCGTATTATCCTGAGTCACCGCCAAACAATACAACTTTTTTTTTTTGTGAAATCACATTTCCATCTTCACATAACATCATTGACTGAGAGAGAAAAATAAAAACATTTTTGCAAATCTTTGTAATAGCTTACTTCATCATGGTAATCATCAGTGCTTTGGCCAGTGCACACACACTCATATGAACAATGCCCGACTCCTTACTTACTAGACCTTTCCCAGTGGTAGGTCTAGACATACAGTCAACAGGGGACAAAGTTGTGCTATTAAAAATATGAATCACATCTGTTTGGAATGAAAATTGTAATCATAACATTTCATGGTTCACAACACAAGCCTCCCTTTGTTGTGGAACCTCACAACATGGCCTCTAGCGGCCGACACACACACACCCAACCTTCAACTTTCCTCCTCACACTCGAACACGAAGGTCCACAGGAATGTAAATGATGCCGTACATATTTTGTATCAATAATGAATTTTTGACTTGTAGGAAATCTACATATGTTTTATTGTTCTTATGAGCCATAATGGCATTCTTAACCTTCATATTCTCAATGTTGGCGGGAGGAGTCGGGAGGCAAGATTGTCAGGTATGAATTTGCTTTGTGTTTTGCAGAATGATGTAACATTAAACAGGGAGAAAGAGATAATGATTCTCGTGCGTTTGTGTGGCGAAGCTGAAGACTTTGGTGCAAAATTCAAAATGTTACGGATCAGTCATACGCTGATCAGTGTCTGCTCTCGACCGTAATAGCTGGTCACATGTCAACCAGATCAACATAATAGCTGGTCACATGTCGATCAGATCAACGTAACAGCTGGTCACATGTCAACCAGATCAACGTAATAGCTGGTCAGATGTCAACCAGATCAACGTAATAGCTGGTCACATGTCAACCAGATCAACGTAATAGCTGGTCACATGTCAACCAGATCAACGTAATAGCTGGTCACATGTCAACCAGATCAACGTAATAGCTGGTCACATGTCAACCAGATCAACGTAATAGGTAGTCACATGTCGATCAGATCAACGTAACAGCTGGTCTCATGTCGATCAGATCAACGTAACAGCTGGTCACATGTCAACCAGATTAACGTAACAGCTGGTCACATGTCAACCAGATCAACGTAACAGCTGGTCACTTGTCAGTTCTGTCAATGTAACAGCATTATCGTTACGGCGTCACATGCCAGCCGTATCAACGTAACGGCTGGTCGCGTTTTCAAATTACACTGAACATCGTTTGCTTGTTTGCCTATCTGCTTAACAGCTGGTCAATGTTTCCTTTATCCTGAGTCTTATACAGTGTTACTGATGTTGGGAACCTCTTCAACTCGCGTTTAATACGTTTGAGTCTTGCAGAGTGTGGAAACTTCAATGGGTTAAATGTTATTATCAGTATATTTCTAGATGTCTAACTTGGCTAGGGAAATGAGCACTTGTCCGAGGACATGAGCTGCTAGTGTAATACATTATTGCTATATTTTCCCTAAGGCGACAGTATCCGTTGCTGGTGGATTATTGCTCTGGCTGACTCTAAAGTTCTCAGATTATATAAACTTACAAACGTGGTTGTTCCACCTTAAATGCAGATCTTTAAGAACTTTCTAGGATTCTGTATGCGCCAAGGTCATTCCAATATGCTTCCTGAACACTGCCACTGAGTTTTTCAAGCTTTACGTTAATGGAGAATCAATATTGGCATTTCAGTACTCTTTTGTACTTCCTATCTGAAATGTGTTCGTGGGCAGAGTATGATATGTTGGCGGATATGTGCTCTGTCTCCAGGTCAGCAAGTTTATATCAAGGCTAAATGAGGTTACACCTACTTTATTGCTTCCTTACTTGAGGGATGAGCTGCATATGTATTCCATAATGTTGATGATTAATTAAAACATCTTTATTACCCAAATACTGAGAATATTAGTCAGTTGTTTAAGCACTAAGGAAGCCCTAATGGAAGCAGATGCTAATCATATGGGTTGCAGGTAACTCTTCTTTGTTATAATGGTCTACTTGGTTAATTGTAATAATACTCTTCAAGTCTAATCACCCAAGATTAAAAAATGTTCCATTATCAAGCATTATACAGTAATACGTACTTCCCTTATTAAGCATTATACAATTGCCAATCCGTTATCAAGCGCTACAGAGTATAGCTCCGTTACCAAGCATTATACAGTACATCTCCGTTATCAAGCACTATACAGCACGACTTGAAGTCTGCAGGGAAATTGATTCAGACTCCCACAACGACCTTTAATTACTCCTCTTGGCATATATATATATATATATATATATATATATATATATATATATATATATATATATATATATATATATATATATATAAACTAACATAGGTTTTCACTGTGAATAAGTGTAACTGTCGTCATTAGACTGTGGGTGAGAGAGGCCCTGGGGAGTACACCCCAGCTCACAATGGCGTTGCTCGCACCTGTGACGAAGGAACAGGTGCCGGGGAGGAAGGAGAGTGGGAGCCTTGGCTCCCCACCAGGAGTGTAGGGGCCCCGCCGGGCTGCCCAGCTCTGTGCCACAGCTCTAGTGGGACTCCAGAGTCTCTATACAACATTGTGGGTGAGAGTGACAGTCAGTGAAACACCTTTAGATTCTATAACAAACAAATTGATAAGTGCTAACTGGATATCAAGTGCGTTGTTCCTTTCTTAGGATTTAGATATTCATTATATTACGTGAAAAGCTGTAGTATAAGATACCGTGAAAAGCGATATTATAGTCTGTGGTATTCTCAGCACAAAGATATTGTGAAATCATATAGATGATGCGTGAATTATATGTTGTTATATTGCAGTTTATCTTTGCATATTGTAGCTGTGAGCACTACCACCCTGGGCTGACTGTAGCCCAGACCTGCCCTCCTTCCCTGGAGCCTCTGTCACCCACAGCAACATACAGTCCGTCGCAGATCGCAAGTTGGGCTTCCGGTATTGTGGAATATTTATCTTTCTGATGCAAAGTATCAGAGGTAACTCATTATTTAATTTAATGTTCAAACGTTGGATATAAAGTTAAAGCTTAATGAGACTTTCGCCTGGCAACAATGATTCATGGGGATCATAATTCTGGTATTCCACTTTTACTTCACTTTCCCATATTTCACTTGAGGAGAGTCTGCTGGTACAGGGTGGGGCAAGCTCGAGCATCGGACCGCACCACCTCACTCCATGGTGTCATACTGGACCTTCTTCACCTTGAAGTACCTGAAGATGCTGTAGCCGACGATGGTGAGGAGTGTGGACCCGGCCAGGACGGCTCCCACTGTCACCGGAACCATCTCGTCCCTGTGAGACCTGTGGATGCAGTGCTTGGCTGCCGGAGGAAGAGGACCATGTCACCACCACACTCAGCCAACAACATCAATCATATATATATATATATATATATATATATATATATATATATATATATATATATATATATATATATATATATATATATATATATATATATATATATATATATATATATATATATTTATTTATTTATTTATTTATTTATTTTGCTTTGTCGCTGTCTCCCGCGTTAGCGAGGTAGAGCAAGGAAACAGACGAAAGAATGGCCCAACCCACCCACGTACACATGCATATACATACACGTCTACACACGCAAATATACATACCTATACATCTCAATGTACACATATATATATACACACACAGACTTATACATATATACACATATACATACTTCATACTGTCTGCCTTTATTTATTCCCATCGCCACCTCGCCACACATGGAATAACAACCCCCTCCCCCCTCATGTGTGCGAGGTAGCGCTAGGAAAAGACAACAAAGGCCACATTCGTTCACACTCAGTCTCTCTTCACACTCAGTCCCTCAGTCTCAGTCATGTAATAATGCACCGAAACCACAGCTCCCGTTCCACATCCAGGCCCCACAGAACTTTCCATGGTTTACCCCAGACGCTTCACATGCCCTGGTTCAATCCATTGACAGCACGTCGACCCCGGTATACCACATCGTTCCAATTCACTCTATTCCTTGCACGCCTTTCACCCTCCTGCATGTTCAGGCCCCGATCACTCAAAATGTTTTTCACTCCATCTTTCCACCTCCAATTTAGTCTCCCACTTCTCCTCGTTCCCTCCACCTCTGACACATATATCCTCTTGGTCAATCTTTCCTCACTCATTCTCTCCATGTGACCAAACCATATTAAAACACCCTCTTCTGCTCTCTCAACCACACTCTTTTTATTTCCACACATCTCTGTTACCCTTACATTACTTACTCGATCAAACCATCATTATATATATATATATATATATATATATATATATATATATATATATATATATATATATATATATATATATATATATATATAATCATTTTTATTCGAAAATATACTTTATTCATTATAGAAAAGGGTGTTTTAGCAAGACTGACAAAAAATAAGAAATATGCTGATAAACCGTTTGAACGGTTAAAATTATATTTTCGATAAACTTTTTGAATTGAGTGACCTCACTTACCCCACTGGTTGATGTGTTTCCGTGACCTGATCACATCCTGTCACTACCAGAAATGGTTGATTTCATGACGTCATCCTGAGTCAGTATCGTATCACCATCGTAAGTCAGCATTGTGACATCATCATAAGTTAGCATTGTGACATCATCATAAGTTAGCATTGTGGCATCATCATAAGTCAGTATCGTGACATCATCGTAAGTCAGTATTGTGACATCATCGTAAGTCAGTATCGTGACATCATCATAAGTCAGTATCGTGACATCATCGTAAGTCAGTATTGTGACATCATCGTAAGTCAGTATTGTGACACCATCATAAGTCAGCATTGTGACATCATCATAAGTCAGCATTGTGACATCATCATAAGTCAGTATCGTGACATCGCAAATCAGCATCGTGACATCATCGTAAGTCAGCATTGTGACATCATCGTAATTCAGCATCGTGACATCATCGTCAGCATCGGGACGTCATCTTAAGTCAGCATTGTGACATCATCACAAGTCAGCATTGTAACATCATCATAAGTCAGTATTGTGACATTATCGTAAATCAGCATCGTGACATCATCGTAAGTCAGTATTGTGACATCATAAGTCAGCATCGTGACATCATCGTAAGTCAGTATTGTGACATCATCGTAAGTCAACATTGTGACATCATCGTAAGTCAGCATCGTGACATCATCGTAAGTCAGCATTGTGACATCATCGTACGTCAGCATCGTGACATCATTGTCAGCATCGGGACGTCATCGTGAGTCAGCATTGTGACATCATCATAAGTCAGCATTGTGACATCATCATAAGTCAGTATCGTGACATCATCGTAAATCAGCATCGTGACATCATCGTAAGTCAGTATTGTGACACCATCATAAGTCAGCATTGTGACATCATCATAAGTCAGCATTGTGACATCATCATAAGTCAGTATCGTGACATCATCGTAAGTCAGTATTGACATAAATCAGCATTGTGACATCATCATAAGGCAGCATCGTGACATCATCGTAAGTCAGCATTGTGACATCATCGTAAGTCAACATCGTGACATCATCGTCAGCATCGGGATGTCATCGTAAGTCAGCATGTGACTTCATGATAAGTCAGCACTGTGACATCATCATAAGTTAGCATTGTGATATCAAAAGTCAGTATTGTGACATCACCATAAGTCAGCATCGTGACGTCATCATAAGTCAGCATCGTGACATCATCGTAAGTCATCATCGTGACATCATCATAAGTCATCATCGTGACATCATCGTAAATCAGCATCGTGACATCATAAGTCAGCATCGTGACATCATCATAAGTCATCATCGTGACATCATCGTAAGTCAGCATCGTGACGTCATCATAAGTCATCATCGTGACGTTATCATAAGTCATCATCGTGACATCATCGTAAGACAGCATCGTGTGTGCGTATATCGTCTCGTCACTTGATGGTGACGATGAGTCTTTGTGTCTTGTTGTATTGGTGACGAAAAGCGAAGGGAAACATGGATATCATCTCCATCATCATAATCATGAGCTGGTCCTAACTTCTGCTGATCCCAACACTGATGGCTTCCGTCCGCATAACAGAGAACATGACTCAAATGTCAACGTGAACATGTTAGTGCATATCTCTCAGCCATCCAGCGTACGCATGATATCTGGTATAAACAATTTACCACTACTAGTGCAAGATGCCCCAGTGTACGATGAGCTTAAAACATCATCTCTATCGTTAACAGTCGCTGATTCACAGATTCGCTGATGTGTCGCGCATCCTTTACGAGTTGAAAATATACATTACAGAAAGACCATGACTTCATTTACGTCTTTTGGTGTAAGTCATAACTCTCGAGCTAAAAAAGAAAAAAAATAAACAAATAAACATGTTTTTCTCTGCCAGTGCCAAGCAAGTATCCGCTGTGGCTTAATATGCCTTGGTGTGATCAGCAGAGACGAGTGGTATATTGGTATCATCAGGGGTAGAGTGTGGAACACATCAGGTACTCACCAGTCATGTCGGAAAACACTGTAGTAGACCTGTTCATCAGCATGAACATAGTACTCATCTTGACAGCTTTATAGCGTTAAGTGATCATGAAAATCAACCCTTGAGTCAGACCATTTTCCGCCATTACTCACTAAACCTCCATGATCGACCACAGCATCACCTAGGCGCCCGTGTACATTGTGTTATCTTGATTATTTAATCTAAATATAAGCTATTGTAAGTGGCCTCCATATCTAGACGCAACTGAACCCACGTCCGGACGTAATTAGTTTTAAACTTAACATCTGATCATGCTGCAGCTTCCAACACACATGTCATCCATCTGTAAACCTTGAACATATTGCTGCGTCTGAGGGCAAATGAAGTACGATCCATCTATAGTGTATGATAGTTACCTGTAAGCAGTCTGTTTCCCAAGCATTTTCCTAAGATTTGCATCTGTAATAAGTGAAAACACCTCTGTTGGCTGAGGCAGAGCCAGCTGGGAGGACGGGACTCACGTGTTCTGAAGGTATCTCCAGTGCTGAAGGCCTGGACCCGGACCTCGTCGAAGTGGAGTGTGGCGGTGTTGTTGTACTCGTCGGTCAGCTCGATGTCGTGGAGCAACAGACACCGGAACGAAAAATCGTTGCTGGTCTGCCAGTAATTACGGGCCATGCTCACCACAGTCACCTCTCTCCCACCTGCTTATATCAAGGAAGAGTTAGGACTCGCTTTCCTTTATGAAATCAAAAAGTAACAGAGAAAGAAATCCTATACTCTTAATATTTCTATTTACATATTTCTGTAAGTACCCTAGCTCTTCATATTAGCTACTCCATATAAATTTCACTTTATATACCGCGCTCATATATTATGACCACTGTATATGATTACCGGTGTATGAAATATCTCAACACTGTTTTTATTTAGTGGGAGTCTATGTGGTCTTAGAATCATCTTGAACACGTGAAGGTGTGGAAGATTTTTCGTTAAGCGATGTAGTATGACGTTGACGGCTTTAATGACCGTGGCAGTTGACAGGATCAAAGCCCAAACAACCAACCTGCCTTCTCTATATCTTTTTAGTCTGATATATACGTATTTCATACATGATTACATAATTCAGCTATGATATATAGACATACGTCTACTGCTTGAGGGTGCTGCCTTGAGAGCCCTTACTATCACAGCCGAGTTTAGGGTAATATCATTCCTCTTTCATAAAACACTCGCTTGAGGTTCTCACCCAGTAACTGCCTTAACCTACAGACTTCTGATCATGATCTATAACCTCCTAATGGACAAAAACATATGCCACGTGGCCCAGATTATTTTGAGATCATTAGTAAAGTTATCTATCTAGAAAATATTTTGAGACTGAAACACTTGGGAATGTTTATACAACTTTCAAAATTAAAGAGAAGAGTTTCTTGTCTCCACTTCAGTTCTTTGGAACTGAGGAAAGTTGAACTGTATTTAGTTATAATAGGTATGTTCTGCATTACCGGTGAGTTCTGGTTATCACCAAATCAAATCACATAACTTATGGAGATCCCTAGATACCAGTGACCTGAGCCGAAACTATGTCATGGAAGAGACACAAGGCAAAAGTAAATCATCTTCGCCTCCTCAACCCCCTCCCACACTGTCCCAACATTTAACACCTACATGCAGTCATTGGCTCCCTAGTAAGCTTAGTGCCTACCGACCATGTCCAGTTGGCCACTGTACTACTATTTACCATATATATATATATATATATATATATATATATATATATATATATATATATATATATATATATATATATATATATATATATATATATATATATATATATATATATATTATTATTATTATTATACTTTGTCGCTGTCTCCCGCGTTTGCGAGGTAGCGCAAGGAAACAGACGAAAGAAATGGCCCAACCCACCCCCATGCACATGTATATACATACGTCCACACACGCAAATATACATACCTACACAGCTTTCCATGGTTTACCCCAGACGCTTCACATGCCTTGATTCAATCCACTGACAGCACATCAACCCCGGTATACCACATCGCTCCAATTCACTCTATTCCTTGCCCTCCTTTCACCCTCCTGCATGTTCAGGCTCCGATCACACAAAATCTTTTTCACTCCATCCTTCCACCTCCAATTTGGTCTCCCTCTTCTCCTTGTTCCCTCCACCTCCGACACATATATCCTCTTGGTCAATCTTTCCTCACTTATCCTCTCCATGTGCCCAAACCACTTCAAAACACCCTCTTCTGCTCTCTCAACCACGCTCTTTTTATTTCCACACACCTCTCTTACCCTTACGTTACTCACTCGATCAAACCACCTCACACCACACATTATATATATATATATATATATATATATATATATATATATATATATATATATATATATATATATATGTATGTATATATTATCCCTGGGGATACTGGAGAAAGAGTACTTCCCACGTATTCCCTGCGTGTCGTAGAAGGCGACTAAAAGGGGAGGGAGCGCGGGGGCTGGAAATCCTCCTCTGTTCTTAACGCTACCTTGCTAACGCGGGAAATGGCGAATAGTTTGAAAGAAAGAAATATATATATATATATATATATATATATGTATATATATATATATATATATATATATATATATATATATATATATATATCTTTTTTTTTTTTTTTTTTTTTTTTTTTTTTTTTTTTTATACTTTGTCGCTGTCTCCCGCGTTTGCGAGGTAGCGCAAGGAAACAGATGAAAGAAATGGCCCAACCCCCCCCCCATACACATGTACATACACACGTCCACACACGCAAATATACATACCTACACAGCTTTCCATGGTTTACCCCAGACGCTTCACATGCCTTGATTCAATCCACTGACAGCACGTCAACCCCTGTATACCACATCGCTCCAATTCACTCTATTCCTTGCCCTCCTTTCACCCTCCTGCATGTTCAGGCCCCGATCCCACAAAATCTTTTTCACTCCATCTTTCCACCTCCAATTTGGTCTCCCACTTCTCCTCGTTCCCTCCACCTCCGACACATATATCCTCTTGGTCAATCTTTCCTCACTCATTCTCTCCATGTGCCCAAACCATTTCAAAACACCCTCTTCTGCTCTCTCAACCACGCTCTTTTTATTTCCACACATCTCTCTTACCCTTACGTTACTTACTCGATCAAACCACCTCACACCACACATTGTCCTCAGACATCTCATTTCCAGCACATCCATCCTCCTGCGCACAACTCTATCCATAGCCCACGCCTTGCAACCATACAACATTGTTGGAACCACTATTCCTTCAATTATATATATATATATATATATATATATATATATATATATATATATATATATATATATATATATATATATATATATATATATATATATATCATTTTCCTTAACCCTTTCACTTTGCACACCACCTCGACCAAAACACCCTATATCTGCCACTCTATCATTAAACACATTCAACAAACCTTCAAAATACTCACTCCATCTTCTCACATCACCACTACTTGTTATTACCTCCCCATTTGCAACCTTCACTGAAGTTCCCATTTGCTCCCTTGTCTTACGCACTTTATTTACCTCCTTCCAGAACATCTTTTTATTCTCCCTAAAATTTAATGATACTCTCTCACCCCAACTCTCATTTGCCCTCTTTTTCACCTCTTGCACCTTTCTCTTGACCTCCTGTCTCTTTCTTTTATACATCTCCTACTCAATTGCATTTTTTCCCTGCAAAAATCGTCCAAATGCCTCTCTCTTCTCTTTCACTAATAATCTTACTTCTTCATCCCACCACTCACTACCCTTTCTAATCAACCCACCTCCCACTCTTCTCATGCCACAAGCATCTTTTGCGCAATCCATCACTGATTCCCTAAATACATCCCATGCAAAGTGAGAGGGTTTGGGAAAATGATTTGGTAAACAGAGAAGAGGTAGTAAAAGCTTTGCGGAAGATGAAAGCCGGCAAGGCAGCAGGTTTGGATGGTATTGCAGTGAAATTTATTAAAAAAAGGGGGTGACCGTATTGTTGACTGGTTGGTAAGGTTATTTAATGTATGTATGACTCATGGTGAGGTGCCTGAGGATTGGCGGAATGCGTGCATAGTGCCATAGTACAAAGGCAAAGGGGATAAGAGTGAGTGCTCAAATTATAGAGGTATAAGTTTGTTGAGTATTCCTGGTAATTTATATGGGGGGGTATTGATTGAGAGGGTGAAGGCATGTACAGAGCATCAGATTGGGGAAGAGCAGTGTGGTTTCAGAAGTGGTAGAGGATGTGTGGATCAGGTGTTTGCTTTGAAGAATGTATGTGAGAAATACTTAGAAAAGCAAATGGATTTGTATGTAGCATTTATGGATCTGGAGAAGGCATATGATAGAGTTGATAGAGATGCTCTGTGGAAGGTATTAAGAATATATGGTGTGGGAGGCAAGTTGTTAGAAGCAGTGAAAAGTTTTTATCGAGGATGTAAGGCATGTGTACGTGTAGGAAGAGAGGAAAGTGATTGGTTTTCACTGAATGTAGGTTTGCGGCAGGGGTGTGTGATGTCTCCATGGTTGTTTAATTTGTTTATGGATGGGGTTGTTAGGGAGGTGAATGCAAGATTTTGTGGAAAGAGGGGCAAGTATGAAGTCTGTTGTGGATGAGAGAGCTTGGGAAGTGAGTCAGTTGTTGTTCGCTGATGATACAGCGCTGGTGGCTGATTCAAGTGAGAAACTGCAGAAGCTGGTGACTGAGTTTGGTAAAGTGTGTGAAAGAAGAAAGTTGAGAGTAAATGTAAATAAGAGCAAGGTTATTAGGTACAGTAGGGTTGAGGGTCAATTCAATTGGGAGGTAAGTTTGAATGGAGAAAAACTGGAGGAAGTAAAGTGTTTTAGATATCTGGGAGTGGATCTGGCAGCGGATGGAACCATGGAAGCGGAAGTGGATGATAGGGTGGGGGAGGGGGCGAAAATCCTGGGAGCCTTGAAGAATGTGTGGAAGTCGAGAACATTATCTCGGAAAGCAAAAATGGGTATGTTTGAAGGAATAGTGGTTCCAACAATGTTGTATGGTTGCGAGGCGTGGGCTATGGATAGAGTTGTGCGCAGGAGGGTGGATGTGCTGGAAATGAGATGTTTGAGGACAATGTGTGGTGTAAGGTGGTTTGATCGAGTAAGTAACGTAAGGGTAAGAGAGATGTGTGGAAATAAAAAGAGCGTGGTTGAGAGAGCAGAAGAGGGAGTTTTGAAATGGTTTGGGCACATGGAGAGAATGAGTGAGGAAAGATTGACCAAGAGGATATATGTGTCGGAGGTGGAGGGAACGAGGAGAAGTGGGAGACCAAATTGGAGGTGGAAAGATGGAGTGAAAAAGATTTTGTGTGATCGGGGCCTGAACATGCAGGAGGGTGAAAGGAGGGCAAGGAATTGAGTGAATTGGATCGATGTGGTATACCGGGGTTGACGTGCTGTCAGTGGATTGAATCAGGGCATGTGAAGCGTCTGGGGTAAACCATAGAAAGCTGTGTAGGTATGTATATTTGCGTGTGTGGACGTGTATGTATATACATGTGTATGGGGGTGGGTTGGGCCATTTCTTTCGTCTGTTTCCTTGCGCTACCTCGCAAACGCGGGAGACAGCGGGAAAAAAAAAAAAAAAAATATATATATATATATATATATATATATATATATATATATATATATATATATATATATATATGTGTGTGTGTGTGTGTGTGTGTGTGTGTGTGTGTTCCTTAACTGCTCTAGTGTGTTATCATTAACTCTTGACATGTAGCCCTACGTAAAAGTCTACAACCACTTTCCACTGACGAACTCACTCTCACCTCAGAAGACACAGGTCACTTTGGTGCCACACTCACCTGGAGCAGCGTTGACAAAGTCCGGACTGCTCAGGTTGTAGGTGAGGCTGAATCTCGAGACGAACCAGGTGTCTGTAGGTTCATCCATACCGAAGCGCAGGGACAACACGTACGACAGCCAGATGACATCCACCTGCGACACTTTGCCCACCCGGTCACACATCCCCGACACTTTGGCATCATCCGTCGGGGACACTTGATATTGCTGTCCAGGAGGAGAGTGTTAGGATGATATGTATCATGATACGGTATGATGATGACATGTATCATGATACAGTATGATGATGACATGTATCATGATACAGTATTATGATATGTATCATGATACAGTATGATGATGACATGTATCATGATACAGTATTATGATGATATGTATCATGATACAGTATTATGATGGCATGTGTCATGATACACTATCATGATGACATGTGTCATGATGCAGTATTATGATGACATGTGTCATGATACAGTATTATGATGACTTGTATCATGATACACTATTATGATGACATGTGTCATGATACAGTATTATGATGATATATATCATGATACAGTATTATGATAGTATGTATCATGATACAGTATTATGATATGTATCATGATACAGTATGATGATGACATGTATCATGATACAGTATTAAGATGATATGTATCATGATACAGCATTATGATATGTATCATGATACAGTATTATGATAATATGTATCATGATACACTATTATGATGACATGTGTCATGATACAGTATTATGATGACTTGTATCATGATACACTGTTATGATGACATGTGCCATGATACACTATCATGATGACATGTATCATGATACACTATTATGATGACATGTGCCATGATACACTATTATGATGACATGTATCATGATACACTATTATGATGACATGTATCATGATACACTATTATGATGACATGTGTCATGATACACTATTATGATGACATGTATCATGATACACTATTATGATGACATGTGCCATGATACACTATTATGATGACATGTATCATGATACACTATCATGATGACATGTATCATGATACACTATTATGGTGACATGTGTCATGATACACCATTATGATGACATGTATTATGATGACATGTATCATGATACACTATCATGATGACATGTATTATGATGACATGTATCATGATACACTATTATGATGACATGTGTCATGATACACCATTATGATGACATGTATTATGATGACATGTATCATGATACACTATTATGATGACATGTATTATGATGACATGTATCATGATACACTATCATGATGACATGTATCATGATACACTATCATGATGACATGTATTATGATGACATGTATCATGATACACTATTATAACATGTACTATGATACTATGAGTACTATGATAACATGTTTCATGCTAGATAATCAACATTACATGTGTCATGCTAGAGTATTATGATAACATGTGTAATGCTAGAGTATTATGATAACATGTGTAATGCTAGAATATTACGATAACAAGTGTCAGGTTAGATTATTAACATTATGTGTGTCATACTAGAGAATTATGATAAGTGTAATACTAGATTATTAACATGTGTTATGCTAGATTATCATGATGATAACATGTATTTGACAATAATATAACAATCACTCTGCAGCCAACATTAAGGATCTTCAATACTTCTTTTCATCATTTAACTTGAAAATATATCACATCTATTCTTATACCGATAACATTAATGATATTGTATCACCGGAGTTTTATCTACGTGTATACAGAATCTATCTATCTATCCACCACATTACCATTCATTCCATCCCGAGTGTTGATGGAATGGGTCAGGTACAGAGAGCCTACGCCTCAACCCCTGGCCAGCGTGTTTGTGGGAAACAATAAACTTCCACTTCATTTCGTACAGTGAATTAGTACGTCGGTTGAGGCCGGAGTTTCTATTCACACCGCCTGATGTTGCTCTCGTGGCAACAAGCCTCACTCCGACATCTTCTCCTGAACTATCCCTGGCTTTCATAGAATTCACCGCATCTATTCAACTCTTCCGCTGGCTGCCTCTCCTCCCTGTTCCTCCTACTGCACAACTGTATACTGGAGCATCCTCCTCTCTTGTCTGGCATACATTCTACACAGTCATAACATCGTCAAAGACTTTTCTCTATCTCATTCTAATGACTTCTTTAAACCACATATTCTTCTCACATCCTCATCCTCAACTTAACTATCCTCCTAATTCCATCAATACTACGTAAGGTATCCATCTCTGCTGCTCTAATTCTTAATCTAGCCTACGCTATAGAAACTTGGGTGTCACAACCATACATCAAACATGAGACAGACGCTCCTTTATACATCCTCCCTGTACGACCTTCGCCTACAAACTTGCCATTCACCATAGCTTACAGACCACCTTCATCCTATTCCCCTTAAATAGCTTTACCTTCATCTTCAGTTTTCACGCCGCCGATCTTTCTGAACTTTACTCCCACGTTCATAACGTTACCCACAAATTTTGTTTTGTCGCCGTGCAAACTGATCTTCCAGGCTGACTTCCCATCCCTCTCACAAACCAGCCAGCTCCTGACTGTCCTTCACACCTAGCGTTCCTCTCCTCCTCCTCTATATATATATATATATATATATATATATATATATATATATATATATATATATATATATATATATATATATAAATATATGTTTTGGTCGAGGCGATGTGCAAAGTGAGAGGGTTAGGGAGAATGATTTGGTAGACGGAAAAGACGTAGTAAAACCTTTGCGGAAGATGAAAGCCGGCAAGGCAGCGGGTTTGGATGGTATTGCAGTGGAATTTATTAAAAAATGGGGTGACTGTATTGTTGACTGGTTTGTAAGGTTATTTAATGTATGTATGACTCGTGGTGAGGTGCCTGAGGACTGGCGGAATGCTTGCATGGTGCCATTGTACAAAGGCAAAGGGATAAGAGTGAGTGCTCAAATTACAGAGGTATAAGTTTGTTGAGTATTCCTGGGAAATTATATGGGAGGGTATTGATTGAGAGGGTGAAGGCACGTACAGAGCATCACATTGGGGAAGAGCAGTGTGGTTTCAGAAGTGGTTGAGGATGTGTGGATCAGGTGTTTACTTTGAAGAATGTATGTAAGAATTCTTAGAAAAGCAAATAGATTTGTATGTAGCACTTATGGATCTGGAGAAGGCATATGATAGAGTAGATAGAGATGCTCTGTGGAAGGTATTAAGAATATATGGTGTGGCAGTTAAGTTGTTAGAAGCAGTGAAAAGTTGTTATCGAGTATGTAAGGCTTGTGTACGTGTAGAAAGAGAGGAAAGTGATTGGTTCTTACTGAATGTTGGTTTGCGGGAGGGGTGCGTAATGTCTCAATGGCTGTTTAATTTGTTTATGGATGGGGTATTAGGGAGGTGAATGCAAGAGTTTTGGAAAGAGGGGCAAGTATGCAGTCTGTTGTGGATGAGAGCTTGGGAAGTGAGTCAGTTGTTGTTCGCTGATGATACAGCGCTGGTGGCTGATTCGGGTAAGAAACTGCAGAAGCTGGTGACTGAGTTTGGTAAAGTGTGTGAAAGAAGAAAGTTGAGAGTAAATGTGAATAAGAGCAAGGTACAGTAGGGTTGAGGGACAAGTCAATTGGGAGGTAAGTTTAAAAGGAGAAAAACTGGAGGAAGTGAAGTGTTTTAGATATCTGGGAGTGAATTTGGCAGCGGATGGAACCATGGAAGCGGAAGTGAATCATAGGGTGGGGGAGGGGACGAAAGTTCTGAGAACATTGAAAAATGTGTGGAACGTTATCTTGGAAAACAAAAATGGCTATGTTTGAAGGAATAGTGGTTCTAACAATGTTATATGGTTGCGAGGCGTGGGCTATAGATAGAGTTGTGCGCAGGAGGGTTGATGTGCTGGAAATGAGATGTTTGAGGACAATATGTGGTGTGAGGTGGTTTGATCGAGTAAGTAATGAAAGAGTAAGAGAGATGTGTGATAATAAAAAGGTGTGGTTGAGAGAGCAGAAGAGGGTGTTTCGAAATGGTTTGGTCACATGGAGAGAATGAGTGAGGAAAGACTGACAAAGAGGATATATATGTCAGAGGTGGAGCGGAACAAGGAGAAGCGGGAGACTAAATTGGAGGTGGAGAGATGGAGTGAAAAAGATTTTGAGTGATCGGGGCCTGAACATGCAGGAGGGTGAAGGGCGTGCAAGGAATAGAGTTAATTGGAACGATGTGGTATACCTGGGTCGACGTGCTGTCAATGGATTGGACCAGGGCATGTGAAGCGTCTGGGGTAAATCATGGAAAGTTTTGTGGGACCTGGATGTGGAAAGGGAGCTGTGGTTTCGGTGCATTATATATGACAGCTAGAGACTGAGTGTGAAGAATGTGTCCTTTGTTGTCGTTTCCTAGCGCTACCTCGCGCACATGCGGGCAGAGGGGATTGTCATTTCATGTGTGGCGGGGTGGCGACGGAAATGAATAAGGCAGACAGTATGAATTATGTACATGTGTATATATGTGTAGGTCTGTGTGTGTATGTATATGTATACGTTGGGATGTATAGGTATGTATATGCGCTGTGTGTGGACGTGTATGTATATACATGTGTATGTGGGTGGGTTGGGCCATTTCTTTCGTCTGTTTCCTTGCGCTAACTCACTAACGCGGGAGACAGCGACAAAGTATAATAAATGAATAATATATATATATATATATATATATATATATATATATATATATATATATATATATATATATATATATATATATATATATATATATATATTCCTATGAGTCCACGGGGAAAATGAAACACGAAAAGTTCCCAAGTGCACTTTCGTGTAATAATCACATCATCAGGGGAGACGCAAGAGAGAAATATAACAGTCAGTTGATATACATCGAAGAGACGAAGCTAGGACGCCATTTGGTAAACATGTGATTGTCCAAAACATGAAGTATGAAGACTGTTGGGGATGAGAGAGCTTGGGAAGTGAGTCAGTTGTTGTTCGCTGATGATACAGCGCTGGTGGCTGATTCATGTGAGAAACTGCAGAAGCTGGTGACTGAGTTTGGTAAAGTGTGTGAAAGAAGAAAGTTAAGAGTAAATGTGAATAAGAGCAAGGTTATTAGGTACAGTAGGGTTGAGGGTCAAGTCAATTGGGAGGTGAGTTTGAATGGAGAAAAACTGGAGGAAGTGAAGTGTTTTAGATATCTGGGAGTGGATCTGGCAGCGGATGGAACCATGGAAGCGGAAGTGGATCATAGGGTGGGGGAGGGGGCGAAAATTCTGGGAGCCTTGAAGAATATGTGGAAGTCGAGAACATTATCTCGGAAAGCAAAAATGGGTATGTTTGAAGGAATAGTGGTTCCAACAATGTTGTATGGTTGCGAGGCGTGGGCTATGGATAGAGTTGTGCGCAGGAGGATGGATGTGCTGGAAATGAGATGTTTGAGGACAATGTGTGGTGTGAGGTGGTTTGATCGAGTAAGTAACGTAAGGGTAAGAGAGATGTGTGGAAATAAAAAGAGCGTGGTTGAGAGAGCAGAAGAGGGTGTTTTGAAATGGTTCGGGTACATGGAGAGAATGAGTGAGGAAAGATTGACCAAGAGAATATATGTGTCGGAGGTGGAGGGAACGAGGAGAAGAGGGAGACCAAATTGGAGGTGGAAAGATGGAGTGAAAAAGATTTTGTGTGATCGGGGCCTGAACATGCAGGAGGGTGAAAGGAGGGCAAGGAATAGAGTGAATTGGAGCGATGTGGTATACCGGGGTTGACGGGCTGTCAGTGGATTGAATCAAGGCATGTGAAGCGTCTGGGGTAAACCATGGAAAGCTGTGTAGGTATGTATATTTGCGTGTGTGGACGTATGTATATACATGTGTATGGGGGTGGGTTGGGCCATTTCTTTCGTCTGTTTCCTTGCGCTACCTCGCAAACGCGGGAGACAGCAACAAAGCAAAAAAAAAAAAAAAAAAATATATATATATATATATATATATATGTGTATCCCTGATAGGGGAGAAAGAATACTTCCCACGTATTCCCTGCGTGTCGTAGAAGGCGACTAAAAGGGGAGGGAGCGGGGGGCTGGAAATCCTCCCCTCTCGTTTTTTATTAATTTTCCAAAAGAAGGAACAGAGTGGGACCAGGTGCCGATATTCCACAAAGGCCCAGTCCTCTATTCTTGACGCTACCTCGCTAACGCGGGAAATGGCGAACAGTTTGAAAATAAAAAAGAATATATATATATATATATATTCATTTATCTATATTTATTTTGCTTTGTCGCTGTCTCCCGCGTTTGCGAGGTAGCGCAAGGAAACAGACGAAAGAAATGGCCCAACCCACCCCCATACACATGTATATACATACACGTCCACACACGCAAATATACATACCTATACATCTCAATGTACACATATATACACACACACAGACACATACATATATACCCATGCACACAATTCACACTGTTTGCCTTCATTCATTCCCATCGCCACCTCGCCACACATGGAATACCATCCCCCCCCTCCCCCTCATGTGTGCGAGGTAGCGCTAGAAAAAGACAACAAAGGCCCCATTCGTTCACACTCAGTCTCTAGCTGTCATGCAATAATGCCCGAAACCACACCTCCCTTTCCACATCCAGGCCCCACACAACTTTCCATTGTTTACCCCAGACGCTTCACATGCCCTGATTCAATCCACTGACAGCACGTCAACCCCGGTATACCATATCGATCCAATTCACTCTATTCCTTGCCCGCCCTTCACCCTTCTGCATGTTCAGGCCCCGATCACACAAAATCTTTTTCACTCCATCTTTCCACCTCCAATTTGGTCTCCCACTTCTCCTCGTTCCCTCCACCTCCGACACATATATCCTCTTGGTCAATCTTTCCTCACTCATTCTCTCCATGTGCCCAAACCATTTCAAAACACCCTCTTCTGCTCTCTCAACCACGCTCTTTTTATTTCCACACATCTCTCTTACCCTTACGTTACTTACTCGATCAAACCACCTTACACCACACATTGTCCTCAAACATCTCATTTCCAGCACATCCACCCTCCTGCGCACAACTCTATCCATAGCCCACGCCTCGCAACCATACAACATTGTTGGAACCACTATTCCTTCAAACATACCTATTTTTGCTTTCCGAGATAATGTTCTCGACTTCCACACATTCTTCAAGGCTCCCAGGATTTTCGCCCCCTCCCCCACCCTATGATTCACTTCCGCTTCCATGGTTCCATCCGCTGCCAGATCCACTCCCAGATATCTAAAACACTTTATATATATATATATATATATATATATATATATATATATATATATATATACATCGGTGAAATGGCTCACCACTCTCTCCAGTGCTTCCTCTGATTAGATTAACAACACCGCGTCATCTGCATACTACAAAGTGGCAACCTCTACTCCGCTTGACCAACATTAGATATCACACCAAGTCCCTCCCCCCCTCCCCCCTCCCCCTTTGCTCTCGTCCTACATAACGCCTCGTCCATAAAGATATCAAATAAACCTACTAACATTACACAATTGACGTAGTCCCATCTTGATTTCACACTACTTACTCAAACAACCACTAACCCTCAGACACCTTCTACTTTCAATGTTAAGATCTAACTACATTCAGAAGTCTTCTAAACACACTACATAAATATTTTCAAGGGAGTTTTCCTTTTTGTCTTTATCATACACCATTTCTAAACTCTGCTACTTATGTCGGTACAAACTCCCCTCTCACACCCCTCTACCTCCTCACAAACGTGGTGTTCACTAAGCCTTTTTGTACATCTAAGCACCATCCTACAACACACCTTGCCACACACCCGTGTTAAGGAGGATTATTCCTCTGTAAATCGTACGATTACTACCATCATCCATTCACGAGGAACCTGACCACTCTATCATACTTCCATCCACGCTTACCACATCCACACCCCAGCAGTCACCTCCACTCCTCACCACTAGACCTCCAGCTTATCCTCAAGAAAGCAAGAAGATAATTGCTCTTGTGTTATCAACTACATCAGAGAGAAGAGCTGGAGTGGTGGGCCAGTTTAATGACCCACGTCAGGGGACGATACTAAAAGTAAATATGAAGAAAAGTAAGACGTCAATTTTCGAAATGGGCTGAAGATCAGACTGTTAAGTCGGTCCGACGATCAGGAAGATGTGGGTGAGTTTAGAAACGTGGGAGATGTAGTCGTGCAAGGGAGAACTACTGAGGAGTCACTGAGACGCATGGTGAATGGAAGACAATTAGGCATAAACTCCAGAGGTTTGCCTTCATTCGAACGCTGATGTGCGCTTGTGGAACTCGAGTGTAGAAATGTGTAAAGTGCGTAGTGTAGTTACAATTAAGATGATGGACAGCAGAAAGATGCAAGAAGGTCATGTGGCGTCAACAAGGAATTAGAAAACCTCATGGATGGGAATGATATTGAGAGGTAAGGTGATATAGAACATCAGGCAGATAACTGGTTGATCATGAAGTTACAGTATGGTACAGCAGCAGGTACTGAAAGGATACGTTAACCACACTAGGGATGGATAAGATGTAGAGAGATATTTCTTTAAGGACAGAGACATTTCAGATGAATATGAAACAAAAATGATTATGAAAACCACCTCCTTCTCAAATAGAAAATCAACTCAGTGAGTAAAATGAAAATAATAGGAAGCATTCTATAGGTTACAAATCCATGTTTAACATGCTGGAAATGGTTTGAGGATGTGTGTGGACGATGTTTCCAAGGCTGTAGGTCCGGATCCACTCCCATTAAATTAGTAATGGAATAATGTTAATCAATGGACAGATATCTCACTTTCACTTTTGTAAATTCCTCCTCTCTCATACACCTATTCCTCTCTCTCGTTATCGCTAATACCATTGTAACAACAAACTCTTCTCATTTGCCAACACTTCTAATCATTTCTTTCAAAAACTCTGTATTTCTTACAAACATCCAGCGTTGCCACTGGCATTCTTTCAGACGCCTCCAATACACTCTCCCTCCTTATATATATATCCCGCCCATACTCTTATCTAATAACCTAAAGAAATGCTTGCTCTTTATTCTGATACTCAATTTTTTTCCTAAGATTATCATTTCATGTGTGTGTGTGTGTGTGTGTGTGTGTGTGTGTGTGTGTGAGTGTGAGTGTGTGTGTGTGTGTGTGTGTGTGTATATATATATATATATATATATATATATATATATATATATATATATATATATATATATATATATTCCCTAAATACATCCCATTCCTCCCCCACTCCCCTTCCTTCCATTGTTCTCACCTTTTTCCATTCTGTACTCAGTCTCTCCTGGTACTTCCTCACACAGGTCTCCTTCTCAAGCTCACTTACTCTCACCAGCCTCTTCACCCCAACATTCACTCTTCTTTTCTGAAAACCCAAACAAATCTTCAACTTAGCCTCCACAAGATAATGATCAGACATCCCTCCAGTTGCACCTCTCAGCACATTAACATCCAAAAGTCTCTCTTTCGCACGCCTGTCAATTAACACGTAATCCAATAACGCTCTCTGGCCATCTCTCCTACTTACATAAGTATACTTATGTATATCTCTCTTTTTAAACCAGGTATTCCCAATCATCAGTCCTTTTTCAGCACATAAATCTACAAGCTCTTCACCATTTCCATTTACAACACTGAACACCCCATGTATACCAATTATTCCCTCAACTGCCACATTACTCACCTTTGGATTGCGCAAAAGATGCTTGTGGCATGAGAAGAGTGGGAGGTGGGTTGATTAGAAAGGGTAGTGAGTGATGGGATGAAGAAGTAAGAGTATTAGTGAAAGAGAAGAGAGAGGCATTTGGACGATTTTTGCAGGGAAAAAATGCAATTGAGTGGGAGATGTATAAAAGAAAGAGACAGGAGGTCAAGAGAAAGGTGCAAGAGGTGAAAAAAAAGGGCAAATGAGAGTTGGGGTGAGAGAGTATCATTAAATTTTAGGGAGAATAAAAAGATGTTCTGGAAGGAGGTAAATAAAGTGCGTAAGACAAGGGAGCAAATGGGAACTTCGGTGAAGGGCGCAAGTGGGGAGGTGATAACAAGTAGTGATGATGTGAGAAGGAGATGGAGTGAGTATTTTGAAGGTTTCTTGAATGTGTTTGATGATAGAGTGGCAGATATAGGGTGTTTTGGTCGAGATAGTGTGCAAAGTGAGAGGGTTAGGGAAAATGATTTGGTAAACAGAGAAGAGGTAGTGAAAGCTTTGCGGAAGATGAAAGCCGGCAAGGCAGCAGGTTTGGATGGTATTGCAGTGGAATTTATTAAAAAAGGGGGTGACTGTATTGTTGACTGGTTGGGAAGGTTATTTAATGTATGTATGACTCATGGTGAGGTGCCTGAGGATTGGCGGAATGCGTGCATAGTGCCATTGTACAAAGGCAAAGGGGATAAGAGTGAGTGCTCAAATTACAGAGGTATAAGTTTGTTGAGTATTCCTGGTAAATTATATGGGAGGGTATTGATTGAGAGGGTGAAGGCATGTACAGAGCATCAGATTGGGGAAGAGCAGTGTGGTTTCAGAAGTGGTAGAGGATGTGTGGATCAGGTGTTTGCTTTGAAGAATGTATGTGAGAAATACTTAGAAAAGCAAATGGATTTGTATGTAGCATTTATGGATCTGGATAAGGCATATGATAGAGTTGATAGAGATGCTCTGTGGAAGGTATTAAGAATATATGGTGTGGGAGGAAAGTTGTTAGAAGCAGTGAAAAGTTTTTATCGAGGATGTAAGGCATGTGTACGTGTAGGAAGAGAGGAAAGTGATTGGTTCTCAGTGAATGTAGGTTTGCGGCAGGGGTGTGTGATGTCTCCATGGTTGTTTAATTTGTTTATGGATGGGGTTGTTAGGGAGGTAAATGCAAGAGTTTTGGAAAGAGGGGCAAGTATGAAGTCTGTTGGGGATGAGAGAGCTTGGGAAGTGAGTCAGTTGTTGTTCGCTGATGATACAGCGCTGGTGGCTGATTCATGTGAGAAACTGCAGAAGCTGGTGACTGAGTTTGGAAAAGTGTGTGGAAGAAGAAAGTTAAGAGTAAATGTCAATAAGAGCAAGGTTATTAGGTACAGTAGGGTTGAGGGTCAAGTCAATTGGGAGGTGAGTTTGAATGGAGAAAAACTGGAGGAAGTGAAGTGTTTTAGATATCTGGGAGTGGATCTGGCAGCGGATGGAACCATGGAAGCGGAAGTGGATCATAGGGTGGGGGAGGGGGCGAAAATCCTGGGGGCCTTGAAGAATGTGTGGAAGTCGAGAACATTATCTCGGAAAGCAAAAATGGGTATGTTTGAAGGAATAGTGGTTCCAACAATGTAGTATGGTTGCGAGGCGTGGGCTATGGATAGAGTTGTGCGCAGGAGGATGGATGTGCTGGAAATGAGATGTTTGAGGACAATGTGTGGTGTGAGGTGGTTTGATCGAGTGAGTAACGTAAGGGTAAGAGAGATGTGTGGAAATAAAAAGAGCGTGGTTGAGAGAGCAGAAGAGGGTGTTTTGAAGTGGTTTGGGCACATGGAGAGGATGAGTGAGGAAAGATTGACCAAGAGGATATATGTGTCGGAGGTGGAGGGAACAAGGAGAAGAGAGAGACCTAATTGGAGGTGGAAAGATGGAGTGAAAAAGATTTTGTGTGATCGGGGCCTGAGCATGCAGGAGGGTGAAAGGAGGGCAAGGAATAGAGTGAATTGGAGCGATGTGGTATACCGGGGTTGACGTGCTGTCAGTGGATTGAAGCAGGGCATGTGAAGCGTCTGGGGTAAACCATGGAAAGCTATGTAGGTATGTATATTTGCGTGTGTGGACGTATGTATATACATGTGTATGGGGGGGGGGGGGGTGGGGCCATTTCTTTCGTCTGTTTCCTTGCGCTACCTCGCAAACGCGGGAGACAGCGACAAAGTATAATAAATAATAAATATATATATATATATATATATATATATATATATATATATATATATATATATATATATATATATATTATACTATTCGCCATTTCCCGCATTAGCGAGGTAGCGTTAAGAACAGAGGACTGGGCCTTTTAGGGAATATCCTCATCTGGCCCCCTTCTCTGTTCCCTCTTTGGGGAAAAAAAAAAAAACAAGAGGGGAGGATTTCCAGCCCCCCCGCTCCCTCCCCTTTTAGTCGCCTTCTACGACACGCAGGGAATATGTGGGAAGTATTCTTTCTCCCATATCCCCAGGGATAATATATATATATATATATATATATATATATATATATATATATATATATATATATATATATATATATATATATATATATATATGTATATATATATATATATATATATATATATATATATATATATATATATATATATATATATATATATATATATATATATATATATATATATATATATATATGTATATATATATATATATATGTATATATATATATATATATATATATATATATATATATATATATATATATATATATATATATATATATATATATATACATATATATATATATATATATATATATATATATATATATTTTTTTTTTTTTTTTTTTTTTTTTTTTTTTCTTTTATACTTTGTCGCTGTCTCCCGCGTTTGCGAGGTAGCGCAAGGGTATTCCCTCAAAGGCCCAGTCTTTTGTTCTTAACGCTACCTCGCTAATGCGGGAAATGGCGAATAGTTTGAAAGAAAAAGATATATATATATATATATATATATATATATATATATATATATATATATATATATATATATATATATATATATATATATATATCTTTTTCTTTCAAACTATTCGCCATTTCCCGCATTAGCGAGATAGCGTTAAGAACAGAAGACTGGGCCTTTGAGGGAATACCCTCACCTGGCCCAATTCTCTGTTCCTTCTTTTGGAAAATTGAAAAAAAAAAAGAAACGAGAGGGGAGGATTTCCAGCCCCCCGCTCCCTCCCCTTTTAGTCGCCTTCTACGACACGCAGGGAATACGTGGGAAGTATTCTTAATCCTCTATCCCCAGGGATAATATATATATATATATATATATATATATATATATATATATATATATATATATATATATATATATATATGAATATATATATATATATATATATATGTATTATCCCTGGGGATAGGGGAGAAAGAATACTTCCCACGTATTCCCTGCGTGTCGTAGAAGGCGACTAAAAGGGGAGGGAGCGGGTGGCTGGAAATCCTCCCCTTTCTTGTTTTTTTTTAATTTTCCAAAAGAAGCAACAGAGAAGGGGGTCAGGTGAGGATATTCCCTCTAAGGCCCAGTTCTCTGTTCTTAACGCTACCTCGCTAACGCGGGAAATGGCAAATAGTATGAAATATTTATGTATACATATATATGTATATATATATATATATATATATATATATATATATATATATATATATATATATATATATATATATATATATATATATATATATATATATGAAGGTGAAATCGCCCTTCAATAGGATTTCATACAATTTTATTTAACATGTGATTTTTCTATACATATGGCACGACTTGTTTCGTGAAGACAATTCAGGCTTTGTCTGGTCGTAAACCTAGGCCTAGAGGATTGGTGTTGGACGGCGGGAACCAAGTGTGATATTGGGATTTAATTAGCTTTGTTAAGTACTGGTACCTGGGGATAGGGGAGAAAGAATACTTCCCACGTATTCCCTGCGTGTCGTAGAAGGCGACTAAAAGGGAAGGGAGCGGGGGGGGCTGGAAATCCTCAACTCTCTTTTTTAATTTTCCAAAAGAAGGAACAGAGAAGGGGGCCAGGTGAGGATATTCTCTCAAAGGCTCAGTCCTCTCTTCTTAACGCTACCTCGCTAACGCGGGAAATGGCAAGTAGTATGAACATATATATATATATATATATATATATATATATATATATATATATATATATATATATATATATATATATATATATATATATATATATATATATATACATATTTATATTCATTTATTTTGCTTTGTCGCTGTCTCCCGCGTTTGCGAAGTAGTGCAAGGAAACAGACGAAAGAAATGGCACAACCCACCCCCATACACAATGTACACACACACACGCCCACACACGCAAATATACATACCTATACATCTCAATGTACACACATATATACACACAGAGACACATACACATACACCCATGCACACAATTCACACTGTTTGCCCCTATTCATTCCCATCGCCACCTCGCCACACATGGAATACCATCCCCCTCCCCCCTCATGTGTGCGAGGTAGCACTAGGAAAAGAAAACAAAGGCCCCATTCGTTCACACTCAGTCTCCAGCTGTCACGCAATAATGCCCGAAACCACACCTCCCTTTCCACATCCAGGCCCCACACAACTTTCCATGGTTTACCCCAGACGATTCACATGCCCTGATTCAATACATTGACAGCACGTCAACCCCGGTATACCATATCGATCCAATTCACTCTATTCCTTGCGCGCCTTTCATCCTCCTGCATGTTCAGGCCCCGATCACTCAAAATGTTTTTCACTCCATCTTTCCACCTCCAATTTGGTCTCCCACTTCTCCTCGTTCCCTCCACCTCCGACACATATATCCTCTTGGTCAATCTTTCCTCACTCATTCACTCCATGTGCCCAAACCATTTCAAAACACCCTCTTCTACTCTCTCAACAACGCTCTTTTTTATTTCCACACATCTCTCTTACCCTTACATTACTTACTCGATCAAACCACCTCACACCACATATTGTCCTCAAACATCTCATTTCCAACACATCCACCCTCCTGCGCACAACTCTATCCATAGCCCACGCCTCGCAACCATACAACATTGTTGGAACCACTATTCCTTCAAACATACCCATTTTTGCTTTCCGAGATAATGTTCACGAATTCCACACATTCTTCAAGCTCCCAGGATTTTCGCCCCCTCCCCCACCCTGTGATTCACTTCCTCTTCCATGGTTCCATCCGCTGCCAGATCCACTCCCAGATATCTAAAACACTTTACTTCCTCCAGTTTTTCTCCATTCAAACTTACCTCCCAATTGATTTGACCCTCAACCCTACTGTACCTAATAACCTTGCTCTTATTCACATTTACTCTAAAATTTCTTCTTTCACACACTTTACCAAACTCAGTCACCAGCTTCTGCAGTTTCTCACATGAATCAGCCACCAGCGCAGTATCATCAGCGAACGACAACTGACTCACTTCCCAAGCTCTCCCATCCACAACAGACTTCATACTTGTCCCTCTTTCCAAAACTCTTGCATTCACCTCCCTAACAACCCCATCCATAAACAAATTAAACAGCCATGGAGACATCACACACCCCTGCCGCAAACCTACATTCACTGAGAACCAATCACTTTCCTCTCTTCCTACACGTACACATGCCTTACATCCTCGATAAAAACTTTTCACTGCTTCTAACAACTTCCCTCCCACACCATATATTCTTAATACCTTCCACAGAGCATCTCTATCAACTCTATCATATGCCTTCTCCAGATCCATAAATGCTACATACAAATCCATTTGCTTTTCTAAGTATTTCTCACATACATTCTTCAAAGCATATATATATATATATATATATATATATATATATATATATATATATATATATATATATATATATATATATATATATATATATATATATATATATATATATTTTTTCATACTATTCGCCATTTCCCGCATGAGCGAGGTAGCGTTAAGAACAGAGGACTGGGCCTTTGAGGGAATATCCTCATATGGCCCCCTTCTCTGTTCCTTCTTTTGGAAAATTTAAAAAAAAATGAGAGGGGAGGATTTCCAGCCCCCCGCTCCCTTCCCTTTTAGTCGCCTTCTACGACACGCAGGGAATACGTGGGAAGTATTCTTTCTCCCCTATATATATATATATATATATATATATATATATATATATATATATATATATATATATATATATATATATATATATATATATATATATATATATATATATATATATATATATATATATATATATATACATATATATATATATATATATATATATATATATATATATATATATATATATATATATATATATATATATATATATACATATATTTATTTATGCATTTTACTTTGTCGCTGTCTCCCGCGTTTGCGAGGTAGCGCAAGGAAACAAACGAAAGAAATGGCCCAACCCACCCCCATACACATGTATATACATACACGTCCACACACGCAAATATACATACCCATACATCTCAATGTACACATATATATACACACACAGACACATACATATATACACATGGACACAATTCACACTGTCTCCCTTTATTCATTCCCATCGCCACCTCGCCACACATGGAATAACATACCCCTCCCCCCTCATGTGTGCGATGTAGCGCTAGGAAAAGACAACAAAGGCCCCATTCGTTCACACTCAGTCTCTAGCTGTCATGCAATAACGCCCGAAACCACAGCTCCCTTTCCACATCCAGGCCCCACACAACTTTTCATGGTTTACCCCAGACGCTTCACATGCCCTGATTCAATCCATGACAAAACGTCGACCCCGGTATACCACATCGATCCAATTCACTCTATTCCTTGCCCGCCTTTCACCCTCCTGCATGTTCAGGCCCCGATCACTCAAAATCTTTTTCAATCCATCTTTCCACCTCCAATTTGGACTCCCACTTCTCCTCGTTCCCTCCACATCCGACACATATATCCTCTTGGTCAATCTTTCCTCACTCATTCTCTCCATGTGCCCAAACCATTTCAAAACACCCTCTTCTGCTCTCTCAACCACGCTCTTCTTATTTCCACACATCTCTCTTACCCTTACATTACTTACTCGATCAAACCACCTCACACCACATATTGTCCTCAAACATCTCATTTCCAGCACATCCACCCTCCAGCGCACAACTCTATCCATAGCCCACGCCTCGCAACCATACAACATTGATGGAACCACTATTCCTTCAAACATACCCATTTTTGCTTTCCGAGATAACGTTCTCGACTTCCACACATTCTTCAAGGCTCCCAGGATTTTCGCCCCCTCCCCACCCTATGATTCACTTCCGCTTCCATGGTTCCATCCGCTGCCAGATCCACTCCCAGATATCTAAAACACTTTACTTCCTCCAGTTTCTCTCCATTCAAACTTACCTCCCAATTGACTTGACCCTCAACCCTACTGTACCTAATAACCTTGCTCTTATTCACATTTACTCTCAACTTTCTTCTTTCACACACTTTACCAAACTCAGTCACCAGCTTCTGCAGTTTCTCACATGAATCAGCCACCAGCGCTGTATCATCAGCGAACAACAACTGACTCACTTCCAAAGCTCTCTCATCCACAACAGACTGCATACTTGCCCCTCTTTCCAAAACTCTTACATTCACCTCCCTAACAACCCCATCCATAAACAAATTAAACAGCCATGGAGACATCACACACCCCTGCCGCAAACCTACATTCACTGAGAACCAATCACTTTCCTCTCTTCCTACACGTACACATGCCTTACATCCTCGATAAAAACTTTTCACTGCTTCTAACAACTTGCCTCCCACACCATATATTCTTAGTACCTTCCACAAAGCATCTCTATCAACTCTATCATATGCCTTCTCCAGATCCATAAATGCTACATACAAATCCATTTGCTTTTCTAAGTATTTCTCACATATATTCTTCAAAGCAAACACCTGATCCACACATCCTCTACCACTTCTGAAACCACACTGCTCTTCCCCAATCTGGTGCTATGTACATGCCTTCACCCTCTCAATCAATTCCCTCCCATATAATTTACCAGGAATACTCAACAAACTTATACCTCTGTAATTTGAGCACTCGCTCTTATCCCCTTTGCCTTTATAGAATGGCACTATGCACGCATTCCGCCAATCCTCATGCACCTCACTATGAATCATACATACATTAAATAACCTTACCAACCAGTCAACAATACAGTCACCCCCTTTTTTAATAAATTCCACTGCAATACCATCCAAACCTGCTGCCTTGCTGGCTTTCATCTTCCGCAAAGCTTTTACTACCTCTTCTCTGTTTACCAAATCATTTTCCCTAACCCTCTCACTTTGCACACCACCTCGACCAAAACACCCTATATCTGCCAATCTATCATCAAACACATTCAACAAACCTTCAAAATAATCATTCCATCTCCTTCTCACATCACCACTACTTGTTATCACCTTCCCATTTGCGCCCTTCACTGAAGTTCCCATTTGCTCCCTTGTCTTACGCACTTTATTTACCTCCTTCCAGAACATCTTTTTATTCTCCCTAAAATTTAATGATACTCTCTCACCCCAACTCTCATTTGCCCTCTTTTTCACCTCTTGCACCTTTCTCTTGACCTCCTGTCCCTTTCTTTTATACATCTCCCACGCATTTGCATTTTTTCCCTGCAAAAATCGTCCAAATGCCTCTCTCTTCTCTTTCACTAATAATCTTACCTCGTCATCCCATCACTCACTACCCTTTCTAATCAACCCACCTCCCACGCTTCTCATGCCACAAGCATCTTTTGCGCAAGCCATCACTGCTTCCTTAAATACATCCGATTCCTCCCCCACTCCCATTACCTCCTTTGTTCTCACCTTTTTCCATTCTGTACTCAGTCTCTCCTGGTACTTCCTCACACAAGTCTCTTTCCCAAGCTCACTTACTCTCACCACCCTCTTCACCCCAACATTCTCTCTTCTTTTCTGAAAACACATACAAATCTTCACCTTCGCCTCCACAAGATAATGATCAGTCATCCCTCCAGTTGCACCTCTCAGCACATTAACATCCAAAAGTTATTTATTATACTTTGTCGCAGTCTCCCTCTTTAGCGGGGTAACGCAAGGAAACAGACGAAAGAATGGCCCAACACACCCACATACACATGTATATACATACACATCCAAACACGCACATATACATACCTATACATCTCAACATATATATATATATATATATATATATATATATATATATATATATATATATATATATATATATATATATATATATATATATATATATATATATATATATATATATATATATATATATATATATATACACACACAGACATATGCATATACACACATGTACATATTTCATACTGTCTGCCCTTATTCATTCTCGTCGCCACCCCACCACACATGAAATGAAAACCCCCTCACCCTGCATGTGCACGAGGTAGCGCTAGGAAAAGATAACAAAGGCCACATTCATTCACACTCATTCTCTAGCTGTCATGTATAATGCACCGAAACCACATCTCCCTTTACACATCCAGGCCCCACAAAACTTTCCATGGTTTACCCCAGACGCTTCACATGCCCTGGTTCAATCCATTGACAGCATGTCGATCCCGGTATACCACATCGTTACAATTCACTCTATTCCTTCCCCGCCTTTCACCCTCCTGCATGTTCAGGCCCCGATCGCTCAAAATCTTTTTCACTCCATCTTTCCAACTCCATTTTGATCTCCCACTTCTCGTTCCCTCCACCTCTAACACATATATCCTCTTTATCAATCTTTCCCCACTCATTCTCTCCATATGACCGAACCATTTCAAAACATCCTCTTCTGCCCTCTCACCCACACTCTTTTTATTACCACACATCTCTCTTACCCTTTCATTACTTACTCGATCGTACCACCTCACACCACATATTGTCCCCAAGCATCTCATTTCCAGCATATCCACTCTCCTCCGCGCAACTCTATCTATAGTATACGCCTTGCAACCATATAACATTCCTGGAACCATTATGTCTTCAAACATACCCATTTTTGCTTTCCAGGATAACGTTCTCGACTTCCACACATTTTTCAACGTTCCCAGAACTTTCGCCCCCTCCCCCACCCTATGATTCACTTCAGCTTCCATGGTTCCATCCACTGCCAAATCCACTCCCAGATATCTAAAACACTTCACTTCCTCCAGTTTTTCTCCATTCAAACTTACCTCCCAGTTGACTTGTCCCTCAACCCTACTGTACCTAATAACCTTGCTCTTATTCACATTTACTCTCAGCTTTCTTCTTTCACACACTTTACCAAACTAAGTCACCAGCTTCTGCAGTTTCTCACCCGAATCAGCCACCAGCGATGTATCACCTGCGAACAACAGCTGACTCACTTCCCAAGCTCTCATCCCCAACAGACTGCATATTTGCCCCTCTTTCCAAAACTCTTGCATTCACCTCCCTAACAACCCCCTCCATAAACATATTAAACAACCATGGAGACATCACGCACCCCTGCCGCAAACAAACATTCACTGAGAACCAATCACTTCCCTCTCTTCCTACTCATACACTTGCCTTACATCCTCGATAAAAACTTTTCATTGCTTCTAAACAACTTGCCTCCCACATCATATATTCTTAATACCTTCCACAGAGCATCTCTGTCAACTTTGTCATATGCCTCCTCCAGATCCATAAATGCCACATACAAATCCATTTCACATACATTCATCAAAGCAAACATCTGATCCACACATCCTCTACCACTTCTGAAACCACACTGCTCTTCCCAGTCTGATGCTCTGTACATGCTTTCACCCTCTCAATCAATACCCTCCCATATAATTTCCCAGGAATAGTCAACAAACGTATACCTCTGTAATTTGAGCACTCACTCTTATCCCCTTTGCCTTTGTACAATGGCACTATGCAAGCATTCCGCCAATCCTCAGGCACCTCACCATGAGTCATACATACATTGAATAACCTTACCAACCAGTCAACTATACAGTCACCCCCTCTTTTAATGAATTTCACTGCAATACCATCCACACCCGCTGCCTTGCCGTCTTTCATCTTCCGCAAAGCTTTTACTACCTCTTCTGTGTTTTCCAAATCATTCTCCCTAACTCCCTCACTTTGCACACCACCTCGACCAAAACACCCTATATCTGCCACTCTCTCATCAAACACATTCAACAAACCTTCAAAATACTCACTCTATCTCCTTCTCACACCACCTCTACTTGTTATCACCTCCTTATTAGCCCCCTTCACTGATGTTCCAATTTGTTCCCCTGTCTTATGCCCTTTATTTACCACCTTCCAAAACATCTTTTTATTCTCCCTAAAATTTAATGATACTCTCTCACCCCAACTCTCATTTACCCTCTTTTTCACCTCTTGCACCTTTCTCTTGATCTCCTGCCTCTTTCTTTTATATATCTCCCACTCATTTGCATTATTTCCCTGCAAAAATCGTCCAAATGCCTCTCTCTTCTCTTTCACTAATAATCTTACTTCTTCATGCCACCACTCACTACCCTTTCTAATCAACCCACCTCCCACGCTTCTCATGCCGCAAGCATCTTTTGCGCAAATCATCACTGCTTCCCTAAATACATCCCATTCTTCTCCAATTCCCCTTACGTCCTTTGTTCTCACCTTTTTCCATTCTGTACTCAGTCTCTCCTCGTACTTCCTCACACAAGTCTCCTTCCCAAGCTCACTAACTCTCACCACTCTCTTCACCCCAACGTTCTCTCTTCTTTTCTGAAAACCTCTACATATCTTCACCTTCGCTTCCACAAGATATTGATCAGACATCCCTCCAGTTGCACCTCTCAGGACATTAACATCCAAAAGTCTCTCTTTCGCGCGCCTATCAATTAACACGTAATCCAATAACGCTCTCTAGCCATCTCTCCTACTTACATACGTATCCTTATGTATATCTCTCTTTTTAAACCAGGTATTCCCAATCACCAATCCTTTTTCAGTACATAAATCTACAAGCTCTTTACCATTTCCATTTACAACACTGAACACCCAATGTACACCAGTTATTCCTCAGCTGCCACATTACTCACCTTTCCATTCAAATCAACCATCACTATAACCCGGTCTCGTGCATCAAAACTACTAACACACTCACTCTCCTACTCCAAAAACATTTGCCTCTCGTGATCTTTCTTCTCATGCCCAGGTGCATATGCACCAATAATCACCTATCTCTCTCCATCCACTTTCAGTTTTACCCAGATCAGTCTAGAGTTTACATTCTTACACTCTATCACATAGTCCCACCACTCCTGTTTCAGGAGAAGTGCCACTCCTTCCCTTGCTCTTGTTCTCTCACTAACTCCTGACTTTACTCCCAAGACATCCCCAAACCACTCTTTCCCTTTACCCTTGAGCTTCGTTTAACTCAGAGCCAAAACATCCAGGTTCCTTTCCTCAAACATACTACCTATCTCTCCTTTTTTCTCATCCTGGTTACATCCACACACATTTAGACACCCCAGTCTGAGTCTCCGAGGAGGATGAGCACTCCCCGCGTGACTCCTTCTTCTGTTTCCCTTTTTAGAAAGTTCAAACACAAGGAGGGGAGGGTTTCCAGCCTTCCGCTTCTTCCCCTTTAGTCGCCTACTACGACACATGAGGAATCCGTGGGATGTATTCTTTCTCCCCAATCCCCCTATATATAGAGAGAGAGAGTGTAAGAAAGTAAATTCTCGATTAATATGGGTAAAACTGAAAGTTGATGGAGAGAGGTGGGTGATTATTGGTGCTTATGCACCTGGGCATGAGAAGAAAGATCAAGAGAGGCAAGTGTTTTGGGAGCAGCTGAATGAGTGTGTTAGTGGTTTTGATGCACGAGACCGGGTTATAGTGATGGGTGATTTGAATGCAAAGGTGAGTAATGTGGCAGTTGAGGGAATAATTGGTATACATGGGGTGTTCAGTGTTGTAAATGGAAATGGTGAAGAGCTTCTAGATTTATGTGCTGAAAAAGGACTGATGATTGGGAATACCTGGTTTAAAAAGCGAGATATACATAAGTATACTTATGTAAGTAGGAGAGATGGCCAGAGAGCGTTATTGGATTACGTGTTAATTGACAGGCGTGCGAAAGAGAGACTTTTGGATGTTAATGTGCTGAGAGGTGCAACTGGTGGGATGTCTGATCATTATCTTGTGGAGGCTAAGGTGAAGATTTGTATGGGTTTTCAGAAAAGAAGAGTGAATGTTGGGGTGAAGAGGGTGGTGAGAGTAAGTGAGCTTGAGAAGGAGACCTGTGTGAGGAAGTACCAGGAGAGACTGAGTACAGAATGGAAAAAGGTGAGAACAATGGAAGTAAGGGGAGTGGGGGAGGAATGGGATGTATTTAGGGAATCAGTGATGGATTGCGCAAAAGATGCTTGTGGCATGAGAAGAGTGGGAGGTGGGTTGATTAGAAAGGGTAGTGAGTGGTGGGATGAAGAAGTAAGAGTATTAGTGAAAGAGAAGAGAGAGGCATTTGGACGATTTTTGCAGGGAAAAAATGCAATTGAGTGGGAGATGTATAAAAGAAAGAGACAGGAGGTCAAGAGAAAGGTGGAAGAGGTGAAAAAAGGGCAAATGAGAGATGGGGTGAGAGAGTATCATTAAATTTTAGGGAGAATAAAAAGATGTTCTGGAAGGAGGTAAATAAAGTGCGTAAGACAAGGGAGCAAATGGGAACTTCAGTGAAGGGCGCAAATGGGAAAGTGATAACAAGTAGTGGTGATGTGAGAAGGAGATGGAGTGAGTATTTTGAAGGTCTGTTGAATGTGTTTGATGATAGAGTGGCAGATATAGGGTGTTTTGGTCGAGGTGGTGTGCAAAGTGAGAGGGTTAGGGAAAATGATTTGGTAAACAGAGAAGAGGTAGTGAAAGCTTTGCGGAAGATGAAAGCCGGCAAGGCAGCAGGTTTGGATGGTATTGCAGTGGAATTTATTAAAAAAGGGGGTGACTGTATTGTTGACTGGTTGGTAAGGTTATTTAATGTATGTATGACTCATGGTGAGGTGCCTGAGGATTGGCGGAATGCGTGCATAGTGCCATTGTACAAAGGCAAAGGGGATAAGAGTGAGTGCTCAAATTACAGAGGTATAAGTTTGTTGAGTATTCCTGGTAAATTATATGGGAGGGTATTAATTGAGAGGGTGAAGGCATGTACAGAGCATCAGATTGGGGAAGAGCAGTGTGGTTTCAGAAGTGGTAGAGGATGTGTGGATCAGGTGTTTGCTTTGAAGAATGTATGTGAGAAATACTTAGAAAAGCAAATGGATTTGTATGTAGCATTTATGGATCTGGAGAAGGCATATGATAGAGTTGATAGAGATGCTCTGTGGAAGGTATTAAGAATATATGGTGTGGGAGGAAAGTTGTTAGAAGCAGTGAAAAGTTTTTATCGAGGATGTAAGGCATGTGTACGTGTAGGAAGAGAGGAAAGTGATTGGTTCTCAGTGAATGTAGGTTTGCGGCAGGGGTGTGTGATGTCTCCATGGTTGTTTAATTTGTTTATGGATGGGGTTGTTAGGGAGGTAAATGCAAGAGTTTTGGAAAGAGGGGCAAGTATGAAGTCTGTTGGGGATGAGAGAGCTTGGGAAGTGAGTCAGTTGTTGTTCGCTGATGATACAGCGCTGGTGGCTGATTCATGTGTGAAACTGCAGAAGCTGGTGACTGAGTTTGGTAAAGTGTGTGGAAGAAGAAAGTTAAGAGTAAATGTGAATAAGAGCAAGGTTATTAGGTACAGTAGGGTTGAGGGTCAAGTCAATTGGGAGGTGAGTTTGAATGGAGAAAAACTGGAGGAAGTGAAGTGTTTTAGATATCTGGGAGTGGATCTGGCAGCGGATGGAACCATGGAAGCGGAAGTGGATCATAGGGTGGGGGAGGGGGCGAAAATTCTGGTGGCCTTGAAGAATGTGTGGAAGTCGAGAACATTATCTCGGAAAGCAAAAATGGGTATGTTTGAAGGAATAGTGGTTCCAACAATGTTGTATGGTTGCGAGGCGTGGGCTATGGATAGAGTTGTGCGCAGGAGGATGGATGTGCTGGAAATGAGATGTTTGAGGACAATGTGTGGTGTGAGGTGGTTTGATCGAGTGAGTAACGTAAGGGTAAGAGAGATGTGTGGAAATAAAAAGAGCGTGGTTGAGAGAGCAGAAGAGGGTGTTTTGAAGTGGTTTGGGCATATGGAGAGGATGAGTGAGGAAAGATTGACCAAGAGGATATATGTGTCGGAGGTGGAGGGAACAAGGAGAAGAGGGAGACCAAATTGGAGGTGGAAAGATGGAGTGAAAAAGATTTTGTGTGATCGGGGCCTGAACATGCAGCAGGGTGAAAGGAGGGCAAGGAATAGAGTGAATTGGAGCGATGTGGTATACCGGGGCTGACGTGCTTTCAGTGGATTGAATCAAGGCATGTGAAGCCTCTGGGGTAAACCATGGAAAGCTGTGTAGGTATGTATATTTGCGTGTGTGGACGTATGTATATACATGTGTATGGGGGGGGGGGGATTGGGCCATTTCTTTCGTCTGTTTCCTTGCGCTACCTCGCAAACGCGGGAGACAGCGACAAAGTATAAAAAATATATATATATATATATATATATATATATATATATATATATATATATATATATATATATATATATATATATATATATATTCATTTATTAATCTGCTTTGTCGCTGTCTCCCGCGTTTGCGAGATAGCGCAAGGAAACAGACGACAGAAATGGCCCAACCCACCCTCATACACATGTATATACATACACGTCCACACACGCAAATATACATACCTATACATCTCAATGTACACATATATATACACACACAGACACATACATATATACCCATGCACACAATTCACACTGTCTGCCCCTATTCATTCACATCGCCACCTCGCCACACATGGAATACCATCCCCCTCCCCCTCATGTGTGCGAGGTAGCGCTAGGAAAAGAAAACAAAGGCCCCATTCGTTCACACTCAGTCTCTAGCTGTCATGCAATAATGCCCGAAACCACAGCTCCCTTTCCATATCCAGGCCCCACACAACTTTCCATGGTTCACCCCACACGCCTCACATGCCCTGATTCAATCCACTGGCAGCACGTCAACCCCGGTACACCACATCGATCCAATTCACTATATTCCTTGCCCTCCTTTCACCCTCCTGCATGTTCAGGCCCCGATCACTCAAAATCTTTTTCACTCCATCTTTCCACCTCCAATTTGGTCTCCCATTTCTCCTCGTTCCCTCCACCTCTGACACATATATCCTCTTGGTCAATCTTTCCTCACTCATTCTCTCCATGAGACCAAACCATTTCAAAACACCCTCTTCTGTTCTCTCAACCACGCTCTTCTTATTTCCACACATCTCTCTTACCCATACCATACTTACTCGATCAAACACCCTCCTGCGCACAACTCTATCCATAGCCCACGCCTCGCAACCATACATTGTTGGAACCACTATTCCTTCAAACATACCCATTTTTGCTTTCGAAGATAATGTTCTCGACTTCCACACATTCTTCAAGGCTCCCAGGATTTTCGCCCCCTCCCCACCCTATGATTCACTTCCGCTTCCATGGTTCCATCCGCTGCCAGATCCACTCCCAGATATCTAAAACACTTTACTTCCTCCAGTTTTTCTCCATTCAAACTTACCTCCCAACTGACTTGACACTCAACCCTACTGTACCTAATAACCTTGCTCTTATTCACATTTACTCTTAACTTTCTTCTTTCACACACTTTACTAAGCTCAGTCACCAGCTTCTGCAGTTTCTCACATGAATCAGCCACCAGCGCTGTATCATCAGCGAACAACAACTGACGCACTTCCCAAGCTCTCTCATCCACAACAGACTTCATACTTGCCCCTCTTTCCAAAACTCTTGCATTTACCTCCCTAACAACCCCATCCATAAACAAATTAAACAACCATGGAGACATCACACACCCCTGCCGCAAACTTACAGTCACTGAGAACCAATCACTTCCCTCTCTTCCTACACGTACACATGCCTTACATCCTCGATAAAAACTTTTCACTGCTTCTAACAACTTGCCTCCCACACCATATATTCTTAATACCTTCCACAGAGCATCTCTATCAACTCTATCATATGCCTTCTCCAGATCCATAAATGCTACAGACAAATCCATTTGCTTTTCTAGGTACTTCTCACATACATTCTTCAAAGCAAACACCTGATCCACACATCCTCTACCACTTCTGAAACCACAGTGCTCTTCTCCAATCTGATGCTATGTACATGCCTTCACCCTCTCAATCAATACCCTCCCTAATAATTTACCAGGAATACTCAACAAACTTATATATACATAACTTATATATATATATATATATATATATATATATATATATATATATATATATATATCTTTTCTTTTTTCTTTCAAACTATTCGCCATTTCCCGCATTAGCGAGGTAGCGTTAAGATCAGAGGACTGGGCCTTTGAGGGAATACCCTCACCTGGCCCAATTCTCTGTTCCTTCTTTTGGAAAATTAAAAAAAAACGAGAGGGGAGGATTTCCAGCCACCCGCTCCCTCCCCTTTTAGTCGCCTTCTACGACACGCAGGGAATATAATCGAGAGAGACTCTCCTCGAAGGCCGAGGCGGAGAAGGGTTCCATGTGAACATCAGTTGGACATGGGTTAGTCGATCCTAAGCCCAAGGCGAAAGCCTGATCCCACGTAGAGGCGACGACCCCAAGAGAAAAAGCTGAAGGGTTCGTTGGTTGGTAGAGGTAAGTGGCTTTAGTCTCGGTGGTGGTAGAATTCTTGCAGCTACCACTCCTGCTCCTATTGCTGCGGCTCCTACTACTGCTGATGATGATGATGATGATGCCAATGAATATATATATATATATATATATATATATATATATATATATATATATATATATATATATATATATATATATATATATATATATATATATATATATATATATATATATATATGTGAAGCGTCAAGGGTAAGCCATGAAAAGGCTTGTGGGGCCTGGATGTGGAAAGAGAGCTGTGGTTTCGGTGCATTATACATGACAGCTAGAGAATGAGTGTGAACAAATGTGGCCTTTGTTGTCTCTTCCTAGTGATACCTCGCGCACATGAGGGGGGAGGGGGTTGTTATTTCATGTGTGGCGGGGTGGAGATGGGAATTAATAAAGTCAGACAGTATGAATTATGCACATGTATATATATGTATATGTCTGTGTGTGTATATATATGCATACGTTGAGATGTATAGGTATGTATATTTGCATGTGTGGACATGTATGTATATACATGTGTATGTGGGTGGGTTGGGCCATTCTTTCGTCTGTTTCCTTGCGCTGCCTCGCTAACGCGGGAGACAGCAACAAAGCAAAATAATAATAATAATGATAATGATATATATATATATATATATATATATATATATATATATATATATATAAATATATATATATATATATATATATATATATATATATATATATATATATATATATATATATATATGTATACGTTGAAATGTATAGGTATGTATATATGTGCGTGTGTGGACGTGTATGTATATACATGTGTATGTGGGTGGGTTGGGCCATTCCTTTCGTCTGTTTCCTTGCGCTATCTCGCTAACGAGGGAGACACCGACAAAGTGTAATAAATAAACAAATATAAATATCATCTTCTTTATCATACTTAATCGCCGTCTCCCGCGATGGCGAGGTAGCGCAAGGAAACAGACGAAAGAATGGCCCAACCCACTCATATACACATGTATGAATGCCCACACACGCGCAGATACATACCTATACATTTCACTGTATACACGCATATACATACATAGATATACACATATATACAAATGTACATATTCATACTTGCTGCCTTCATCCATGCTCTTCGCCACCCCGCCACACAGGAAATACGCATATACATACCCATACATTTCAATGTATACATACATATACATACATATATATACACATATATACAAATGTACATATTCATACTTGCTGCCTTCATCCATGCTCGTCGCCACCCCGCCACACATGAAATAGCAACCCCCTCCCCTCGCGAGGTAGTGCTAGGAAAAGACAACAAAGGCCACGTTCGTTCACACTCAGTCTCTAGCTGTCATGTAATAATGCACCGAAACCACAGCTCCCTTTCCACATTCAGACCCCACAAACCTTTCCATGGTTTACTCCAGACGCTCCACATGCCCTAGTTCAGTCCAATGACAGCACGTCGACCCCGGTATACCACATTGTTCCAATTCACTATATATATCTCTATAATATCTATTCATTTATTTTACTTAACCGCCGTCTCCCGCGTCAGCGAGGTAGCGTAAGGAAGCAGACGGGGAATCACCTCAAGTCTCTAGGTGACCTTCTCCTGCATCTGTGATCTCTGTTGATCAATCATATCATCACTCTTACAAGACATTGTGTTAACGCAATCCTGGCAGATAGAGCCAAGAACAGATCATGGTGGCAGCTAACTAGGATAAAACACGTCTCCCGGACGCATGATTCTCCAGTGGCCGTCTATTGAGACTACATTGTGACAACATTGGCCTCTCTAACCAGTGGGTTAGAGGGGGAGTCAGGTAAGTCCTCATGACTCCTCTCCAATTGCCTGTGCTGCCTGTTAGCGACCCCACTCCTGGCAAATGCTCCTCATCCATCATCATCTTCACTACTCCGTCCCGCTCTATGATGCCGGTCTCATCACCACGTGATCTGGTCCGTCCCACGTGATCTAGTTCGTTCCACGTGACCTAGTTCGTTCCACGTGACCTAGTTCGTCCCACGTGACCTAGTTCGTCCCACGTGATCTAGTTCGTTCCACGTGACCTAGTTCGTCCCACGTGACCTAGTTCGTCCCACGTGATCTAGTTCGTTCCACGTGGTCTGGTCCTTTCCACAAGCTTAGTCTAGTCGTTCCCTCGAGGTCTGGTCCGTTCCATGTGGTCTGGTCCATACCAGACGACCCTCCTCACTCTTATCTGAGGGAATTCCTTCCTTCCTCACGACCCACTACCGCCTCAGGTCATCGTTGTCCGCGTCACGTCAACACCGTCTTCCGCTTGAACGCAATGTACTTCGCTCCTCCCACTTCATGGCCTCAACTCCCACAACTGACCTTTGGTCTTCGGATGGTCTACATCATGACGTCAGCTCCTCTGGTGCTGGGTCGGCCTACATCCAGTGGGCACTCAATCCCCACTTTGTTCAATGTACTAATCAATGCATTAATGAAATCGATTCCTCAGTGTCCTAGAAATATCACTCTAAACTATGATGATGATGTTCTTGTACACACCAAACATAACTTGAAATGCAGACTGTTCTTAACTGCATACACATAGCCGGTGAATAGTATGAAAGAAAGATATATATATATATATATATATATATATATATATATATATATATCATCCCTGGGGATAGGGGAGAAAGATTACTACCCACGTATTCCCTGCGTGTCGAAGAAGGCAACTAAGAGTGGCGGGAGCGAGTAGCTAGAAATCCTCCCTTCCTGTTTTTCTTTTCAAAATAGTGAACAGAGTAAAAAGCCAAGCGAGGAATTTTCCCTCTAAGGCTCTGTCATCTGTGCTTGACGCTCCTCACTAACGTGGGACATGGCGAGCATGTATGAAAAGAAAATTGTTACCACTGTAGAGAGTAACGGTATGATGAGACACGAACAATGAGTGTGTACATGAGCCACTCGTCAAACTGGTATATCTCTCCTCCCACATACTGCTTTCTGCCCAACCCAGATACTCTCAACTGCCTCTCCTGGTCAGACACTATCCACCTCCCCTCCTGGCCAGACACTATCCACCTCCCCTCCTGGTCAGACACTATCCACCTCCCCTCCTGGCCAGACACTATCCACTTCCCCTCCTGGTCAGACACTATCCACCTCCCCTCCTGGCCAGACACTATCCACTTCCCCTCCTGGTCAGACACTATCCACCTCCCCTCCTGGCCAGACACTATCCACCTCCCCTCCTGGTCAGACACTATCCACTTCCCCTCCTGGCCAGACACTATCCACCTCCCCTCCTGGCCAGACACTATCCACCTCCCCTCCTGGTCAGACACTATCCACTTCCCCTCCTGGTCAGACACTATCCACCTCCCCTCCTGGCCAGACACTATCCACCTCCCCTCCTGGTCAGACACTATCCACCTCCCCTCCTGGTCAGACACTATCCACTTCCCCTCCTGGTCAGACACTATCCACCTCCCCTCCTGGCCAGACACTATCCACCTCCCCTCCTGGTCAGACACTATCCACCTCCCCTCCTGGCCAGACACTATCCACCTCCCCTCCTGGTCAGACACTATCCACCTCCCCTCCTGGTCAGACACTATCCACCTCCCCTCCTGGCCAGACACTATCCACCTCTCCTCCTGGTCAGACACTATCCACCTCCCCGCCTGGTTACCCACATAATACTTACCTTCTCTCCTCCATTCTGAAGGTTTGCTTGTCATTCTTGACCTGGGCAGTTCATCACCATCACCATCAACCTCTTGACCATCACCATCACCATCACCGCTGTCTTCACTTTCACCTTAATCACCATTGCCCTTATCATCTTGAGTACCATTATCACCATTATCACGACCACTGTCGTCACCATTCTCATAATCCCAATCATCACTATCATCATGAATCACCATCATCATCACCCTGGTCACCACCGTCACCATCATCATCACCCTGGTCACCACCGTCACCATCATCATCACCCTGGTCACCACCGTCACCATCATCATCACCCTGGTCACCACCGTCACCATCACCATCACCCTGGTCACCACCGTCACCATCATCATCACCCTGATCACCACCGTCACCATCATCATCACCCTGGTCACCACCGTCACCATCATCATCACCCTGGTCACCACCGTCACCATCACCATCACCCTGGTCACCACCGTCACCATCACCATCACCCTGGTCACCACCACCACCATCATCATCACCCTGGTCACCACCGTCACCATCATCATCACCCTGGTCACCACCGTCACCATCACCATCACCCTGGTCACCACCGTCACCATCATCATCACCCTGATCACCACCACCACCATCATCATCACCCTGGTCACCACCGTCACCATCATCATCACCCTGGTCACCACCGTCACCATCACCATCACCCTGGTCACCACCACCACCATCATCATCACCCTGGTCACCATCACCACCATCATCATCACCCTGGTCACCACCGTCACCATCATCATCACCCTGGTCACCACCACCACCATCATCATCACCCTGGTCACCATCACCACCATCATCATCACCCTGGTCACCACCACCACCATCATCATCACCCTGGTCACCACCACCACCATCATCATCACCCTGGTCACCACCGTCACCATCATCATCACCCTGGTCACCACCGTCACCATCATCATCACCCTGGTCACCACCACCACCATCATCATCACCCTGGTCACCACCGTCACCATCATCATCACCCTGGTCACCATCACCACCATCATCATCACCCTGGTCACCACCGTCACCATCATCATCACCCTGGTCACCACCACCACCATCATCATCACCCTGGTCACCATCACCACCATCATCATCACCCTGGTCACCATCACCACCATCATCATCACCCTGGTCACCACCACCACCATCATCATCACCCTGGTCACCACCGTCACCATCATCATCACCCTGGTCACCACCGTCACCATCATCATCACCCTGGTCACCACCACCACCATCATCATCACCCTGGTCACCACCGTCACCATCATCATCACCCTGATCACCACCACCACCATCATCATCACCCTGGTCACCACCGTCACCATCATCATCACCCTGGTCACCACCGTCACCATCACCATCACCCTGGTCACCACCGTCACCATCATCATCACCCTGATCACCACCACCACCATCATCATCACCCTGGTCACCACCGTCACCATCATCATCACCCTGGTCACCACCGTCACCATCACCATCACCCTGGTCACCACCACCACCATCATCATCACCCTGGTCACCATCACCACCATCATCATCACCCTGGTCACCACCGTCACCATCATCATCACCCTGGTCACCACCACCACCATCATCATCACCCTGGTCACCATCACCACCATCATCATCACCCTGGTCACCACCACCACCATCATCATCACCCTGGTCACCACCACCACCATCATCATCACCCTGGTCACCATCACCACCATCATCATCACCCTGGTCACCACCACCACCATCATCATCACCCTGGTCACCACCGTCACCATCATCATCACCCTGGTCACCACCGTCACCATCATCATCACCCTGGTCACCACCACCACCATCATCATCACCCTGGTCACCACCGTCACCATCATCATCACCCTGGTCACCACCACCACCATCATCATCACCCTGGTCACCACCGTCACCATCATCATCACCCTGGTCACCACCACCACCATCATCATCACCCTGGTCACCACCGTCACCATCATCATCACCCTGGTCACCACCGTCACCATCATCATCACCCTGGTCACCACCGTCACCATCATCATCACCCTGGTCACCACCACCACCATCATCATCACCCTGGTCACCACCGTCACCATCACCATCACCCTGGTCACCACCGTCACCATCATCATCACCCTGGTCACCACCGTCACCATCATCATCACCCTGGTCACCACCACCACCATCATCATCACCCTGGTCACCACCGTCACCATCATCATCACCCTGGTCACCACCGTCACCATCATCATCACCCTGGTCACCACCACCACCATCATCATCACCCTGGTCACCACCACCACCATCATCATCACCCTGGTCACCATCACCACCATCATCATCACCCTGGTCACCACCGTCACCATCATCATCACCCTGGTCACCACCACCACCATCATCATCACCCTGGTCACCACCGACACCATCATCATCACCCTGGTCACCACCACCACCATCATCATCACCCTGGTCACCACCGTCACCATCATCATCACCCTGGTCACCACCGTCACCATCATCATCACCCTGGTCACCACCACCACCATCATCATCACCCTGGTCACCACCGTCACCATCATCATCACCCTGGTCACCACCGTCACCATCATCATCACCCTGGTCACCACCACCACCATCATCATCACCCTGGTCACCACCGTCACCATCATCATCACCCTGGTCACCACCGTCACCATCATCATCACCCTGGTCACCACCACCACCATCATCATCACCCTGGTCACCACCACCACCATCATCATCACCCTGGTCACCACCGTCACCATCATCATCACCCTGGTCACCACCGTCACCATCATCATCACCCTGGTCACCACCGTCACCATCATCATCACCCTGGTCACCACCACCACCATCATCATCACCCTGGTCACCACCGTCACCATCATCATCACCCTGGTCACCACCGTCACCATCATCATCACCCTGGTCACCACCACCACCATCATCATCACCCTGGTCACCACCGTCACCATCATCATCACCCTGGTCACCACCGTCACCATCATCATCATCCTGGTCACCACCACCACCATCATCATCACCCTGGTCACCACCACCACCATCATCATCACCCTGGTCACCACCGTCACCATCATCATGAATCACCATCAACTACAGCATTCGCTACAACAACAACACCTGGTACATACCTTGTAGTTTCCCTTGGTGTCAGAGAAGTATATGGTGGCCTTGGACTTGAAGTAGGCCATGACGCAGGCCGTCCCTTCCTTGTCATTGACGACGTAAGTACCGTCAGAGCGGGTGTACCCTACATCTGGGTGAGGGTACAACACTGGTTATATCATTACGTACACCAGCCTGACCCTCAACACACAGACAAACAAACATTCACCACATAACATCGTAAATCAGTTTAAAAATGATATCAGCTAAATGTCCACTTGTATGGCAGGCGATGATATATATCTCGCGTTGTTTGTTTACAAAACTTCTTCAGTAAAGCAAGGCTGTACTTCACTTGTGATGTGTGTGTGTGTGTGTGTGTGTGTGTGTGTGTGTGTGTGTGTGTGTGTGTGTGTGTTGAGTACGTACCCGTCTGAGCCAATGGTACTGGTAGCTCCTCATATTCCTCTTCACCATCCTCGCTGTACAGCTCATTATCCCCCTTTTCATATTCGTCATTGCCGCCGTCGTCAGCATCATCGTCATCATCGTCATCTTCAGGGTCATCATCTGGCCTGAGGACCTGCGGACGGCGTGGCGCGTTCCTCTTGCCAGCGATGTCAACAGCACGAGCCTCACTATCCAGGTCGCCTCCCTCCACCGCTGCTGCTGCTGCTGCTGCTGCTGCTACCACGGGTGTTCCTACTCGCTTCTGCTCAGCAGACAAGGACGGCGTCACGGGAACTTGCTGTGGTTTCGGTTGTGCATGGCTGAAGGGTCTCTGACTGACGTCCGATTCGTTGGTAATATTTTTGGCGATGAGCGTGAGGCTCGTAGCTCGAGCGACGACGGGTCGGGCGGTCGCTGCCGTGCACTCCGCAGCCAGCGCCGCTATCCCTGCCGGGTATAGGTCACACATTACGCACGTACCACACTGGTCACACAGGTCACACATTACGCACGTACCACACTGGTCACACAGGTTACACATTACGCACGTACCACACTGGTCACACAGGTCACACATTACGCATGTACCACACTGGTCACACAGGTCACACATTACGCATGTACCACACTGGTCACACAGGTCACACATTACACATGTACCACACTGGTCACACAGGTCACACATTACACATGTACCACACTGGTCACACAGGTCACACATTACGCACGTACCACACTGGTCACACAGGTCACACATTACGCATGTACCACACTGGTCACACAGGTCACACATTACACATGTACCACACTCGTCACACAGGTTACACATTACGCATGTACCACACTGGCCACACAGGTCACACATTACGCATGTACCACACTGGTCACACAGGTCACACATTACGCATGTACCACACTGGTCACACAGGTCACACATTACGCACGTACCACACTGGTCACACAGGTCACACATTACGCATGTACCACACTGGTCACACAGGTCACACATTACGCATGTACCACACTGGTCACACAGGTCACACATTACACATGTACCACACTGGTCACACAGGTCACACATTACACATGTACCACACTGGTCACATAGGTCACACATTACACATGTACTACACTGGTCACACAGGTCACACATTACACATGTACCACACTCGTCACACAGGTCACACATTACGCAAGTACCACACTGGTCACACAGGTTACACATTACGCACGTACCACACTGGTCACACAGGTCACACATTACGCATGTACCACACTGGTCACACAGGTCACACATTACGCATGTACCACACTGGTCACACAGGTCACACATTACGCACGTACCACACTGGTCACACAGGTCACACATTACGCATGTACCACACTGGTCACACAGGTCACACATTACACATGTACCACACTCGTCACACAGGTTACACATTACGCATGTACCACACTGGCCACACAGGTCACACATTACGCAATGTACCACACTGGTCACACAGGTTACACATTACGCATGTACCACACTGGTCACACAGGTTACACATTGCGCATGTACCACACTGGTCACACAGGTCACACATTACGCACGTACCACACTGGTCACACAGGTTACACATTACGCACGTACCACACTGGTCATACAGGTCACACATTACGCATGTACCACACTGGTCACACAGGTCACACATTACGCATGTACCACACTGTCACACAGGTCACACATTACGCACGTACCACACTGGTCACACAGGTCACCACATTACGCATGTACCACACTGGTCACACAGGTCACACATTACACATGTACCACACTCGTCACACAGGTTACACATTACGCATGTACCACACTGGCCACACAGGTCACACATTACGCATGTACCACACTGGTCACACAGGTTACACATTACGCATGTACCACACCGGTCACACAGGTTACACATTGCGCATGTACCACACTGGTCACACAGGTCACACATTACGCACGTACCACACTGGTCACACAGGTTACACATTACGCATGTATCACACTGGTCACACAGGTCACACATTACGCACGTACCACACTGGTCACACAGATCACACATTACGCATGTACCACACTGGCCACACAGGTCACACATTACGCACGTACCACCCTTGTCACACAGGTCACACATTACGCACGTACACCACTTGTCACACAGGTCACACATTAAGCACGCGCCAGATCACACACAGGTCACACATTGCACACTTGCCAGGTCACAGACGTCACATATCACACACTCGTTAGGATACACAGGTTGCACACTACACGCCTGCCAGGTCACAAGGGTCACACATGACAAATCTACAAGGAAACACAGGACACCTGTCAAAATAGGTCACACACTATCAACTTGACAGGTCAAAGGAACTACAACTTACACCTGCCAGATCACAAGGGTTACACACAAGACAGTTACCAGGTCACAGGGGTCACAAATCACACCTGTCAGGTCACAGGGTCACAAACCACACACCTGCCAAGTGATATGGGATATAATCCACACATCTGCTTCGACAGAAATCATCATGTGTAACTCATTAAGAGAAAGTTTAAACTAAACTTTGTCTGTAGTAGAAAAACAAAAGTTGCATTACTCGATTACCAAATATGACACAAGCTGAGAAGTTAATCTCAAACTGCAAGCTACTACTCACCTTCTGCTCTTTCTTCGTGAAGCTCAATTCATGGACTGTTTCTCCTATCACACAACCTTTTAAACTTTAAACGCAGGGGTTCTAGTGGGAGATGCTGACGAAGGCGGTACCGCTGGATTTCTTCCACTCTGTGAAGCTGATACATAACGAGGTTCTTTTACCTGTAAGTCTTCCTATTCCCTCAAGACAAAGTCTCCACAAAGTAGGTACGGCTCTGACGTAATGGGGGAGTGGGAGATGTAAACATTCTACTTCAGATGTAGAGGGTGTATGGGATCGATTGGCGCCACCTCCGCCAAGATCCACTAACTAGAACATGATCAGTAAAGACGTCCTGCAGCGTCCTCTATGTAATTTCCTTAAGCCTCGTACAAAGCGTACGGCCCCGCAGCTAACTAGTGGTTCTGCGGACGGCTGACAACATACATCCACTTGGCGCTTTGCTCACATTCTACAGAACTTCATCATTTTGAAGATCGATTTACAACCCAATAAAGCTCTATAGAAACTCAAGAAACCAAGAGGTAGATGTGTGCCATGAGTCTGCGTCCCTACTGTGACCGGCACAACGAAAAGTACAACAAAAGACTGAAATATCATGTTATTGTTGGTTATACGCTACGCTGTGGCCACTTGGCTGTCTTGTCCATTGCTTGATGGTAATGGAGGAAGGAAAGTAACGTGTCCTGGTCCGGATTACATATATGAAAACTTGTGTAATGACGACCATCACGTCCTTGCTCCACCTCGAACCACCACGAGTCACGTGATTTCGTTTTACGTTCGTAGATTATAACCAGACTGGTCCACTAACTGTCAAACAAGACCAACTGACATTACACTACAAGAAAAGAGGATCTGTACTTCCTACAGGATCATATGGATCTCAGGAAGTTCTGATGTCGACTGCTCAAGAATGTAGGTCCGCCGACACTACAATGACCAGATATCCAAGGCAAGGTAATGGATGTAACGTACTAATGTGGAGCTAGACTTCATTTCAAAACGTAATACAGAAAGAAATTGCTATAAGATCCAGATATATTACAGATTTTTTAAAAATCCGGTTCATAATCTATGGTTCTATATACTGGATACGTGCAGAAAAATCCTCAGTGTGTGGTTTGGTGAGCGACATCAGAGAGCAGTCAGTTGACCACACACTTGCAGACTCACGTTCATTTCTATCATCGTGTAGGTTTAATTCGAGTGCTCGTTCCTCACTCGATAACTAACTACCCAGTGGTCGATATTCTTACTGAATAAGACCACGTTCAATTCATCTTAACCACTGAGTTTAAGGTTATTCGTTCTGCAGAGGTTCCTAGCTTGATGAGACTTTGCTTGATGAGGCTCCTAGCATGATGAGACTCCTAGCTTGATGAAGCTCTTAGCTTGAAGAGGCTTCTGTTTTGATAAAGCTCTCAGCTTGGTGAGGCTCCTAGCATGATAAGGCTCCTAGCTTGATGAGGCTCCTAGCTTGATGAGGCTCCTAGCATGATTAGGCTCCTAGCTTGATGAGGCTCCTACTAGCATAATAAGGCTCCTGGCTTAATAAGGCTCCTAGCATGATAAGGCTTCTCACATGAAAAGAATCCTAGCTTGATAAGGCTTCTAGCTTGATGAGGTTCTTTGCTTGATGAGTCTTCTAGCTTGATAGGGCTCCCAGTTTGATGAGGCTCTTAGCTTGATAAGGCTCCTAGCTTGATGAAGCTTTTAGCTAAATAAGGTTTCTAGCTTGATGAGGCTCCCAGCTTGATGAGGATCCTAGCATGACGAGGCTACTATCTTGATATCTTGATGAGGCTCCTAGCATGATGAGGCCCCTAGCATGATGAGGTTTCTAGCATGATGAGGCCCCTAGCATGATAAGGTTCCTAGCATGATGAGGCCCCTAGCATGATGAGGTTCCTAGCATGATGAGGCCCCTAGCATGATGAGGTTCCTAGCATGATGAGGCCCCTAGCATGATGAGGTTCCTAGCATGATGAGGCCCCTAGCATGATGAGGTTCCTAGCATGATGAGGTTCCTAGCATGATGAGGCCCCTAGCATGATGAGGTTCCTAGCATGATGAGGCTCCTAGCATGATGAGGCCCCTAGCATGATGAGGCCCCTAGCATGATGAGGCCCCTAGCATGATGAGGTTCCTAGCATGATATGGCCCCTAGCATGATGAGGTTCCTAGCATGATGAGGCCCCTAGCATGATGAGGTTCCTAGCATGATGAGGCCCCTAGCATGATGAGGTTCCTAGCATGATGAGGCCCCTAGCATGATGAGGTTCCTAGCATGATGAGGCCCCTAGCATGATGAGGTTCCTAGCATGATGAGGCCCCTAGCATGATGAGGTTCCTAGCATGATGAGGTTCCTAGCATGATGAGGCCCCTAGCATGATGAGGTTCCTAGCATGATGAGGCTCCTAGCATGATGAGGACCCTAGCATGATGAGGCCCCTAGCATGATGAGGCCCCTAGCATGATGAGGCCCCTAGCATGATGAGGTTCCTAGCATGATGAGGCCCCTAGCATGATGAGGTTCCTAGCATGATGAGGCCCCTAGCATGATGAGGTTCCTAGCATGATGAGGTTCCTAGCATGATGAGGCCCCTAGCATGATGAGGTTCCTAGCATGATGAGGTTCCTAGCATGATGAGGTTCCTAGCATGATGAGGCCCCTAGCATGATGAGGTTCCTAGCCTGATGAGGCCCCTAGCATGATGAGGTTCCTAGCATGATGAGGCCCCTAGCATGATGAGGTTCCTAGCATGATGAGGCCCCTAGCATGATGAGGCCCCTAGCATGATGAGGTTCCTAGCATGATGAGGTTCCTAGCTTGATGAGGTTCCTAGCATAATGAGGCTCCTAGCATGATGAGGCTCCTTGCTTAACGAGGTTCTTTGATTGATGAGTCTTCTAGCTTAATAAGGCTCCTAGTTTGATGAGGCTCTTAGCATGATAAGACTCCTAGCTTGATGAAGCTCTCAGCTAGATGAGGTTTCTAGCTTGATAACGCTCCTAGCTTGCTGAGACCCCTAACTTGATGAGGATCCTATCATGATGAGGCTCCAATTTTGATGAGGCTCCTAGCATGATGAGGCTCGTATCTTGATAAGGCTTCTATCTTAATGAGGCTCCTAACATGATGAGGCTCTAGCTTGATGAGACTCCTAACTTGATGAGGCTCCTAGCATGATAAAGCTCCTAGCTTGGTGAGGCCCCTTACATCATAAGCTTCTTAGCTTAATGAGGCCCCTAGCATGATGAGGCTACAAGCATGATGAAGCTAAGTCTTAGCATGATAAGGCTACAAGCTTCATGAGGCTCCTAGCATGTAAGGTTCCAAGCTTCATGAGGATCCTAGCATGATAAGGATCCGTTTTGATGAGGATCCTATCTTGATAAGGCTCCTAGCTTGATGAGGCGCCTAGCATGATGAGGCTCCTAGCTTGATGAGGCTCCTAGCATGATGAGGCTCCTTGTCCAATGAGGTTCTTTGATTGATGAGTCTTCTAGCTTAATAGGGCTCCTAGTTTGATGAGGCTCTTAGCATGATAAGGCTCCTAGCTTGATGAAGCTCTTAGCTAGATGAGGTTTCTAGCTTGATAAGGCTCCTAGCTTGATGAAGCTCTTAGCTAGATAAGGTTTCTAGCTTGATAAGGCTCCTAGCTTGATGAGACTCCTAGCTTGATGTGGATCCTATCATGATGAGGCTCCAATTTTGATGAGGCTCCTTGCATGATGATGCTTGTATCTTGATAAAGCTCCTATTTTGATGAGGCTCCTAGCATGATGAGGCTCCTAGCTTGATGAGACTCCTAACTTGATGAGGCTCCTAGGATGCTAAAGCTCCTACCTTGGTGAGACCCCTAGCATCATAAGGCTCTTTGCTTATTGAGGCCCCTAGCATGATGAGGTTTGTGTACAAGCATGAAGCTCTTAGCATAAGATTACTAGCTTCATAAGGCTCCTAGAATAATAAGGCTACTAGTTTGATGGAGATCCTAGCATGATGAGGATCGTATCTTGATGAGGATCCTATGTTGAAGAGTCTCCTAGCTTGATGAGGCTCCTAGCATGATGAGGCTCCTAGTTTGATGAGACTCCACCCCACCATACATGAAATGGAACCCCCCTCCCCCCGCGAGCGCGCGAGGTAGCGCTAGGAAAAGACAGTAAAGGCCACTTTCGTTCACACTCAGTCTCTAGATGTCATGTGTAATGCACCGAAGCCACAGCTCTCTTTCCACATCTAGGCCCCACAGAACTTTCCATGGCTTACCCCCAGACGCTTCACATGCCCTGGTTCAATCCATTAACAGAACGTTGACCCCGGTATAACACATCGTTCCAATTCACTCTATTCCTTGCACGCCTCACTCAAAATCTTTTTCATTCCATCCTTCCACCTTTAATTTGGTCTTCCACATCTCGTTTCCTCCACCTCTGACACATATATCCTCTTGGTCAATCTTTCCTCACTCATTCTCTCCATGTGACCGAACCATTTCAATACACCCTCTTCTGCTCTCTCAACTACACTCTTTTTATTACCAAACATCTCTCTTAACCTTTCATTACTTACTCGATCAAACCACCTCACACCACATACTGTCCTCAAACATCTCATTTCCAACACATCCACCCTCCTCCGCACAACTCTATCCATAGCCTACGCCTCGCAACCATATAACATTGTTGGAGCCACTAATCCTTCAAACATACCCATATCCATTTAAACTTACCTCCCAATTTACTTGACCCTCAACCCCAGTGAACCTAATAACCTTGCTCTCAACTTTCTTCTTTCACACACTTTACCAAACTCAGTTACCAACTACTGCAGTTTCTCACCCGATTCAGCCAACAGCGCTGTACCAACGGCGAACAACAACTGACTCACTTCCCAAGCCCTCTCATTCACAACAAACTGCATACTTGCTCCTCTCTTCAAAACTCTTGCATTCACCTCCCTAACAACCCCATCCATAAACAAATTAAACAACCATGGAGACATCACGCACCCCTGCCGCAAATCGACATTCACTGGAAACAATCACTTTCCTCTCTTCCTACTTTTACACATGCCGTACATCCTCTATAAGAACTTCAGAGCTTCTAGCAACTTACCTTCCACACCACATACTCTTAATACCTTCCACAGAGCATCTTAATCAACTCTTATCATATGTCTTCTCCAGATCCATAAATGTTACATACAAATCTATTTGCTTTTCTAAATATTTCTCACATACATTCTTCAAAGCAAACACCTGATCCACAAATCCTCTCCCACTTCCGAAACCACGCTGCTCTTCCCCAATTTCATGCTTTGTACATGCTTTCACCCTCTCAGTCAATACCCTCCCATATAATTTCCAAGGAATACTCAAAACATATAACTCTGTAATTTGAACACTCACCTTTATCCCCTTTGCCTTTCTACAATGGCACTATACATGCATTCTGCCACTCCTCAGGCACTTCACCATGAACCATACATACACTGAATATCCTCACCAACCAGTCCCTTTTTTAATAGATTCCACCACAATATCATCCAAACCCGCTGCCTTCCCGGCTTTCATCTTCTGCAAAGCTTTCACTACCTCTTCTCTGTTTACCAAATCATTCTCCCTGACCCTCTCACTTCGCACACCACCTTGAGCTGAAACGCCCTATATCTGCCACTCTATCATCAAAGGCATTCAACAAACCTTCAAAATACTCACTCCATCTCCCTCTCACCTCACCACCACCTGTTATTGCCTGTCCATTTGCCCCCTTCACCGATGTTCCCATTTGTTCTCTTGTCTTACGCACTTTATTTACCTCCTTCCAAAGCATCTTTTTATTCTCCCTCAAATTTTATGATACTCTCACCCCAACCCTCATTTGCCCTCTTTTACACCTCTTGCACCTTTCTCTTGACCTCTTGCCTCTCTCTTTATATATCTCTCAGTCATTTGCACTATTTCCCTGCAAAAATCATCTAAATGCCTTTCTCTTCTCTTTCAATAACAATCTTACTTCTTCACCCCACCACTCACTACCCTTTCTAATCTACCCATCTCCCACCTTTCTCATACCCCAGGCATCTTTTGCGCAAGCCATCACTGCTTTCCTAAATACATCCCATTCCTATCTCACTTTCCTTTCGTTATTTGATCTCACCTTTTTCCATTCTGTATTCAATCTCTCCTGGTATTTCCACACACAAGTCTCCTTTCCAAGCTCACTCACTCTCACCACTCTCTTCACCCTAGCATTCTCTCTCTTTTCTGAAAAGCTCTACATATCTTCGCCTTCGCCTCCACAAGATAATGATCAGACATCCCTCCAGTTGCCCGTCTCAGCACATTAACATCCAAAAGTCTCTCTTTCACGTGCATTTCAATTAACATGTAATCCAATAACGCTCTCTGGCCATCTCGCCTTCTTACATACGTATATCTATGTATATCTCTCTTTTTTAAACCAGGTATTCCCAATCACCAGTTCTTTTTCAGCACATAAATCTACAAGCTCTTCGACATTTCCATTGACAACACTGAACACCCCCAAGTACACCAATTATACCTCAACTGCCACATTAATCACCTTTGCATCCCTGGGGATAGGGGAGAAAGAATACCTCCCAAGTATTCCCCGCATGTCGTAGAAGGCGACTAAAGGGGACGAGAGCGGGGGGCTAGAAACCCTCCCCTCCTTGTATTCTAACTCTCTAAACGGTGAAACAGAAGAAGGACTCATGCGGGAGTGCTCATCCTCCTCGAAGGCTCAGACTGGGGTGTCTAGATGTGTGTGGATGTAACCAAGATGAGAAATAAAGAGAGATAGGTAGTATGTTTGAGGAAAGGAACCTGGATGTTTTGACTCTGAGTGAAACGAAGCTCAAGGGTAAAGGAGTAGAGTGGTTTGGGAATATATTGGGAGTAAAGTCAGGGGTTAGTGAGAGGACAAGAGCAAAGAAAGGAGTAGCACTACTCCTGAAGCAGAAGTTTTGGGAGTATGTGATAGAATGTAAGAAAGCAACCTCTAGATTTATATATATGTATGGATGGAAAGAGATGGGTGATTATTGGTGCTTATGCATCTGGTCATGAGAAGAAAGATCATGAGAGGTAAGTGTTTTGGGAGCAGCTGAGTGAGTGTGTTATCAGCTTTGATGCACGAGACCGGGTTATAGTGATGGGCGATTTAAATGCGAAGGTGAGTAATGTGGCAGTTGAGGGTATAATTGGTGTACATGGGGTGTTCAGCGTTGTAAATGGAAATGGTGAAGAGCTTGTGGATTCGTGTGCTGAAAAAAGAGTGGTAATTAGGAATACCTAGTTTAAAAAGAGATATACATAAGTATACGTATGTGAGTAGGAGAGATAGTCAAAGGGCATTATTGGATTGTGTTTATTGATAGGCGTGCAAAAGAGAGACTTCTGGATGTTAATGTGCTCAGAGGGGTAGCTGGAGCTATGTCTGATCACTATCTTATGGAGGCGAAGGTGAGGATTTGTAGAGTTTTTTCAGAAAAGAAGAGAGAATGTTGGGAAGAAGAGAGTGGTGAGACTAATTGAGCTTGAAAAGGACACTTGTGTGAGGGGGTACCAGGAGAGATTTAGTGTATAATGGCAAAAGGTGAGAGCAAATGACGTGAGGGGAGTGGGTGAGGAATGAGATGTATTTAGGGAAGCAGTGATGACTTGCGCTAAAAGTGCATGTTGCATGAGAAAGGTGGAAAGTGGGGAAATCTGAAAGGATGGTGAGTGGTGGGATGGAGAAGTAAGGTTGTTAGTGAAAGAGAAAAGAGAGGCGTTTGGACGTTACTTGCAGGGAAGTAATGCAAATGACCGTGAGACGTGTAAAAGAAAGCGGTAGGAGGTAAAGAGAAAGGTGCAAGAGTTGAAAAAGAGGGCAAATGAGAGGTAGGGTGAGAGAGTATCATTAAATTTTTGGGAGAATAGAAAGATGTTTAGGAGGGAGGTAAATAACGCGTAAGACAAGAGAACAAATGGGAACATCGGTGAAGGGGCAAGTGGGGAAGTAATAACAGATAGTAATGACGTGAGAAGGAGATGGAGTAAGTATTTTGAAGGTTTGTTGAGTGTGTTTGAGTGGCAGATATAGGGTGTTTTAGTCGTGATGGTGTGCGAAGTGAGGAAAAATGGTTTGATAACCAGAGAAGAGGTAATGAAAGCTTTGCGCAAGATGGAAGCCGGCAAGGTGGCAGGTCTGGATAGTCTTGCAGTGGAATTTATTAAAAAAAGGGGTGACTGTGTTGTTGACTGGTTGGTGAGGATATTCATTGTATGTATGGATCATTGTGAAGTGCCTGAGGATTGGCGGAATGCATGCATAGTGCCATTGTACAAAGGGAAGGGGGATAAAGGAGAATTTTCAAATTACAGAGGCATACGTTGGTTGAGTATGGGAGGGTATTGATTAAAAGGGTAAAGGCATGTACAGAGCATCAGATTGGGGAAGAGCAGTGTGGTTTAAGAAGTAGGAGAGGATGTGTGGATCAAGTGGTTCCTTTGAAGAATGTATGTGAGAAATACTTAGAAAAACAGATAGATTTGTATGTAGCATTTATGGATCTGGAGAAGGCATACGATAGGGTTGATAGAGATGCTTTGTGGAAGGTATTAAGAGTATATAGTGTAAGAGGTAAGGTGCTAGAAGCAGTGAAAAGTTCTTACTAAGGATGTAAGGCATGTGTACGTGTAAGAAGAGAGGAAAGTGATTGATTTTCAGTGAATGTCGGTTTGAGGCAGGTGTGTGGAATGCCTCCATGGTTGTTTAAATTGTTTATGGAAGGGGTTGTTGGGAGGTGAATACAAGAGTTTTTAAGAGAGGGGCAAGTATGCAGTCTGTTGCGGATGAGAGGGTTTGGGAAGTGAGTCAGCTGTTGTTTGCTGATGATACATCGCTGGTGGCTGATTCGGATGAGAAACTGCAGAAGTTGGTGACTGAGTTTGGTAAAGTGTGTGAAAGAAGAAAGCTGAGAGTAAATGTGAATAAGAGCAATGTTATTAGGCTCAGTAGGGTTGAGGGATAAGTTAATTGGGAGGTAAGTCTGAATGGAGAAAAACTGGAGAAAGTGAAGTGTTTTAGATATCTGGGAGTGGATTCGGCAGCGGATGGAACCATGGAAGCGGAAGTGAGTCACAGGATGGGGGGAGGGCGCGAAGCTTCTGAGAGCGTTGAAGAATGTGTGGAAGGCAACAACGTTATCTCGGAGAGCAAAAATGGGTATGTTTGAAGGAATAGTGGTTCCATCAATGTTATATGATTGCAAGGCGTGGGTTATAGATAGGGTTGTGCGGATGAGGGTGGATGTGTTGGAAATGAAATGTCTGAGGACAATATGTGGTGTGAGGTGGCTTGATCGAGTAAGTAATGAAAGGGTAAGAGAGATGTGTTGTAATATAATGAGTGTGGTTGAGAGAGCAGAAGAGGGTGTATTGAAATGGTTTGGTCACATGGAGAGAATGAGTGAGGAAAGATTGATAAAGAGGATATATGTGTCAGAGGTGGAGGGAACGAGAAGTGGGGGACCAAATTGGAGGTGGAAAGATGGAGTGAAAAAGATTTTGAGCGATCGGGGCCTGAACATACAGGCGGGTGAGAGGAGTGTAAGGAATAGAGTGAATTGGAACGATGTGGTATCCCGGGGTCGATGTGCTGTCAATGGATCGAACCAGGGCATGTAAAGCGTCTGGGGTAAACCATGGAAAGGTCTGTGGGGCCTGGATGTGGAAAGGGAGCTGTGGTTTCGGTGCATTATACATGACATCTAGAAACTGAGTGTGAACGAATGTGGCTCTTTTTGTCTTATCATGGTGATATCTCGCTGGAGGGAGGTATGCAATTTCATGTCTAGCTGGGTGGCGACGAAAATGTATGAAGGCTGCAAGTATATTTTTTTTTTTTTTTTTGCTTTGTCGCTGTCTCCCGCGTTTGCGGGGTAGCGCAAGGAAACAGACGAAAGAAATGGCCCAACCCACCCCCATACACATGTATATACATACGTCCACACACGCAAATATACACACCTACACAGCTTTCCATGGTTTACCCCAGACGCTTCACATGCCCTGATTCAATCCACTGACAGCACGTCAACCCCGGTATACCACATCGCTCCAATTCACTCTATTCCTTGCCCTCCTTTCACCCTCCTGCATGTTCAGGCCCCGATCACACAAAATCTTTTTCACTCCATCTTTCCACCTCCAATTTGGTCTCCCTCTTCTCCTCGTTCCCTCCACCTCCGACACATATATCCTCTTGGTCAATCTTTCCTCACTCATTCTCTCCATGTGCCCAAACCATTTCAAAACACCCTCTTCTGCTCTCTCAACCACGCTCTTTTTATTTCCACACATCTCTCTTACCCTTACGTTACTTACTCGATCAAACCACCTCACACCACACATTGTCCTCAAACATCTCATTTCCAGCACATCCATCCTCCTGCGCACAACTCTATCCATAGCCCACGCCTCGCAACCATACAACATTGTTGGAACCACTATTCCTTCAAACATACCCATTTTTGCTTTCCGAGATAATGTTCTCGACTTCCACACATTCTTCAAGGCTCCCAGAATTTTCGCCCCCTCCCCCACCCTATGATCCACTTCCGCTTCCATGGTTCCATCCGCTGCCAGATCCACTCCCAGATATCTAAAACACTTCACTTCCTCCAGTTTTTCTCCATTCAAACTCACCTCCCAATTGACTTGACCCTCAACCCTACTGTACCTAATAACCTTGCTCTTATTCACATTTACTCTTAACTTTCTTCTTTCACACACTTTACCAAACTCAGTCACCAGCTTCTGGAGTTTCTCACATGAATCAGCCACCAGCGCTGTATCATCAGCGAACAACAACTGACTCACTTCCCAAGCTCTCTCATCCCCAACAGACTTCATACTTGCCCCTTTTTCCAAAACTCTTGCATTCACCTCCCTAACAACCCCATCCATAAACAAATTAAACAACCATGGAGACATCACACACCCCTGCCGCAAACCTACATTCACTGAGAACCAATCACTTTCCTCTCTTCCTACACGTACACATGCCTTACATCCTCGATAAAAACTTTTCACTGCTTCTAACAACTTGCCTCCCACACCATATATTCTTAATACCTTCCACAGAGCATCCCTATCAACTCTATCATATGCCTTCTCCAGATCCATAAATGCTACATACAAATCCATTTGCTTTTCTAAGTATTTCTCACATACATTCTTCAAAGCAAACACCTGATCCATACATCCTCTACCACTTCTGAAACCACACTGCTCTTCCCCAATCTGATGCTCTGTACATGCCTTCACCCTCTCAATCAATACCCTCCCATATAATTTACCAGGAATACTCAACAAACTTATACCTCTGTAATTTGAGCACTCACTCTTATCCCCTTTACCTTTGTACAATGGCACTATGCACGCATTCCGCCAATCCTCAGGCACCTCACCATGAGTCATACATACATTAAATAACCTTACCAACCAGTCAATAATACAGTCACCTCCTTTTTTAATAAATTCCACTGCAATACCATCCAAACCTGCTGCCTTGCCGACTTTCATCTTCCGCAAAGCTTTTACTACCTCTTCTCTGTTTACCAAATCATTTTCCCTAACCCTCTCACTTTGCACACCACCTCGACCAAAACACCCTATATCTGCCACTCTATCATCAAACACATTCAACAAACCTTCAAAATACTCACTCCATCTCCTTCTCACATCACCACTACTTGTTATCACCTCTCCATTTGCGCCCTTCACTGAAGTTTCCATTTGCTCCCTTGTCTTACGCACTTTATTTACCTCCTTCCAGAACATCTTTTTATTCTCCCTAAAATTTAATGATACTCTCTCACCCCAACTCTCATTTGCCCTTTTTTTCACCTCTTGCACCTTTCTCTTGACCTCCTGTCTCTTTCTTTTATACATCTCCCACTCAATTGCATTTTTTCCCTGCAAAAATCGTCCAAATGCCTCCCTCTTCTCTTTCACTAATACTCTTACTTCTTCATCCCACCACTCACTACCCTTTCTAATCAACCCACCTCCCACTCTTCTCATGCCACAAGCATCTTTTGCGCAATCCATCACTGATTCCCTAAATACATCCCAAGTATATGTATATAAATATATATATAAATATATTTTTTTTTCTTTTTTTTTTTGTCGCTGTCTCCCGCGTTTGCGAGGTAGCGCAAGGAAACAGACGAAAGAAATGGCCCAACCCCCCTCCATACACATGTATATACATACGTCCACACACACAAATATACATACCTACACAGCTTTCCATGGTTTACCCCAGACGCTTCACATGCCCTGATTCAATCCACTGACAGCACGTCAACCCCGGTATACCACATCGCTCCAATTCACTCTATTCCTTGCCCTCCTTTCACCCTCCTGCATGTTCAGGCCCCGATCACACAAAATCTTTTTCACTCCATCCTTCCACCTCCAATTTGGTCTCCCTCTTCTCCTCGTTCCCTCCACCTCCTCTTGGTCAATCTATATATATATATATATATATATATATATATATATATATATATATATATATATATATATATATATATATATATATATATATATATATATGTATATATATATATGTGTGTGTGTGTATGTGTGTGTGTGCGTGTGTGCGTGTATGGGCCTTTATGTATATACATGTGTATCTGGGTGGGTTGGGCCATTCCTCGTCTGTTTCCTTGCGCTACCTCGCTCACGCGGGAGACGGCGATAAAGTATAATAAATATGAATAAAAAATTAATTGGTGAGCAGCTTCCAGAGTTGTGTGCTGAAATAGAACTAGCGATTGGGAATGCCTGGTTTTAAAAAAACGGACATACTCAAATATACGTATGTGAGTAGGAAAGATGGTCAGAGGACATTCTTGGATTACATGCTGAATGATAAGCGTGCAAAAGAGAGACTTTTGGATGTGAAAGTGCTGAGAGGGGCAGCTGCTGGAATACCTGAAAATTACCGTGTGGAGACGAGTGTGAAGGTTCGACGAGGTTTTCCGAAAAGAGGAAACGTTTTAGATGAGGAGATAGCGGTAAATGTAAGCGAACTTGCAAAGGAGATTTATCTGAAGAAATACCAGGAGAGATTGAGTGTAGAATGGCAAAAGGTTAAAGTAAACGAAGCTAGAGGAGTGGATGATGAATGGAAGGTATTTAGGGGAGCAGTGCTAGCATATGCGGGACACGCGTGTGCATACGTATGGTGGGAGCTGGGCATATTAGAAAGGGTAGTGATTGGTGGGAGAAAATAAAGTCACCAGTGAAATGCGAAGCGAGATATATATATGCAGTACTTACAAGGAAGGAGTTCAGATGATTGGGAAATGTGCAAGAGAAAGTGGCAGGACGTTAAGAGAAAGGTGTAGAGGTTCAAACCATTTCAACAAACCCGGTTTTGCTCTCTCAACCACACTGATACCACACATCTTACTTTATTACCACACATCTCTCTTACCCTTTCATTAATCACTCAAACCATCTCCAAAATTTCATTTCCAACACATCCACCCTCCTCCGCACAATCCTATCTATAGCCCATGCTTCGCAGCCATATGATATGGATGGAACTACTATTCCTTCAAATATACCTATTTTTGCACTTCAAAATAACCTCTCTTTCCACACATTCCTCATCGCTCTCAGAACCTTCGCCCCCTCCCCCATCGTATGACTCACTTCCGCTTCCAGGGTTCCATCGCTGCTAATTCCACTCCCATATATCGAAAACACTTCACTTACTCCAATCTTTCTCTATTCAAACTTACATCCCAACTCGCTTGTCCCTCAACCCTGCTAAACTTAATAACCTTGCTTTTATTCACATTTACTCTCAATTTTCTTATTGAACACTCTTCCAAACACAGTCACCAACAGTCACCCATCGTATGACTCACTTCCGCTTCCAGGGTTCCATCGCTGCTAATTCCACTCCCATATATCGAAAACACTTCACTTACTCCAATCTTTCTCTATTCAAACTTACATCCCAACTCGCTTGTCCCTCAACCCTGCTAAACTTAATAACCTTGCTTTTATTCACATTTACTCTCAATTTTCTTATTGAACACTCTTCCAAACACAGTCACCAACTTCTGCATTTCCTCAATCGCATCAGCCACCAGCACTGTCTCATCGGCGAACAACAACTGACTCACTTCCCACACTGCATACTTGCCCCTCTCTTTAAAACTCTTGCATTTACCTCCCTCACTTCTCCATCCATAAACAAATTAAACAACATGGTGACATCACGTACGTCTGCCGCAGACCAACCTTCACTGGGAACCATTCACTCTCCTCTCTTCCTATTTGTACACACTCCTTACACCCTTGAAATACTTCTCACTTCCTCTAACTGCTTACCTCCCCCACCATATATTCTTAAGACCTCCCACAAAGCATCTATCAACCCTATAATATGCCTTCTCCAGATCCATAAATGCCACATGCAAATCCATCTACCTTTCTAAGTATTTCTCAACACATTCTTCAAAGCAAACACCAGATCCACACATCCTCTACCACTTCTGAAACCATACTGCTCCTCTCCAATCTGTAACACCCTCACCATCTCAGTCAATACCCTCCCGTACAACTTACCAGGAATACTCGACAAACTATACATCTACAGTTTGAACACGCCTTTATCCTCTTTACCTTTATACTCTAGCATTCTTCAAGCATTCCGCCAATTCTTAGGCACTTCACCACGATCCTTACCAACCAATCAGCAACATAATTCAAGCTTTTCACAATCTGCTCTCAATCTCTGATGGTATTTCTCATACAAGCCACCTTTCCAAGCACATTTACTCTCACCACTCCCTTCTCCCGACATTGCTTCCTCTTTTTCGATAACTTCTACATATCTTCACCCTTGTCTCAACAAGATAGTGATCAGACATCCCAGCAGCTGCCCCTCCCAGAACATTTACATCCAAAAGTCTCACTTTTACACGCTTATTAATTAATACGTGATCTGATAATGCCCGTTGTATGTCTGGTGGGCTGGTGTTTAAGAGTGAGTTGGTGAGGAGGGTGATTAGTGCTTCTTAGGTCATTTCACTGTGTATGTGTTTTGTCATTATCATGTGTGACGGGGGCAGAGGGTCTGATAGTAGAGGTCGCTGAAGTTTGAAGCAGGGGTAAGCTTTTTATTTATACTCAGGAGTTCACGGTTAGTTCTAGAACGATTTGGGTGGGAGGGATCTAATGCTGTTGTAAAGAAGTGCGTGCCGAGCATGTCGGTTGGGTTTATAATGGAGAACCTTAGTTGTAATATGCAACTGTTGAGTGAGTATTTATGGTTGATACGCAGCCAGTGATTGTTCTGAGCGATCTAGTTTGAGTCATTTGTAGTTTTGTTATATTTGCTTTCGAGAGATAGAAAACCAGGATGCCAAAAGAATCTTTTTTTCTTGTCCAAATCTGGCGCCAGCTGATGTTCTGATGGTCTTTAGTAGTATTTCATGAATAAATACATGAATAGATAAATAATTCTATGCATAACTTTTTTCACACGTTCGCCATTTTCCACGTCAGCGAAATAGCGCCAGGAACAGACGAAGAAATAGCCTCATTCGTTCACATCTGCTCTCTTGCTGTCATGTATGATGCACCGACACCAGGACCCCACATCCACAATCGGTCCCTATGGACCTTCCGTGGTTTCCCCCGACTGCTTCATATGCCTTAGTACGGCCCATTGTCGCACGTCATCCCCCGTTGCTACAATTTGTTCTAATCTTTGCGCGCTTCACATCCTCCTGTAAGTTCGGGCCCAGAGTTTTCAAAGTATCTTTCACTCCACCCTTCCACCTCCTCTTTAGTTTCCCCCTTCTCCTTGTTCTCTTCACATCAGACACATGTATCCTCTCTGTCAACTTCTCACTCATCCTTTCCACTTGTCCAGAACATTTCAGCACACCATCTTCAGCACTCTCACAAATACTCCTCTCTCTCTCTCTCTCTCTCTCTCTCTCTCTCTCTCTCTCTCTCTCTCTCTCTCTCTCTCTCTCTCTCTTACTTTATCATTTCTTATTCGATCAAAATACCTAACTCCACATTCTGATCGTAAACATTTCATTACCATCACACCCATCATCTTTACTTTTTTGCCTAAATTGCAAGTTTCACACCCATACAGCACCAACGAGACAACTATGCCATCAGACATACCCATCTTTACCCTCTCATATTTCTCAGTGCGCCTAGGACCTTCGCCCACTTACCCATGACTCCCATTTGCTGTCATATCCACTCCTAGATATCCGAAACACTCCAATTCCTCGAAGTTCCCACACTCCAAATAATCTGTCTCTCTTTGCTGCTAAGCCTAATAACATTGCTTTTCTTCACATATACTCTAAACTCTTTCCTTTGAGGCATTCTTTCAAACTAGGACACAAGTGTCTGAATTTTCCCACTCGAATCTGCCAACAGCGCTGTGTCATCTGCAAACAACGACTGATTCTCTTCCGAGACCTCTCCATCCCCAGTAGACTACGTGCTCTCTCTCTCTCTCTCTCTCTCTCTCTCTCTCTCTCTCTCTCTCTCTCTCTCTCTCTCTCTCTCTCTCTCTCTCTCTCTCTCTCTCTCTCTCTCTCTCAGACGCTTGCATTCACCTCCTCTCACCACCCTATTCATGAACAAATTAAACAGCCATGATGTTATTACACACTCCTGACGCAGACCCACCTTCACCTGGAACAATTCACCCTCTTCTCGTCCTACTCGCACTCATGCATTTGTCTCCTCGCTGCATCTAATAGCTTTCCTTCTACACTATGTATTCACAACGTCTTCCACGGGGCATGCCTATCAACCTATCATATGCTTTCTCCAGATCCACAGATGCCACAGACAAATCCTGCATCGCTTGAGTATTTCTCGCACTCAATCTTCATAGCCAACACTTGGTCCATGTATCCTCTGCCACTCCTGGAGCCACCCTGTTCCTGCCCAGACTGAAATTCCGTGCATGCCACCAGACCTTCAATCACCACTCTCCTATACAACTTATAGGTATGTACAAACTTTCCCATACAACTTATAGGTTTGTACAAACTTTCCCATACAACTTATAGGTATGTACAAACTTTTACCTCTGTAATTTGCACATTCTCTATTGTCACCCTTTCCTTTACAAAGGACACTATACAGGCATTCCACCAATTCTCAGACACCTTACCGTGAGCCATACATACTCTGAGAATCCAAATTGTCCAATCAACAACACAGTCACCCCCTTTCTTAAGAAATTCTACTGCAATCACATCCACTCCAGCCGCCATGCCACATTAAATTTCAAACAACACTTGCACCACCAGTCTTCGTTTCACTAAACTCCCCAATAATCTCCCACTGCACATGCCTCCACGTCCAACATATCCTACATTTGCCACCCAATCATAAAACACATAAACAACCCTTCAAAGTATTCCTTCGTCTCCTATTCACCCCATTTCTCTCTTGTCTTTCTTATGCTGATAACCTTCGTTCAGATGTTGAACGCCATGGACGGTATAAATACTATAACTGATGTGTATGTATCATTGTTGATGTAGAAACATTGAGGCAGAAACACAGTACACACCGCAGCTAGAGAAAGTCCAGCACGGTACACCCGCAGTGGCTAACGTAAACTACCATGGTAGACTGGTCAACATACTGAGACTAGTGTGAACTCAACATGGTCTACACACTCAAGTTAGTGTAAACCAGATGTCCTCTACACAATCAGGCTATTGTAAACCTAACGTGGTTTACATAATAAGACTAGTGCAAATGCAATATGGTGTACACATGGTCTGCACACTAAGACTAGTGTAAACCTAACATGGCCCACTCGCTATGGCTAGCGCCAACCTAACATGATAATAGTGTGAACCTAACATGGTTTACACAATCAAGTTAGTGTAAAACTAACATTATCTATATACCCATGCTAATATATACTTAATATGGTATACATACCAAGATTAGTGTAAACGCAACATGGTCTACTCACTAAAACTTTTGTTAACCTAACATAGTCTACACACTCAAGCTAATGTAAACCTAACATAGTCTATACACTTAAACAAGTGTAGACCTAATATGTTCTACATACTAAGGCTAGTGTAAATTTAACATGGTCTACACACTAAGAATAGTGTACGTCTAATACGATACACACCTTAAGGCTGGTGTGCACATAATACACACCCTGAAGCTAGTGTACACAAGGTGCACAACCTTAGCCTTGCGTACACAATGTACACACCCTGAGACTGGTGTACACATGGCACACGCCCTGAGGCTGGTGTGCATATTTACACTGAATGTGTACGACCATCATAAATACATTGAAATATGAGTAACAAAAGTGATATACACGCCCGTGCGTGAAGTCAGAGTCAGCAACGATAACCGATACACCACGAAAACCCATAATGATAATAATAATAATAATAATAATAATAATAATAATAATAATAATGATAATAATAATAATAATGATAATAATAATAATGATAACAATATCAGATATTGGCAGAAAGTTTAAAGATAGTACAAGCAAGTGCTTTTGTTGATAAAAATAATGGCAGAGACATAGGATCAGATGATCAAAAAGATGCTTAAGACTTCGATTCAATTTACAAGTGGCCAACAGTGAACCAGGTGGAATTTAATGAGGGCAGATTTGAGTGAGTCGTAGCACAATTAACAATACATTGATAACTCATTATAAAGGCCCAACATGGAACGTAATGGACAGTGAAATAAACGTCAAGATTTAGGAGTCATCATAAATGAGACACTTGGAGTTTTTATGAACAATATCAAGAAGATGGCATTATATAGCACCATCGAGCCATGTAGTAAGTGGTATGATAGAGACATCTTTCACGACGAGACATAAAACTATTGATGAAAAATGTGCAATGTAGACGTGAAACGTAAAACTGAATCCTATCGTGTCTATGGTCAAGCAAATGGAAATTAGCAAGTTAGAGACGATTCGGAAGCACTTCACAAGCAATATCAAGGGGATGGAACATGTGAACAATCACGGGAGATGGAAAGAACTATAATTTCACAACCTAGAAAGAAGATAAAGATACGTGACACTACACTACGCTTGATAACAAACAGATGGAATGAAGGACAATATCTAAGACTTTCATCATGGAAGAGTTATAAGTTTGCAAGACTGAAACAGAATTTAACGATATGTTACACAATCTTATTCGAGAGCCTTGCAAGAAAGATATTATGATGTACTAAAACAGAAAAATAAGAAACATGCATGGAATAACTGGAAAAACATTTAAAAGAAAAGGGTTGAAGCTAGCTCCAGATGAACCCAGGATTGATAATCATATAATGAGTGTAGTAGTATTCATTTAGCAAACAGTGCGGTGAGACTACGCGCTAGCACCGCCTTTCGGCAAAATGTCTCAGATATAGAAAGTGAATCTGCTGGACCTGACTGTCGAAAACAATTTGCTCTACCAAACCGTCAGCCCACGATGGAAGCTAATATATTTTGATTTAGTTCTTGCATCCCAGGAGTTCTTGGTAAATAATACCCGTATTGGAGAACATTTAGGAACTTGCGACCATAACGTAAATATCAAAACCGACTTCCCTAAAACCAATATCATTAACCCTAATTTTAGATGTGCGGATTTTTAATAGGTTGCACGACGCATTAAAGAGCCTCACCCTTGTTGGTCCATGACCATAGGAATTATGGGCCAGTCTTAAAAGTCAATTTATGAACCATCAAGTCACATTCATTCCCATGCACGACAAAAACAGTAAAACCAACAACAAGCCTGAAGGATACTCGCACGATATTGCAAGATCTATACGGCGCAGAAAAATATTCTATAAAAGTAAGAAATCAGATAATAACCCTAACATTGCAACACAGTATAACAATCAGAAGACAAGTGAAAGGCCTTATCAAAGAAGCCAAGATAGATTACAAATGTATTAGTTATAAGAAACACATAAGGAATGGAAGAGGACCGTTAGTAATCGAGGATAGGGAACCCACTATGGACGATAAAGACACAGCAACAACCCTGAACAAGTTTTTCAGTTCTATTTTCACTTTAGAAAGTAACGAAACGAATTTTGAGACTAATAAATAATACTTACACAATACAAGAATTTACCGTCACAGGCAGAGAAATACAGACAGATAAGTTGAAGACTAATAGAAGCCCAGGTCCTATTCGTTTCTAAGAGTAATTAAGAACGTAAAACACGAGTGTCGGACCGTTAAACCATATTTTCGATAAATATCTCCAGGATGGAATTGTCTCACAGGACTGGAAACTGGCAGACGTCACTCCTATATACTAAAAGGGGAGCAGCGAACTGCCTAGTAATTACCGTCCTATTGGTCTCACATTAATCATATGAAAACGTCTGGAGTCGATTATTAGAGATGAAATCGTAGCTCATCTGGAACAACACAGCCTGATGAGTGAGTGATACACTGCATGGTTTACTAAGATGCAGATTATGCCTTACAAACTTCCTTGAATTTCATAAATTATTCAATACCGACAAAACAAAAGTAAGAGATATGATATTTCTGAACTTCCAGAAAACATTCGCCGAAGTCTCTCACGTTAAACTGATGCACAAGGTCCGAGCCTTCGGGATAATTGGTTGCAAAGAAAATCGGATAGAAACCTGGTTACATAAGTTAAGGGATGCATGCCTGTCGTTGGTGATGGGGTGCACGACATATTCATATTCATTCTAACGTATGAGATTCGTATAAAGATTTCCTTCAGGTTTATCTGTCCTGCAAGGTATTTTTCACCTGTTTTCCATCTGGCATGTGCCGGAGGGAGTGCAGGGTGGAGAGAGACATTAGGCTTTGCTATCCTTCTCTTCTACTGCTTTCAAAGGACTTCTTTTTTTCTTAGTACCATTAAAGCCAGACCAACCCGTTTGGACCTTCACTCCGTGTGGTCTGTGTATCTATGTATGTGACCTCTCTCTCTCTCTCTCTCTCTCTCTCTCTCTCTCTCTCTCTCTCTCTCTCTCTCTCTCTCTCTCTCTCTCTCTCTCTCTCTCTCTCTCAGTCTAGACTTTAAAGAACTCGTCGTGTGTGAGTTACGTATCGTCAAGTGTTATGTGTGAGTTGGAGAGACTGCATGCTTGTGGACCCACATCTAGCAGCTCACGTGTAGGAGAGACAGAATGAAAAAACTGAAACCTGAGCCAAACGCATGAAACTTAACAGCAAAAGAAGAGCTACTCAGTGATCCAGCATTTCAATAGCCGTTGAGTTTTTACTACTTTGACCCAAGTTATTGACTTTTCTTTCTGCCTCAGTCACACGTGGGCTGCTGGCATTCAGTCCACAAACATATTATTTCTCCATAACCCATAACACTACGACTGGTTTCTGGTAACTCAGTCCCGCGGTGAACGACACGCGCTTGCCTTTCCCGCAGGGAAACTCGTTAGTGGCGCGCGAATGGACAGCCATAATAAGTGGCTCTTGGACACTGGAGGTAACTCACTGTATCATCCCACGTATAGTCACTGCATGTGTTGTCATTCCATTGTAAAAAGGCTCTTTGGGAACTGAAAACTTTAAATCTTCATTTTTTTTTAATTAGCAGTAATTGCTGTACGTACATTAATGTGCAGAGACAACATTTCAAACCTATGCACAAGTTTGGATACTGTGCTTCAATTTTGGGTTTACACCAAAAACGATACACACAAAGGTTGGGGTACACATTAGTATACACATGGTACAATCGCAATGACTGGTACACCCACCATGGCTGGTTCACTCACCATGGCTGGTACATCAACCATAGCTGTTACATCCACCATGGCTAGGACACCTGCAATGGCTTTTACACCCAACATTTCTGATACACTCAACATGTCTGGTTCACTTACCGTGGTGGATACACTCACCATGGCCAGTACACCAACCGTGGTTGGCACACCCACCATTGCTGGCACAGCAACCATGGTTGGCGCAACAAATATGGCCGATACACCCACTATGGCTGGTACACCCACCATGGCTGCTACACCCAAAATATCTGGTTCACTCACCATGGCTAGATCATCCACTAGGGCTGGTGCACCCAACATGGCGGGTACATCCATCGTGGTTGTTACACCCACTATGGCTGATACACTCACCATGGCTGGTACACCCACCATAGTTGGTTCACTCACCATGGCTGTTACACCCACTACGGCTGATACACTCATCATGGCTGGTACATCCACCATTGCTGGTTCACCCATCATGGCTGGTACACCCAACATGGCTGATTCTCTCACCATGGTTGTTATGCCCGGTATGCCTGATATACTCCCCGTGGGTGGTACACCCACCATGGTTGGTTCACTCACCGTGGCTACTTCACCCACCAAGGCTGGTAGACCCACAATGTTTTGTACACCCACCATGGCTATTTCATCCAACATGGCTGGTACACCCACCATGGCTGGTTCACTCACCACGGTTGGTACGTCCACCATGGTTGGTTCACTCACCATGGCTAGTACAATCTCCATGGCTGGTACACTCACCATGGCTGGTTCACTCACCATGGCTGGTACACCCACCATGGCTGGTTCACTCACAATGACTGGTACATCCCCTATAGTTGGTTCACTCACCATGGCTGGTACAATCCCCACGGCTGGTACACTCACCATGGCTGGTTCACTCACCATGGCTGGTACACCCGCCATGGCTGGTTCACTCACAATGGCTGGTACATCCCCCATAGTTGATTCACTCACCATGGCTGGTTCATTCACCATGGCTGATACACCAACAATGGCTGGTACACCCACCATGGCTGGTTCACTCACCATGGCTGTTACACCCACTACAGCTGATACACTCATCATGGCTGGTACATCCACCATTGCTGGTTCACCCATCATGGCTGGTACACCCAACATGGCTGATTCTCTCACCATGGTTGTTATGCCCGGTATGCCTGATATACTCCCCGTGGGTGGTACACCCACCATGGTTGGTTCACTCACCATGGCTAGTTCACTTACCATGGCTGGTACACATACCATGGCAGGTACACCCACCATGGCTGGTGCGCCCTCCATGATTGGTACACCCACCATAGCTGGTACACTCACCGTGGCTGGTACACCCACATTGGCTGGTTCATTCACCATGGCTGGTACACCCTCCATGATTGGTACATCCAACATGGCAAGTACACTCACCGTGACTGGTACATCCACCATGACTGGTTCACCCACCATTGCTGGTGCACCCACCATGGCTGGTTCACTCACCATTGCTGGTACACCCACCGTGCCTAGTTAACCCACTACGGCTGATACACACACCATGGCTGGTACACCCACCTTGGCTAGTTAACCCACCATGGCTGGTTCACTCACCACTGCTGGTACACCCACCATGGCTAGTTCACCCACTACGGTTGATACACACACCATGGCTGGTACACCCACCTTGGCTAGTTCACTCACCATGGCTGGTTCACTCACCATAGCTGGTTCATCTACCATGGCTGGTTCACCAGCCATAGCTGGTTCACTCACCATGGCTGACTCACCCACCACGGCTAGTATAACCACCATGGCCGGTTCATTCACTATGTCTGGTACACCCACCATGGCTAGCTCATCCACCATGTCTGTTTTATTCACCATGGCTGGTACACCCACCATGGCTGGTTCACTCACCATGGCTGGCACACCCACCGTGGCTGGTCCACCCACCGTGGCTGGTCCACCCACCGTGGCTGGTACACCCACCATGACTGGTTCATTCACCGAGGCTGGTAAACCCACCATGCCTGGTACATCTACCATGGCTGGTACACCTACCATTGCTAGCTCACCCACCATGTCTGGTTCACTCACCATGGCTGGTACATCTGTCATGGCTGGTTCATTCACCCTGGCTGGCACACCCAACATGGATGGTAGTCCCATCATGGCAGGTTTACTCACCATGGCTGGAACACCTAACATGGCTGGTACACTCACTATGGCTGGTACACCCACCATGGCTGGTACACTCACCATGGCTGGTACAATCACCATAGCTGGTACACCCACCATGGCTGGTACACTTACCATGGCTGGTACACCCACCATAGGTGGTACACTCACCATGGCAGGCACACCCACCATGGATGGTACACTCACCATGGCTGGTACACCCACCATGATTGGTACACCCACCTTGGCTGTTACACTCACCGTGGCAGGCACACCCACCATGTATGGTACACTCACTGTGGCTGGTACACCCACCATGGCTGGTTCACTCACCGTGGCTGGTACACCCACCATGGCTGGCTCACTCACCATGGCTAGTTCACTCACCATTGCTGGTTCACTCATCATAACTGGTGCACCACCAAGGCTAGTTCACTCACCATGGCTGGTACACCCACCATGGCTGGTTCACTCACCATGGCTGGTACACCCACCATGGCTGGTTCACTCATCATGGCTGGTGCACCACCATAGCTAGTTCACTCACCATGGCTGGTACACTCACATTGGCTGGTACACCCACCATGGCTGGTTCACTCACCATAGCTAGTTCAGTCATCATGGCTGGTTCACTCATCATTGCTGGTGCACCACCATGGTCAGTGCAACACCATGGCTTGTGCATTCACCATGAATGTTACACCTGCCAAGGCTGGTGTCTTCATCATGTCTAGAAGACTCACCACGCCTGGTACACCCTCCATTGTCGGTAAACCTACCACGGTTTTTAAGCCTACGAAAGTTGGTACACACACCAATGTTGGTACACCAACCATAGTTGGTAATCCACCATGGCTGGTACATCCACCTGGGCTGGTACACCCACCATGACTGGTACACTCACCATGGCTGGTACACACACCATGGCCGCTACACTCACAATGGCTGGTTCACTCACCATGGCTAGTTCACTCACCATGGCTGGTACACCAACCATAGCTGGTACACTAACCATAGCTGGCACATCCACCATAGCTGGTACATCCACTATGGCTAGTACACCCATAATGGATGGTACACCCACCGAAACTGGTACACTCACCATGGCTGGTACACTAACCATAGTGGCACACCCACCATAGCTGGTGCACCCACCATAGCTGGTACACATACCATGGATGTACACCCATAATGGATGGTGCACCCAACGAAGCTGGTACACCCACAATGGCTGGTACACCCACCATGGCTGGTACAACTTCGATGGCTTGTACACCCACCATGGTTTGATTGTTCACCCATCATGGCTGGTTCACTCACCATAGCTGGCACATTCACCATGGATAGTACACTCACCATGGCTGATACATCCACCATGGCTGGTACACCCACCATGGTGGTACACCCACCATGAATGGTACACCTGAGATGTAGTCAACAAAGTCTGTAACTGGTGTTATGTGACATGGTAGCCGCATGGCTGGGATGTTCACAGTGTGATTATTATGCATTAACTGTGTACCAGTATACAACATAATAAATGTACACCTGTCGTGGCACGTATTGCTGTCTGACTGCATACTCGATTGCACGCAAACTGGCTGGTGCATATCTCACATGGCACCTACACTATAGTCGTTGATGCACTTTTAACCACGATTTATGCTGTGATGGCGTGCATACACTATGGCCGAGGTTTACCTTGCATGTTATACACAGTGTCAAGTGTATGTAACACGGTCACACGCACAGTGGTTGGTATACACCTGGAATGATCCATCTAGTGTGGCTTATGCATACATACTTGACGAGGTAAACCCTCTATATCTGTTTTACACCTAACAAGGTTCACAAAGAGTTCCGTACATATAAGTTGTATATTGTATAGCGAGTACAGTACACACGCATACTACACCACTGTATACCTAATGCCTTACATACACTGGGGATGGAAATCTCACAAAATACAAACAGTAATCAGCGAACACTTTAAGCACACGCACAATACCCACACCACACAATGGCTATGCACATACCACATTGTTCAACTACGTATATCATACATAGTCTATGTACTCGAGTTTACATAATGCCTACAAAACTGAACACACGCCGTCCTACGTATGGTTCCTGTATGAAGAACCGTTGTGGTAGGGGGAAAATTTGAGGTTAGATACAGCAGGTGAGCCTAGGGCTAATCAGCTTGCCTGGCTGTAGTCACACCAGCCAACGCTAGTCTTTCTCACGTAACAGAAAACCTGAACATATTTTGGTTCAATTATCAATTCTGTCAAATTTTCCACAGGCGTGTTGTGTGAGGGGCATGTTTTACTATCCCTTCCTTGCAGTTTGTACGATGCAGGTTTGGACCTCTCTCTCCCAGCGTTGATTTTGAAAAACAAACTGCTACGTCCACCATAGCGACGTAAAGCTCTCAGACCTAACACACCTCAAACTAGCGAGGCCACTGTCACTATATTGGTTGATAATGTTTATACACAACACACATTTAACAAATTAAAGCCATCATTTCTTACCCAAGGAGATGATCACGGCCCACGTCGCCGCCATCTTGCCACAGCTGTGAAAGTCAGCGGTGTGGGGCACATGCGCCAACTGCTGCCACCAGACGAGCATTGATTTTACCGCGGCGGGTCCAGCGAACTGCGTGTGTGTGTACTGACGCCTCCAGCCCAATATCGTCGCCGTGATGATGATATCGATGGTGACGTAGTAGCGCGGCTCGCGCCACCCTGGAGCTGTGGGCTCACTGGCTGCATTTCTCGTCGTCATAGAAACCAAGTTACTTCAGCACATGTTTACTACGTCAGGGATTATGTCAGACAACTGGGAGAAAATAATTTGACGGTTTTTGCCCTCAATTTGTTCATTGTTTTTTATGTTGAAATATCAAATCCAGTTTCTGCTGCCGCGATTCATTGAGTGGAGGAGAACGTAAACTGATGCAAGATTCCTTTTTGGCGGACTTCTATATCCCAAGGGATGAGACATAAAGAATCAATACTAGTGTGTATTTTCTTCTCTTTCGATGTTTACAGGCTAGCTTTTGTTTGAGGGCACCGGATCAAATTTCTTTTAACTATATATATATATATATATATATATATATATATATATATATATATATATATATATATATATATATATATATATGAATCTTATCTAACACGTATCACCAGGAAATCTTTTCTGGTATCTGTCCTCTGTGAGGACTAGCACGTTCAGTTCTTGAAACACGACCATAAGTGTGCGTGGGCTGCTGGAGAGGATGTATCCTGGGCGTCTGGCGGTTGATGATGGTCAGGCTTCCCGGAGAACAATGGTTATGGAGGAAAATTATGATTATATTGGGTCTGGCTGTTTATTGTTAGGTGATGACTACACCAGATGGAAACAGTAAACTACCCCAAGAAGTTCTTTTTAATCATTTCCCGATTTCTGTTGTTAAGAGCTCACAGATTACAGTTACCATTAGGATTAATGGATTAATATCTTCAGCACATGTAGAAGAGACATAGACTACTTAAAGTGAACAGAAACTGAACAGTTCAGTATTGATAAAGTTGGACCTCACAGGATCTCCCCGCCAGCCATGGTTCAGTCCCTAGTGAGCCGTGGTTCGATCCCCGGCCCTCGTCGCCCCGTGACACCCACACATCGCCCCCCGGCTGAGGGACGGTGGTGCCGCTAATTACAAGTCGATATCCCTGGCCACACTCGTACTCACCCTTGCATGTGTTGATTACCTTTCTAACATTAGGATATCACAGGAAATCTCAACCCTAACCCTCGCGCTGTAATTAGGTAGTTACCTGTAGTTTTAATTCTCCTCGACAAAATTCAAACGCCTAATTTTTTTATATCTTTCGAGACAGTAGCTGCTTCGAACACATCTGTAACATACAAAAAAGCTATATGTAAATCGGGGTCACTATCTATTTCAAAGTTACCTTCCACCTTTTATAATTCGATTTTCCTCGTGTGGATATTGTATTGTTACGTTGTTCTCTCACGCTGGGTTGTGGAACGTAACTGACGCATTAGCGAGAGGAAGTCAACAGTCAACAGCCCAAGGTTGCTGTACATCACTGGGTAGCATCAATGAGCACTGACAAAATGTAGGTGTGTATACTCACATTCCAGCAGCAGAGACTCTTTCCAGCTTTATCAGCAGTATTTGACACCTTCCCTTAAAGCACAACACAGATTTTGGTACAATCTTTCAACTCCAACGCCCATCCTACGTACAGGCTACCTTACCTAATGATTAAGAATTTGGAGACAGAACCCTTGCGGACCTAGAAACCTCTGACAGAGACAAAAGTGGCCATACCCTGGTTGCTGGATATGAGCACCAGAAGTGGCCAGTTTCTTGGGGGAATATCGTGGTACTTCCTGCTAATTGGAGCAAGTACCCTAATACAATGGTACAAATGTGAAAGCTGGTAATAACATGTCCATCTAAATATTTTACTGTTGCTATTTAATCCACGAAGGGAATGTTGGAGATAGTGAATTGGGGACCCTTTAAAACATTGTAATACTATCACGTTAGAGAACTTCCAGTCAGAAATGTTTGTTCAGTTTATTACAAATTACCAGTAGCTGAGATGAATTATCAGTCACAATGAATGCGTGACACTATAGCCTAGCATAGTGAGAACACTGTAACTAAAGGAATGTGTGAGTCAGTCAAGGGTGCTGGCATGGGTAGCAGGAATGTTTCTGGGTTGCCTCAGGTTGTCCGAGTGTACAGGTGTGACTGAAAGGGCAGGGGTACATATCCTTCATTCTAGACATTTCATGTCATTTTCCTGTATGTTTAGATCATGAGAGGCAAGTGTTTTGGGAGCAGTTGAGTGAATGTGTCAGCAATTTTGATGTAAGAGACTGGATATAAGTGATGGGTGTTTAAGTGTGAAGTTAAGTAACGTGCCGGTTGAGGATATAACTGGTGCGCTCTCACTGTTATGAATGAAATGGTGAAGAGCTTATGGAGTTATGTGCTGAATAAAGACTGGTAATTGGGAAAACCTGATTTATGAAAAAGTGGCACACACAAGTATACGTATGTGAGTAAGATAGATGGTTTACGAGCATTATTAGATTACATAATAATTGATACGCGTATAAAAGAGAGACTTTTGGATGTAAATGTGCTGAGAGTTGCAGCTGGTGGGATGTCTGATCACTATATTGTGGAGGCGAAGGTGAAGACGTAGAAGTTTTCGAAAAAAGAGGAAACAATGTCAGGAAAAGGAGAGTGATGATAGTAGATGAGCTTGGTAAGGAGACTTGAGTGAAGAAATACCAAGAGAGATTGAGTGTAGAAAGAAAAAGGTGTGAGTAAATGAAAAGTAGGGAGCGAGTGAGGAATAGAAGGTATGTAGGGAATCACTGATGGCATGAACAAGAGATGCATGTGGCACGCGAAAGGTGGAAGGTAGGCAGGTTAGAAAGGGTAGTGAATGGCGGGATGAAGATATAATTTGATAGTGAAAGAGAAAAGAGAAGCGTTTAGGCGGTACTTACAGGGAAGGAGTGCAGATCATTGGAAGATGTGTAAGAGAAAGCGACAAGAGGTCAAGAAGAAGGTGCAGAGGTTGAAAAGGGGGTAAAGGGGAGTTAGGGTGAGCGAATGTTGGTAAACTTTAGGGGGAATAAGCTGTTTTGGATGGAGGTATATAGTGTCCGAAAGACAAAAGAATAAATGGGATCATCAGTGAAGGGGGCAAAAGGGGAGGCGATAACAGGTGGTGGTGAAGTGAGATGGAGCTGGAGTGAGTACTCTGAAAGACTGTTAAATGTGTTTGATGATAGAGTGGTAGATGTAGGGTGTTTTGGGCGGGGCATGCGATGTTCGAGAGTCATAGAGATTAATTTGCTGAAGACAGGAGAGGTTATGAAAGCCTTGCGCAAGATGAAATGCAGCAAGGTGGCTGGAGTGGATGATACTGCTGTTGACTTTATCTAGAAAGTGGGTGACTGTGTTGTTGATTGGTTGATTAGGATATTCATTGTAGGTGTGGATCATGGTATGATGTGTGAGGATCGGCAGACTGCGTGTATAGTGCCAATGTATAAAGATATGGGTGACAGAGAGGTGAGTGTTCAAACTACAGAGGTATACGTTTGTGAATATACCTTCTACGTTGTATGGAAGGGTGTTGATCGAGTGGGTTTCAGGCATGTACAGAGCATTAGATTGGGGAGGAGCAATGAGGGTTAAGTAGTGGTTGAGGATGCGTGGATCAAGTGTTTGCTTTAAAGTCTGTGAGAAATACTTAGAAAAAACAGACTGATGCGTTGTGGAAGGTCTTAATGTTATACAGTGTTGGGATAAGCTGCTAAAAGTAGTGGGAAGTTTTTATCAAGTGTGTATGGCTTGTGTGCGAGTAGGAAGAGAGGAAAGTGAATGGTTCTACGTGAAGGATGGTCTGCGGCAAGGGTGTGTGATGTTACCATGGTTGTTTAATTTGTTTATGGATAGGATGGTTAGGGAGGTAAATGCAAGGAATTTGGAGAGATTGAGGGAGTATGCAGTCTGTGGGGGATGAGAAGGTCCCGGAAGCGAGTTACTTGTTGTTTGCTGATGATACAACATTGATAGCAGACTCGATAAACTGCAGAAATTAGTAGCTGAGTTTGGAAGATTGTGTGAATGGAAAAAAAAAATTGAGAGTGAATATGATCACAAGCAAAGTTATCAGGTTCAGCAGAGTTAAGAGACAAGTTAGTTGAGGTGTAGGTTGAGTGGAGAAAAATTTAAAGTAGTGAAGTGTTCTAGATATATGGAAGGGGACTTGGCCGCGAAAATGAATATATGATCAATTAGTTTTTTTTATCACTTACAAGTACTATCCTGCAATAGTCTCCCAGCTTCACAACTACATAATGAGAGGGCACAAATTTCACTGACTAGTACAGGTACACCACCGAATTTCCAGCAACTGATGCTTTGGCACCTCCTTTAGTCCGGACAAAATTACATGAGGGAACTTGAAATTTCCGCGGCCACCAGACTAGTTTACTGAGCAGCCGCAGATGGCGTTGTATGTAGGGCGCGCTTATTTACATTCTTTACACTGCACTTGTTGGTGGTGATACCGCAATTCTGTGAGATTCTTAGCTTATTTTGCTTGGACTTAACCCTAGCTATGGCTTCTAAGACATATGAGAGTGTCAGTCGTGGTGTCAAACGTAAACACTAGTCCATAACAATCCAAGATAAAGTATAACTGTTGAAAAAAATGGACCATGGAGTTTCAGTGCATAAGCTGTGTGACATCTACAGTATTGGTTCATCAACTGTTTATGATATAAAGAAGCAAAGGGAGAAAATATTGAAATTCTACGCAGACAGTGATTCCAAGCAGCAAATGATGATTAGAAAAACTATGGAAGATGGTAAAAGTACTGAGCACCATCAAGTGATGATGAAATGGTTTTGACAGCATCGAAGTGACGGAGTGGATTTGTTAGGTAGCATGATAATGAAACGGGCTAAGTTGTTACATGAAGAACTTAAATTACAACATGAGCGTAACTATAGGATGGCTTCAAAACTTCAGGAAGCGTCATGGAATTTCCATGAATAAAGTGTGCGGAGAAAAGCAGTCTGCAAACAACGAAGGAGCTGCTGAGTATGTGGACGAATTTGTGAAACTTGTAGCTGACGAGCACCTCAGTCCTGAGCAGGTGTATTCAATTTACATTTAATATTTGTTTAATCAGAATATCTAGCAGTCCATGGTATAATTTAGACACATGGGAGACGTATAGTTAGTGGGTTAGAGGCGTGTTGATGAATTATCATTACGTGACCACGGTTGGTCCGGCAACAGGGTTAATCCGGCAAGGCTTAGGAACCAAGAGTGCTGGAAAATCGTTGGTGTACCTGTATAGGAAAACAAGCATTAACAGCTGTGTTTCACCTTAATGCAGAAGCAGTCTGCACAAGAAACTTAATCATACTTGCCCCATTTGCAGTGAGCAGAACATAAGATACTGAGAGGGTTAAAGCCATCCTGATAATATCCTGACACTCCAGCTGCCTAGAGTTTTCATCTTAAAGTATATACCCACAATTCTGATGACTATTGGAGCACAAAGGAATGCCATACAAATAACCATCATTTTATCTTTTTAGATGGCCACCACTTCCAAGTCCATTTTTCAAAATAGCAAATCTGGTAGAAACTGGGATTTAACCTAGTCATGTGCAGGTTTTCTTGTCAAATTAAGTTAAGTAAACTATATAACTAAAAACTGCATGTCAAATTTGCACTGTTTGTGTAACACACCTAACAGTTGACTGCTTTAATTCTTTATGACATGCAAATAGCAAGAACTATCATTTCATACCATAACTTCTGACTTTGACTTTTAAAGTCCTTGAATAAAAGAAGAAACATGGAAATTATATTAGTAAACACAGAATAGAATCCAATAACTTCTCCATTAAATCATTCAACAACACATTATCAACAAATACATTATGCAACTCTTATCCCCAATCCATGCATTTCCTGAAAACTTGAATTTCCCACTTTACAGGGACGTTAACATGAGTGTTTATAACATTCCTTATGGATTGTCCACATAGCTTTCCTATCATGAAAAAGAGCAGGAATTTTCAGTGGTTAAATAATATCATCAACAGGACATCATTTCTTCATACACAATTCTCTTTCACCTTAGAGGGGTAGCATCAGGAATGGACTAAGAAGAGCCTCGTTTTCACACATCCACTCTCTACCCATCATGTACAATGCATGAAAACACAATCTACCATTTATAGTCATACTCTTCAGGCCTCACCCTCATGAAAGTTCAGAAAACAAGACTTTTGAGCCTCTTTTCCTCCATCCTTTCATCCCCCACTTGGCCTCCCCACTCCTTCCTCCATTTCTGACACATTTGATTATTAAGTCTTTCTTCACTCATCTTCTCCCTAAGTCTAAAACATATCAGCACACCATGGTCAGCTCTCAACTGTAGTGCACTTAGCGCTACACCTCTGTCTTACACAGTCATTCCCTATACCATCAACCCGCCTTATATGACATATTGTCTTTTGGCATTTCATTTCCAACATGTCCACCCTCTTCCAGTCAGGGCCTGAAACTCACATCCATACAATGCTGTTGGGATTACTTTACCTTTGAATATATGTAGCTTGCCCTAACAGATACTGACCTCTCCTTCCCTGCACTCCTCAACGCATCCAAGACCTTAGTTCCCTCTCCCACCCTATGACTCCTTTGAAGCCCCGTGGTTTCAACTGCTGCGAAGTCCACTTTCAGGTATTCAAAGCATTCCACTTCCTTCAGGTCCTCCCATTTCAAACTTACTCTCAAAACATTCTGTCTGACCTCCCTGCTACATGTCATTACCTTGCTTTCATTAACATTTACTCTCAACTTTCTCCTTTCACTCACTCCCTCAAACTCTCTCACCAGGTTCTAGGGTTTCTCTCTCGAGTCTGCCAACAGAGCTTTGTTATCTGCATAGTGCAACAAATTCACCTTTCATTCCCTCCAACACTCCCTGTATACCACAGACATACCCTTTGCTCTAAGACCCTTGCACTCATCTTCCTCAACACCCCATCCATAAACATAAACAGCCACGGTTACATCACATATTCTTCACACATTCCTTTAATGAGTACCACTCACCCTCCTTACTTCCATCTAACTAATGCACATACCTTATTGTCTTTGTAAAAATCCCCATGACATTTAATAGTTTTCCACGGGGGCTTTCTGTCTACCCTTTTATACAATGCCTTCAAATCATAATTCAATACAATTTCTACAAATCACAATTCAATTCACTTTCTTTCTCCATATATTTCTCACATTCATAAATATGAATGACAAATAATCTACCTATCCTGAAGCTACAATGCCCCTTCCCAATCTTATGCTCTGACCATGTCATCACCCTCTCATACACTTTACCACGTATACTCAACGGACATACTTCTGCAGTTCAAGCATTCACTTTTGTTCCACTTGCCTTTACATAAAAGCACAACATAATGCATGCATTCTGCCAACTCGTGGGAACCTCACCTTGTTCCATAAAAACACTGAATAATCTGACTAACCAATCAACAACACTGTCATCACCATTTTTGAGAAAATTCAAGCCACATCCACTCCAGCAACTTTAACACATTCATCTTATGCAAGGATTTCACTACATCATCTTACTTTACTAAAACATCAGAAAGACTCATTCACTCCACTGCCCCCCTCATCCTAACATACTACACATGCTATCTTATTATCTAACACACAAAACAGTCCTTCAAAGAACTCATTCTATATCTTTTACACTTCTTTGATTACCACTTTTCCATTTGCACCCCTCGTGGTTGCTCCAATTTGTTCTCCTCACATTATTCACATCCTTCTAAAACATTTCTCATTCTCCCTGAAGATCACAGATAATTTCTTACCCCATCTTTCATTTATCCTCTTCATAGCAATCACTTTCCCTTGTGCACCTGTTTATTGAATAAACTCCTTCCCTGCATATTACATCAATACATCTCTCTTACTTTCTTTCACCAGCATTCAAACTTTCTCATCCTACTGTTCAATACCATTTCTCATATGTCCAACTTCTACCAGTTGCATGCAAACTATTTTTCTTGTATAAGTACGTGCTGCTTCACTAAATATCTTCCACTTCTCTGCTAATCTCCTTATTTCCTTTACTCTCATCCTATGCTGCTCTTCACTCAATCTTGCTTAGTATTTCAAGCACATAGGTCTTTTCCAAACTCACTCACTATCACTTTCATATATCACTTTTTCTCCAAAAATCCCTACAAAAATTTCAAACATGCTTTCATCAATAAATGATCTAAGAACCCACCTACTGCCCCTCTCAGCATATTCAAATCCAACAGCCTCTCCTTTGCATACCTGCCAGTTAATACATAATCCAATTATGCCTGATGATCCCCAACCCCACTCACCCAAGTATACCTATATATATGCACTTCTTTAAATCATGTATTCACAATCAGAAATCCTCTCTCAGCAAACATATTATTCTATGAAAATATTTCAAACCTGAGTTTTCCCAAATACTGTATGGCGTGTCTTACACTTTTGTCATTAAAACCATTCTGATTATTTCACCTATCACATCATTTGTCCTTTTATTCACTATTCTGTGCTTGTTTTTCAGATATTTTGTTGATGTTACAGAGGTGTGCTGGACCAAACACCTTAAGAGCTAGCTAAAAGAATGTACGGTCCACTCGATCCCAGATCACGGAAGGAACAGGGGGGGGGGGGGGCACATGTCCCAAGCAACTCTATTCTTGGGGACCTTCTCTCTTTACCATGGAAGTGACCATGCTTTCAGCATGCCAGCTAGACTTAGGTCAGGTAGGATGAGATCAGTCCAGGACAGCTTCTGCAACCAGCAGGTAACTCATCCACTCTCACTCTACAGTCGGGGCACTCTACACCTCAGTCTTCTCAGCATTTTTAACACAAAAACATCAAAACTCTCTTAACACTCATGCACAACATCCAGACATACTCCACTAGGGTTACACTATGTAACCAAAATGTAAGTCTTCTTTGAAAGTTATCCTTATAATACAAGTTAATCCACAATACCAGTGCATTCAAGTTAAAACACTGCTGGCTTCTTTTATATGATTTTCATCTATTTCTGCCTGTGTAATAAGAAAATGTATATATTTTATGTTGTGGATGGGAGAGCTTGGGAAGTGAGTCAGTTGTTGTTCGCTGATGATACAACGCTGGTGGCTGATTCATGTGAGACACTGCAGAAGCTGGTGACTGAGTTTGGTAAAGTGTGTGAAAGAAGAAAGCTGAGAGTGAATGTGAATAAGAGCAAGATTATTGGGTACAGTAGGGTTCAGGGACAAGCCAACTGGGATGTAAGTTTGAATAGAGAAAAACTGGAGGAAATGAAGTGTTTTAGATATCTGGGAGTGGATTTGGCAGAGGATGGAACCATGGAAGCGGAAGTGAATCATAGGATGGGGGAGGGGGCGAAAGTTCTGGGAGCGCTGAAAAATGTGTGGAAGTTGAGAACGTTATCTTGGACAGCAAAATGGGTTTCTTTGAAGGAATAGTGATTCCAACAATGTTATATGGTTGGGAGGCATGGGCTATAGATAGATTTGTGCGGAGGAGTGTGGATGTGCTGGAAATGAGATGTTTGAGGACAATATGTGGTGTGAGGTGGTTTGATCGAGTAAGCAATGAAAGGGTAAGAGAGATGTGTGGCAATAAAAAGAGTGTGGTTGAGAGAGCAGAAGAGGGTGTTTTGAAATGGTTTGGTCACATGGAGAGAATAAGTGAGGAAAGATCGACAAAGAGGATATATGTGTTAGAGGTGGAGGGAACGAGAAGTGGGAGATCAAATTGGAGGTGGAAAGATGGAGTGAAAAAGATTTTGAGTGATCGGGGCCTGAGCATGCAGGAGGGTGGAAGGCAGGCAAGGAATAGAGTGAATTGGAACGATGTGGTATACCTGGGTCGACGCGCTGTCAATGGATTGAACCAGGGCATGTGAAGCGTCTGGGGTGGGTTAAGCCATGGAAAGTTTTGTGGGGCCTGGATGTGGAAAGGGAGCTGTGGTTTCGGTGCATTATACATCACAGCTAAAGACTGAGTGTGAACGAATGTGGCCTTTGTTGTCTTTTCCTAGCGCTGCCTCACACACATGCGGGGGGGAGGGGGCTGTCATTTCATGTGTGGAAGGGTGGCGATGGGAATGAATAAAGGCAGACAGTATGAATTATGTACATGTGTATATATATGTATATGTCTGAGTGTGTATATGTATGTATATGTTGAGATGTATGGGTATGTATATGTGCGTGTGTGGACGTGTAAGTATATATATGTGTATGTGGGTGGGTTGGGCAGCTCTTTCGTCTGTTTCCTTGCGTTACCTCGCCAACGCGGGAGACAGCGACAAAGTATAATATATATATATATATATATATATATATATATATATATATATATATATATATATATATATATATATATATATATATACATATATATATATATATATATATTATCCCTGGGGATGGGGGATTAAGAACACTTCCCACGTATTCCCTGCGTGTCGTAGAAGGCGACTAAAAGGGGAGGGAGCGGGGGGCTGGAAATCCTCCCCTCTCGTTTTTTTTTTTTTAATTTTCCAAAAGAAGGAACAGAGGGGGCCAGGTGAGGATATTCCAAAAAAGGCCCAGTCCTCTGTTCTTAACGCTACCTCGCTAACGCGGGAAATGGCGAATAGTTTGAAAAAAAAAAAAAAAAAATATATATATATATATATATATATATATATATATATATATATATATATATATATATATATATTTTCTTTATCGCTGTCTCCCGCGTTTGCGAGGTAGCGCAAGGAAACAGACGAAAGAAATGGCCCATCCCACCCCCATACACATGCCTTGATTCAATCCACTGACAGCACGTCAACCCCGGTATACCACATCGCTCCAATTCACTCTATTCTTTGCCCTCCTTTCACCCTCCTGCATGTTCAGGCCCCGATCACACAAAATCTTTTTCACTCCATCTTTCCACCTCCAATTTGGTCTCCCTCTTCTCCTCGTTCCCTCCACCTCCGACACATATATCCTCTTGGTCAATCTTTCCTCACTCATTCTCTCCATGTGACCAAACCATTTCAAAACACCCTCTTCTGCTCTCTCAACCACGCTCTTTTTATTTCCACACATCTCTCTTACCCTTACGTTACTTACTCGATCAAACCACCTCACACCACACATTGTCCTCAAACATCTCATTTCTAGCACATCCATCCTCCTGCGCACAACTCTATCCATAGTCCACGCCTCGCAACCATACAACATTGTTGGAACCACTATTCCTTCAAACATACCCATTTTTGCTTTCCGAGATAATGTTCTCGTTTTCCACACATTCTTCAAGGCTCCCAGAATTTTCGCCCCCTCCCCCACCCTATGATCCACTTCCGCTTCCATGGTTCCATCCGCTGCCAGATCCACTCCCAGATATCTAAAACACTTCACTTCCTCCAGTTTTTCTCCATTCAAACTCACCTCCCTATTGAATTGACCCTCAACCCTACTGTACCTAATAACCTTGCTCTTATTCACATTTACTCTTAACTTTCTTCTTTCACACACTTTACCAAACTCAGTCACCAGCTTCTGCAGTTTCTCACATGAATCAGCCACCAGCGCTGTATCATCAGCGAACAACAACTGACTCACTTCCCAAGCTCTCTCATCCCCAACAGACTTCATACTTGCCCCTCTTTCCAAAACTCTTGCATTCACCTCCCTAACAACCCCATCCATAAACAAATTAAACAACTATGGAGACATCACACACCCCTGCCGCAAACCTACATTTACTGAGAACCAATCACTTTCCTCTCTTCCTACACGTACACATGCCTTACATCCTCGATAAAAACTTTTCACTGCTTCTAACAACTTGCCTCCCACACCATATATTCTTAATACCTTCCACAGAGCATCTCTATCAACTCTATCATATGCCTTCTCCAGATCCATAAATGCTACATACAAATCCATTTGCTTTTCTAAGTATTTCTCACATACATTCTTCAAAGCAAACACCTGATCCACACATCCTCTACCACTTCTGAAACCACACTGCTCTTCCCCAATCTGATGCTCTGTACATGCCTTCACCCTCTCAATCAATACCCTCCCATATAATTTGCCAGGAATACTCAACAAACTTATACCTCTGTAATTTGAGCACTCACTCTTATCCCCTTTGCCTTTGTACAATGGCACTATGCATGCATTCCGCCAATCCTCAGGCACCTCACCATGAGTCATACATACATTAAATAACCTTACCAACCAGTCAACAATACAGTCACCCCCTTTTTTAATAAATTCCACTGCAATACCATCCAAACCTGCTGCCTTGCCGGCTTTCATCTTCCGCAAAGCTTTTACTACCTCTTCTCTGTTTACCAACTCATTTTCCCTAACCCTCGCACTTTGCACACCACCTCGACCAAAACACCCTATATCTGCCACTCTATCATCAAACACATTCAACAAACCTTCAAAATACTCACTCCATCTCCTTCTCACATCACCACTACTTGTTATCACCTCCCCATTTGCGCCCTTCACTGAAGTTCCCATTTGCTCCCTTGTCTTACGCACTTTATTTACCTCTTCCAGAACATCTTTTTATTCTCCCTAAAATTTAATGATACTCTCTCACCCCAACTCTCATTTGCCCTTTTTTTCACCTCTTGCACCTTTCTCTTGACCTCCTGTCTCTTTCTTTTATACGTCTCCCACTCAATTTCATTTTTTCCCTGCAAAAATCGTCCAAATGCCTCTCTCTTCTCTTTCACTAATACTCTTACTTCTTCATCCCACCACTCACTACCCTTTCTAATCAACCCACCTCCCACTCTTCTCATGCCACAAGCATCTTTTGCGCAATCCATCACTGATTCCCTAAATACATCACATTCCTCCCCCACTCCCCTTACTTCCATTGTTCTCACCTTTTTCCATTCTGTACTCAGTCTCTCCTGGTACTTCCTCACACAAGTCTCCTTCCCAAGCTCACTTACTCTCACCACCCTCTTCACCCCAACATTCACTCTTCTTTTCTGAAAACCCATACAAATCTTCACCTTAGCCTCCCCAAGATAATGATCAGACATCCCTCCAGTTGCACCTCTCAGCACATTAACATCCAAAAGTCTCTCTTTCGTGCGTCTGTCAATTAACACGTAATCCAATAACGCTCTCTTGCCATCTCTCCTACTTACATAAGTATACTTATGTATATCTCGCTTTTTAAACCAGGTATTCCCAATCATCAGTCCTTTTTCAGCACATAAATCTACAAGCTCTTCACCATTTCCATTTACAACACTGAACACCCCATGTATACCAATTATTCCCTCAACTGCCGCATTACTCACCTTTGCATTCAAATCACCCAACACTATAACCCGGTCTCGTGCATCAAAACCACTAACACACTCATTCAGCTGCTCCCAAAACACTTGCCTCTCATGATCTTTCTTCTCATGCCCAGGTGCATATGCACCAATAATCACCCATCTCTCTCCATCAACTTTCAGTTTTACCCATATTAATCGAGAATTTACTTTCTTACATTCCATCACATACTTCCACAACTCCTGTTTCAGGAGTACTGTTACTCCTTCCCTTGCTCTTGTCCTCTCACTAACCCCTGACTTTACTCCCCAGACATTCCCAAACCACTCTTCCCCTTTACCCTTGAGCTTCGTTTCACTCAGAGCCAAAACATCCAGGTTCCTTTCCTCAAACATACTACCTATCTCTCCTTTTTTCACATCTTGCTTACATCCACACACATTTAGGCACCCCAATCTGAGCCTTCGAGGAGGATGAGCACTCCCCGCGTGACTCCTTCTTCTGTTTCCCATTTTAGAAAGTTAAAAAATACAAGGAGGGGAGGATTTCTGGCCCCCCGCTCCCGTCCCCTCTAGTCGCTTTCTACGACACGCGAGGAATGCGTGGGAAGTATTCTTTCACCCCTATCCCCAGGGATAATATACATATATATATATACACATACACACACATACACACACACACGCACATATACACACACACACACACATACATATATATACATGTGAAAAATGTAAGAAACAATTTAGAAAACTGAAACTTCTAGCTTGAAATGAAATGAAAAAAATGAATGTCACATAATGGTTCAACCTCTGGCTATGGAAAGGAAATGTTTAATTTATTTACACAAACGTTAATAGTAGTTCTCATCAATTTAACCACTGTATCAATAAGCTTCAATGTCTAAGCTACATTTTTTCCAATTTCACTATTTTTTTGTCAAAGCACCATGTATGAAAACTATCACTCCAGTAACACAACTATAAACATTTACTTCCCCTTTAAAAAAAGTTCTGGGGAAGTCTGTCTCGATACACTGCGGGACACTCTACCACCTGGCGAGGTTTGGGTTGCAATGGTTCTTGATTCACAAACGTAGTAGCACGGGGGCGCCTCGTGATGGAGGTCCGTGAGCAGTGTCGGTATGGTGGTGTGGTCTCTACTTCCCCCAATGCTTTATAGAATCTGATAGAATCCTCTTCTTTCTTGTGAGATCCCCAACTGTAAGTGTTGCATCAACAGTCAGCACCATAATGGAACTCTCTTGAGCAAATAACTGGGAAGCTTTAACTTGCACCTGACGTGGAGGAAGCTAACATCACCTGCATAAAGCCCAAAGATGAAGCATCAACGCCACTTTTCATCAACTGTCCATTTCAGGCAACTCGTCCGTCTTTCAAACTGGCTGTAGCTGTTCCATCTGTTAATGATCCTGGCGTGTCTGTGTTTGTTCCAAGTGGCTCCTTCCGTTGCCTTTGTCAATGGGATATCTAGCAGATGTCCTCCTTGATATATGATGGTAACCAGGGGTAAGTGAGAGGACTAGAGCAAGGGAAGGAGTAGCACTACTTCTGAAACAGGAGTGGTGGGAGTATGTGATAGTGTAAGAAAGTAAACTCTAGATTGATATGGATAAAACTGAAAGTGGATGGAGAGAGATGGGTGACTATTGGTGCATATGCACCTGGGCATGAGAAGAAAGATCATGAAAGGCAAGTGTCTTGGGAGCAGCTGAGTGAGTGTGTTAGTAGTAATTTTAATGTACGAGACCGGATTATAGTGATGGGTGATTTCAATGCAAAGATGCGTAATGTGGTAGTTGAAGGAATAATTGGTGTACATGGGGTGTTCAGTATTGTAAAAGGAAATGGTGAAGAGCTTGTAGATTTATGTGCTGAAAAAGGACTGGTGATTGGGAATACATACATAAGTATACGTATGTAAGTAGGAGAGATGGCCAAAGAGCGTTATTGGATTACGTGTTAATTGATAGGCGCTTGAAAGACAGACTTTTGGATGTCAATGTGCTGAGAGGTGCAACTGGAGGGATGTCTGATCATTACCTTGTGGAGGCGAAGGTGAAGATTTGTAGAGGTTTCCAGAAAAGAAGAGAAAATGTAGAGGTGAAAAGAGTGGTGAGAGTAAGTGAGCTTGGGAAGGAGACTTGTGTGAGGAAGTACCAGGAGAGACTGAGTACAGAATGGAAAAAGGTGAGAACAAAGGACGTGAGGGAAGTGGGGTACGAATGGGATGTAATTAGGGAAGCAGTGATGGCTTGCGCAAAAGATGCTTGTGGCATGAGAAGCGTGGGAGGTGGGCAGATTAGAAAGGGTAGTGAGTGGTGGGAAGAAGAAGTAAGAGTGTTAGTGAAAGAGATGAGAGAGGCATTTGGACGATTTTTCGCAGGGAAATAATGCAAATGAGTGGGAGATGAATAAAAGAAAGAGGCAGGAGGTCAAGAGAAAGATGCAAGAGGTGAAAAAGAGGGCAAATGAGAGTTGTGGTGAGACAGTATCATAAAATTTTAGGGAGAATAAAAAGATGTTTTGGAAGGAGGTAAATAAAGTGCGTAAGACAAGGGAACAAATGGGAACTTCAGTGAAGGGGGATAATGGGGAGGTGATAACAAGTAGTGGTGATGTGAGAAGGAGATGGAGTGAGTATTTTAAAGGTTTGTTGAATGTGTTTGATGACAGACTGGCAGATACAGGGTGTTTTGGTCGAGATGGTGTGCAAAGTGAGAGGGTTAGGGAAAATGATTTGGTAAACAGAGAAGAGGTAGTAAAAGCTTTGCGGAAGATGAAAGCCGGCAAGGCAGCGGGTTTGAATGGTATTGCAGTGGAATTTATATAAAAAAAACAAGGAGGTGACTGTATTGTTGACTGGTTGGTAAGGTTATTTAATGTATGTGTGACACATGGTGAGGTGCCTGAGGATTGGCGAAATGCTTGCATAGTGCCATTGTACAAAGGCAAAGGGGATAAAAGTGAGTGCTCAAATTAGAGAGAAATAAGTTTGTTGAGTATTCCTGGTAAATTATATGGGAGGGTATTGATTGAGAAGGTGAAGGCATGTACAAAGCATCACATTGGGGAAGAGCAGTGTGGTTTCAGAAGTGGTAGAGGACGTGTGGATCACGTGTTTGCTTTGAAGAATGTATGTGAGAAATACTTAGAAAAGCAAATGGATTTGTATGTAGCATTTATGGATCTGGAGAAGGCATATGATAGAGTTGATAGAGATGTTCTTTGGAAGGTATTAAGAATATATGGTGTGGGAGGCAAGTTGTTGGAAGCAGTGAAAGGTTTTTATCGAGGATGTAAGGCATGTGTACGTGTAGGAAAAGAGGAAAGTGATTGGTTCTCAGTGAATGTAGGTTTGCGGCAGGGGTGTGTGATGTCTCCATGGTTGTTTAATTTGTTTATGGATGGAGATGTAAGGGAGGTGAATGCAAGAGTTTTGGAAGGAGTGGCAAGTATGCAGTCTGTTGTGCTGAAAGAGCTTGGAAAGTAAGCCAGTTGTTGTTCGCTGATGATACAGCGCTGGTGGCTGATTCATGTGAGAAACTGCAGAAGCTGATGACTTAGTTTGGTAAAGTGTGTGAAAGAAGAAAGTTGAGAGTAAATGTGAATAAGAGCAAGGTTATTAGGTACAGTAGTGTTGAGGGACAAGACAATTGGGAGGTAAGTTTGAATGGAGAAAACTGGAGGAAGTGAAGTGTTTTAGATATGTGGGAGTGGATCTGGCAGCGGATGGAACCATAGAAGCTGAAGTGAATCATAGGGTGGGGGAGGGGGCAAAAGTTCTGGGTGCGTTGAAAAATGTGTGGAAAACGAGAACATTATCTCGGAAAGCAAAAATGGGTATGTTTGAAGGAATAGTGTTTCCAACAATGTTGTATGGTTGCGAGTCGTGGGCTACGGGTAAAGTTGTGCGAAGGACAATAAGTGGTGTGAAGTGGTTTGATCGAGTAAGTAATAATAGGGTAAGAGAGATGTTTGGTAATAAAAAGAGCAAAAGAGGGTGTTTTGAAATGGTTTGGTTACATGGAGAGAATGAGTAAGGAAACATTGACCAAGAGAATATATGTGTCAGAGGTGGAGGGAACGAGGAGAAGTGGGAGGCCAAATTGGAGGTGGAAACATGGAGTGAAAAAGATTTTGTGTGATCGGGGCCTGAACATGCAGGAGGGTGAAAGGAGTGCAAGGAATAGAGTGAATTGGAACGATGTGGTATACCGTGGTCGACGTGCTGTCAATGCATTGAAACAAGGCATGTGAAGCGTCTGGGGTAAACCATGGAAAGTTCTGTGGGGCCTGGATGTGGAAAGGGAGCTGTGGTTTCGCTGCATTACTAGATGACAGCTACAGAGTGTGTGTGAACGAATGTGGCCTTTGTTGTCTTTTCCTAGCGCTACCTCGCACACATGAGGGGATAGGGGGTTGTTATTTCATGTGTGGCGGGGTGGCGATGGGAATGAATAAAGGCAGACAGTGTATTATGTACATGTGTATATATGTATATGTCTGTGTGTGTATATATATGTATACGTTGAGGTGTATAGGTATGTATATTTGCGTGTGTGGACGTGTATGTATATACATGTGTATGTGGGTGGGTTGGGCCATTCTATCGTCTGTTTCCTTGCGCTACCTCGCTAACGCGGGAGACGGTGACAAAGCAATATATATATATATATATATATATATATATATATATATATATATATATATATATATATATATATATATATTTGAATGCAAAGGTGAGTAATGTGGCAGTTGAGGGAATAATTGGTATACATGGGGTGTTCAGTGTTGTAAATGGAAATGGTGAACAGCTTGTAAATTTATGTGCTGAAAAAGGACTGGTGATTGGGAATACCTGGTTTAAAAAGCGAGATATACATAAGTATACGTATTTAAGTAGGAGAGATGGCCAGAGAGCGTTATTGGATTACGTGTTAATTGACAGGCGCGCGAAAGAGAGACTTTTGGATGTTAATGTGCTGAGAGGTGCAACTGGAGGGATGTCTGATCATTATCTTGTGGAGGTTAAGGTGAAGATTTGTATGGGTTTTCAGAAAAGAAGAGTGAATGTTGGGGTGAGGAGGGTGGTGAGAGTAAGTGAGCTTGGGAAGGAGACTTGTGTGAGGAAGTACCAGGAGAGACTGAGTACAGAATGGAAAATGGTGAGCACAATGGAAGTAAGGGGAGTGGGGGAGGAATGGGATGTATTTAGGGAATCAGTGATGGATTGCGCAAAAGATGCTTGTCGCATGAGAAGAGTGGGAGGTGGGTTGATTAGAAAGGGTAGTGAGCGGTGGGATGAAGAAGTAAGATTATTAGTGAAAGAGAAGAGAGAGGCATTTGGACGATTTTTGCAGGGAAAAAATGCAATTGAGTGGGAGATGTATAAAAAAAAGAGACAGGAGGTCAAGAGAAAGGTGCAAGAGGTGAAAAAGAGGGCAAATGAGAGTTGGGGTGAGAGAGTATCATTAAATTTTAGGGAGAATAAAAAGATGTTCTGAAAAGAGGTAAATAAAGTGCGTAAGACAAGGGAGCAAATGGGAACTTCAGTGAAGGGCGCAAATGGGGAGGTGATAACAAGTAGTGGTGATGTGAGAAGGAGATGGAGTGAGTATTTTGAAGGTTTGTTGAATGTGTTTGATGATAGAGTGGCAGATATAGGGTGTTTTGGTCGAGGTGGTGTGCAAAGTGGGAGGTTTAGAGAAAATGATTTGGTAAACAGAGAAGATGTAGTAAAAGCTTTGCGGAAGATGAAAGCCGGCAAGGCAGCAGGTTTGGATGGTATTGCAGTGGAATTTATATATAAAAAAAAAACAAGGAGGTGACTGTATTGTTGACTGGTTGGTAAGGTTATTTAATGTATGTATGATTCATGGTGAGGTGCCTGAGGATTGGCGGAATGCGTGCATAGTGCCATTGTACAAAGGCCAAGGGGGTAAGAGTGAGTGCTCAAATTACAGAGGTATAAGTTTGTTGAGTATTCCTGGTAAATTATATGGGTGGGTATTGATTGAAAGGGTGAAGGCATGTACAGAGCATCAGATTGGGGAAGAGCAGTATGGTTTCAGAAGTGGTAGAGGATGTGTGGATCAGGTGTTTGCTTTGAAGAATGTATGTGAGAAATACTTAGAAAAGCAAATGGATTTGTATGTAGCATTTATGGATCTGGAGAAGGCATATGATAGAGTTGATAGAGATGCTCTGTGGAAGGTATTAAGAATATATGGTGTGGGAGGCAAGTTGTTAGAAGCAGTGAAAAGTTTTTATCGAGGATGTAAGGCATGTGTACGTGTAGGAAGAGAGGAAAGTGATTGGTTCTCAGTGAATGTAGGTTTGCGGCAGGGGTGTGTGATGTCTCCATGGTAGTTTAATTTGTTTATGGATGGGGTTGTTAGGGAGGTGAATGCAAGAGTTTTGGAAAGAGGGGCAAGTATGAAGTCAGTTGTGGATGAGAGAGCTTGGGAAGTGAGTCCGTTGTTTTTTCGCTGATGATACAGCGCTGGTGGCTGACTCATGTGAGAAACTGCAGAAGCTGGTGACTGAGTTTGGTAAAGTGTGTGAAAGAAAGTTAAGAGTAAATGTGAATAAGAGCAAGGTTATTAGGTACAGTAAGGTTGAGGGTCAAGTCAATAGGGAGGTAAGTTTGAATGGAGAAAAACTGGAGGAAGTGAAGTGTTTTAGATATCTGGGAGTGGATCTGGCAGCGGATGGAACCATGGAAGCGGAAGTGAATCATAGGGTGGAGGAGGGGGCGAAAATCCTGGGAGCCTTGAAGAATGTATGGAAGTCGAGAACATTATCTCCGAAAGCAAAAATGGGTATGTTTCAAGGAATAGTGGTTCCAACAATGTTGTATGGTTGCGAGGCGTGGGCTATGGATAGAGTTGTGCGCAGGAGGGTGGATGTGCTGGAAATGAGATGTTTGAGGACAATGTGTGGTGTGAGGTGGTTTGATCGAGTAAATAATGTAAGGGCGAGAGAGATGTGTGGACATAAAAAGAGCGTGGTTGAGAGAGCAGAAGAGGGTGTTTTGAAATGGGTTGGGCACATGGAGAGAATGAGTGAGGAAAGATTGACCAAGAGGATATATGTGTCGGAGGTGGAGGGAACGAGGAGAAGTGGGAGACCAAATTGGAGGTGGAAACATGGAGTGAAAGAGATTTTATGTGATCGAGGCCTGAGCATGCAGGAGGGTGAAAGTCGGGCAAGGAATAGAGTGAATTGGATCGATGTGGTATACCAGGGTTGACGTGCTGTCAGTGGATTGAATCAGGGCGTGTGAAGCGTCTGGGGTAAACCATGGAAAGTTGGGTGGGGCCTGGATGTGGAAAGGGAGCTGTGGTTTCGTGTATTATTGCGTGACAGCTGGAGACTGAGTGTGAACGAATGGGGCCTTTGTTGTCTTTTCCTAGTGCTACCTCGCACACATGAGGGGGGAGGGGGATGGTATTCCATGTGTGGCGAGGTGGCGATGGGAATGAATAGGGGCAGACAGTGTGAATTGTGTGCATGGGTATATATGTATGTGTCTGTGTGTGTATATATATGTGTACATTGAGATGTATAGGTATGTATATTTGCGTGTGTGTGTGTACATTGTGTATGGGGGTGGGTTGGACCATTTCTTTCGTCTGTTTCCTTGCGCTACCTCGCAAACGCGGGAGACAGCGACAAAGCAAAATAAAAAAATATATATATATATATATATATATATATATATATATATATATATATTGGAAAGGATCACAATTTTGTGCGTGATCAAGATATTCCTGCGAGTCCATGGGGAAAATGAAACACGATAATTTCCCAAGTGCACTTTCGTGTAATAATCACATCATCAGGGGAGGCACAAGAGAGAAATATAAGTCAGTTGACATACATCGAAGAGACGAGGCTAGGACTTTTATTTCTATATATATATATATATATATATATATATATATATATATATATATATATATATATATATATATGTATATATATATATATATATATATATATATATATATATATATATATATATATATATATTATATTATATTATTATATATTTTGCTTTGTCGCTGTCTCCCGCGCCTGCGAGGTAGCGCAAGGAAACAGACGAAAGAAATGGCCCAACCCACCCCCACACATATGCACACACACACACGTCCACACTCGCAAACATACACACCTACACATCCCAACGTACACACATATATACACACACAGACACACACACATATACACATATGCACACAATTCACACTCTCTGCCCCTACTCACCCCAATCGCCACCCCACCACACACGGAATAACATTCCCCTCCCCCTGCATGTGCGCGAGGCAGCGCCAGGAAAAGACAACAAAGGCCCCATTCGCACACACTCAGTCTCTAGCTGTCATGCAATAATGCACTGAAACCACAGCTCCCTTTCCACATCCTTTCTATAGTTTACCCCAGAAGCTTCACATGCCCTGATTCAATCCATTGACAGCACGTCGACCCCGGTATACCACATCGATCCAATTCACTCTATTCCTTCCCCGCCTTTCACCCTCCTGCATGTTCAGGCCCCGATCACTCAAAATCTTTTTCAATCCATCTTTCCACCTCCAATTTGGTCTCCCACTTCTCCTCGTTCCCTCCACCTCCGACACATATATCCTCTTGGTCAATGTTTCCTCACTCATTCTCTCCATGTGACCAAACCATTTCAAAACACCCTCTTCTGCTCTCTCAACCATGCTCTTTTTATTTCCACACATCTCTCTTACCCTTACATTACTCACTCGATCAAACCACCTCACACCACTTATTGTCCTCAAACATCTCATTTCCAGCACATCCACCCTCCTGCACACAACTCTATCCATAGCCCACACCTCGCAACCATATAACATTGTTGGAACCACTATTCCTTCAAACATACCCATTTTTGCTTTCCGAGATAATGTTCTCGACTTCCACACATTCTTCAAGGCTCTTAGGATTTTCGCCCCCTCCCCCACCCTATGATTTACTTCCGCTTCCATGGTTCCATCCGCTGCCAGATCCACTTCCAGATATCTAAAACACTTTACTTCCTCCAGTTTTTCTCCATTCAAACTTACATCCCAATTGACTTGACCCTCAACCCTACTGTACCTAATAACCTTGCTCTTATTCAGATTAACTCTATGATTTACTCTATGATTTATTCTATGATTACCCTATGATTTACTTCTGCTTTCCATGGTTCCATCCGCTGCCAGATCCACTTCCAGATATCTAAAACACTTTACTTCCTCCAGTTTTTCTCCATTCAAACTTACATCCCAATTGACTTGACCCTCAACCCTACTGTACCTAATAACCTTGCTCTTATTCACATTTACACTTAACTTTCTTCTTTCACACACTTTACCAAACTCAGTCACCAGCTTCTGCAGTTTCTCACATGAATCAGCCACCAGCGATGTATCATCAGTGAACAACAACTGACTCACTTCTCAAGCTCTCTCATCCCCAACAGACTGCATACTTGCCCCTCTTTCCAAAACTCTTGCATTCATCTCCCTAACAACCCCATCCATAAACAAATTAAACAACCATGGAGACATCACACACCCCTGCCGCAAACCTACATTCACTGAGAACCAATCACTTTCCTCTCTTCCTACACGTACACATGCCTTACATCCTCGATAAAAACTTTTCACTGCTTCTAACAACTTGCCTCCCACACCATATATTCTTAGTACCTTCCACAGAGCATCTCTATCAACTCTATGATATGCATTCTCCAGATTCATAAATGCTACATACAAATCCATTTGCTTTTCTAAGTATTTATCACATACATTCTTCAAAGCAAACACCTGATCCACACATCCACTTCCACTTCTGAAACCACACTGCTCTTCCCAATCTGGTGCTCTGTACATGCCTTCACCCTCTCAATCAATACCCTCCCATATAATTTACCAGGAATACTCAACAAACTTATACCTCTGTAATTTGAGCAATCACTCTTATCCCCTTTGCCTTTGTACAATGGCACTATGCAAGCATTTCGCCAATCCTCAGGCACCTCACCATGAATCATTCATACATTAAATAACCTTACCAACTACTCAACAATACAGTCACCCCCTTTTTTAATAAATTCCACTGCAATACCATCCAAACCTGCTGCCTTGCCGGCTTTCATCTTCCGCAAAGCTTTTACTACCTCTTCTCTGTTTACCAAATCATTTTCCCTAACCCTCTCACTTTGCACACCACCTCGACCAAAACACCCTATATCCGCCACTCTATCATCAAACACATTCAACAAACCTTCAAAATAATCACTCCATCTCCTGCTCACATCACCACTACTTGTTATCACCTCCCCATTAGCCCCCTTCACTGAAGTTCCCATTTGCTCCCTTGTCTTACTCACTTTATTTACCTCCTTCCAGAACATCTTTTTATTCTCCCTAAAATTTGATGATACTCTCTCACCCCAACTTTCATTTGCCCTCTTTTTCACCTCTTGGACCTTTCTCTTGACCTCCTGTCTCTTTCTTTTATACATCTCCCACTCAATTGCATTTTTTCCCTGCAAAGATCGTCCAAATGCCTCTTTCTTCTCTTTCACTAATAATCTTACTTCTTCATCCCACCACTCACTACCCTTTCTCATCAACCCACCTCCCACGCTTCTCATGCCACAAGCATCTTTTGCGCACGCCATCACTGCTTCCCTAAATACATCCCATTCCTCCCCCACTCCCCTTACCTCCTTTGTTCTCACCTTTTTCCATTCTGTACTCAATCTCACCTGGTACTTCTTCACACAAGTCTCCTTCCCAAGCTCACTTACTCTCACCACCCTCTTCACCCCAACATTCTCTCTTCTTTTCTGAAAACCCATACAAATCTTCACCTTCGCCTCCACAAAATAATGATCAGACATCCCTCCAGTTGCACCTCTCAGAACGATAACATCCAAAAGTCTCTCTTTCGTGCGCCTGTCAATTAACACGTAATCCAATAACGCTCTTTGGCCATCTCTCCTACTTACATACGTATACTTATGTATATCTCGCTTTTTAAACCAGGTATTCCCAATCACCAGTCCTTTTTCAGCACATAAATCTACAAACTCTTCACCATTTCCATTTACAACATTGAACACCCCATGTATACCAATTATTCCCTCAATTGACACATTACTCACCTTTGCATTCAAATCACCCATCACTATAACCCAGTCTTGTGCATCAAAACCACTAACACACTCATTCAGCTGCTCCTAAAACACTTGCCTCTCATGATCTTTCTTCTCATGCCCAGGTGCATATGCACCAATAATCACCCATCTCTCTCCATCAACTTTCAGTTTTGCCCATATTAATCTAGAATTTACTTTCTTACATTCTATCACATACTCCCACAACTCCTGTTTCAGGAGTAGTGCTACTCCTTCCCTTGCTCTTCCTCTCACTAACCCCTGACTTTACTCCCAAGACATTCTCAAACCACTTTTCCCCTTTACCCTTGATCTTCGTTTCACTTAGAGCCAATATATATATATATATATATATATATATATATATATATATATATATATATATATATTATCCCTGGGGATAGGGGAGAAAGAATACTTCCCACGTATTCCCTGCGTGTCGTAGAAGGCGACTAAAAGGGGAGGGAGCGGGTGGCTGGAAATCCTCCCCTCTCGTTTTTTTTTAATTTTCCAAAAGAAGGAACAGAGAAGGGGGCCAGGTGAGGATTTTCCCTCTAAGGCCCAGTCCTCTGTTCTTAACGCTACCTCGCAAATGCGGGAAATGGCGAATTGTATAAAAAAAAAAAAAAAAAAAATATATATATATATATATATATATATATATATATATATATATATATATATATATATATATATATATATATATATTTTTTTTTTTCTTTGGAAAGCAAAAATTGGTATGTTTGAAGGAATAGTGGTTCCAGCAATGTTATATGGTTGGGAGTTGTGGGCTATAGATAGAGTTGTGCGGAGCAGGGTGGATGTGCTGGAAATGAGATGTTTGAGGACAATATGTGATGTGAGGAGGTTTTATCAAGTAAGTAATGAAAGGATAAGAGAGATGTGTGGTAATAAAAAGAGTGTGGTTCAGAGAGCAAAAGAGGGTGCTTTGAAATGGTTTGGTCACATGGAGAGAATGAGTGAGGAAAGATTGACAAAGAGGATATATGTGTTAGAGGTGGAGGGAATGAATGAGAAGTGGGAGACCGGATTGGAGGTGGAAAGATGGAGTGAAAAAGATTCTGAGTGATCGGGGCTTGAAGATGCAGGAGGGTGAAAGGCGTGCGAGGAACAGAGTGAATTGGAATGATGTGGTATACCAGGGTCGACATGCTGTCAATGGATTGAACCAGGGAATGTGAAGTGTCTGGGGTAAACCATGGAAAGTTTTGTGGGGTCTGGATTCCGCCTGAGGACTGGTGGAATGCTTGCATAGTGCCATCGTACAAAGGCAAAGGGGATAAGAGTGGGTGCTCAAATTAAAGAGGTATACGTTTGTTGAGTATTCCTGGGAAATTATATGGGAGGGTATTGATTGAGAGGGTGAAGGCATGTACAGAGCATTATATTGGGGAAGAGCAGTGTGGTTTCAGATATATATATATATATATATATATATATATATATATATATATATATATATATATATATATATATCTGCAAGAGAGATATACATAAGTACACGTATGTAAGTAGGAAAGATGGCCAAAGAACGATACTGGATTATGTGTTAATTGATAGGCGCCCGAAAGAGAGACTTTTGGATGTTAATGTGCTGAGAGGTGCAACTGGAGGGATGTCTGATCATTATCTTGTGGAGGCGAAGGTGAAGATTTGTAGAGGTTTTCAGAAAAGAAGAGAGAATGTTGGGGTGAAAAGAGTGGTGAGAGTAAGTGAGCTTGGGGAGGAGACTTGTGTGAGGAAGTACCAGGAGGGACTGAGTACAGAATGGAAAAAGGTGAAAACAAAGGACGTAAGGGGAGTGAGAGAGGAATGGGATGTATTTAGGGAAGCAGTGATGGTTTGCGCAAGGGATGCTTGTGGCACGAGAAGCGTGGGAGGTGGGCAGATTAGAAAGGGTAGTAAGTGGTGGGATGAAGAAGTAAGATTATTATTGAAAGAGAAGAGAGAGGCATTTGGACGATCTTTGCAGGGAAATAATGCAAATGAATGGGAGATGTATAAAAGAAAGAGGTAGGAGGTGAAGAGAAAGGGGCAAGAGGTGAAAAAGAGGGCAAATGAGAGTTGGGGTGAGAGAGTATCATCAAATTTTAGGGAGACTAAAAAGATGTTTTGGAGGGAGGTAAACAAAGTGCGTAAGACAAGGGAACAAATGGGAACTTCAGTGAAGGGGGCTAATGGGGAAGTGATAACAAGTAGTGGTGATGTGAGGAGATGGAGTGAGTATTTTCAAGGTTTGTTGAATGTGTTTGATAATAGAGTGCAGATATAGGGTGCTTTGGTCGAGATGGTGTGTGAAGTGAGAGGGTTAGGGAGAATGATTTGGTAAACAGAGAAGAGGTAGTAAAAGCTTTGCAGAAGATGAAAGGTGGTAAGGCAGTGGGTTTGGATGGTATTGCAGTGGAATTTATTAAAAAAGGGGGTGACCATATTGTTGACTGGTTGGTAAGGTTATTTGATGTATGTATGACTCAGAGTGACGTGCCTGAGGATTGGCGGAATGCTTGCATAGTGCCATTGTACAAAGGCAAAGGGGATAAAAGTGAGTGCTTAAATTACAGAGGCATAAGTTTGCTGAGTATTCCTAGGAAATTATATGGGAGGGTATTGATTGAGAGGGTGAAGGCATGTACAGAGCATCAGATTGGGTTAGAGCAGTGTGGTTTCAGAAGTGGTAGAGGATGTATGAATCAGGTGTTTGCTTTGAAGAATGTATGTGAGAAATACTTAGAAAAGCAAATGGATTTATAGCATTTATGCAAATAGCATTTATGGATCTGGAGAAGGCATATGATAGAGTTGAGTTCTAGGAAGCAGTGAAAAGTTTTTATCGAGGGTGTAAGGCATGTGTACATGTAGGAAGAGAGGAAAGTGATTGGTTCTCAGTGAATGTTGGCTTGCAGCGGGGGTGTGTGATGTCTCCTCAGTTGTTTAATTTGTATATGGACGGGGTTGTTAGGGAGGTGAATGCAAGAGTTTTGGAAAGAGGGGCAAGTATGCAGTGTGTTGTGGATGAGAGAACTTGGGAGGTGAGTCACTTGTTTGCTGATGATACAGCGCTAGTGGCTGATTCAGGTGAGAAACTACAGAAGCTGGTGACTGAGTTTGGTAAAGTGTGTGAAAGAAGAAAGCTGAGAGTAAATTTGAATAAGAGCAAGGTTATTAGGTACAGTAGGGTTGAGGGACAAGTCAATTGGGAGGTAAGTTTGAATGGAGAAAAACTGGAGGAAGGAAAGTGTTTTAGATATCTGGGAGTGGATTTGGCAGCGGGTGGAACCATGGAAGCGGAAGTGAATCATAGGGTGGGGAAGGGGGCGAAAGTTCTAGGCGCGTTGAAGAATGTGTGGAAGACGAGAACATTTTCTCCGAAAGCAAAAATGGGTATGTTTGAAGGAATAGTGGTTCCAACAATGTTATATGGTTGGGAGGCGTGGGCTATAGATAGAGTTGTGCTGAGGAGGGTGGATGTGCTGGAAATGAAATGTTTGAGGACAATATGTGGTGTGAGGTGGTTCGATCGAGTAAGTAATAATAGGGTAAGAGAGATGTGTGGTAATAAAAAGAGTGTGGTTGAGAGAGCAGAAGAGGGTGGTTTGAAATGGTTTGGTCACATGGAGCGAATGAGTGAGGAAAGATTGACCAAGAGGATATTTGTGTCAGAGATGGAGGGACGAGGAGAAGTGGGAGAGTAAATTGGAGGTGGAAGGATGGAGTGAAAAAGATTTTGAGAGATCAGGGCCTAAACATGCAGGAGGGTGAAAGGCGTGCAAGGAATAGAGTGAATTGGAACAATGTAGTATACCAGGGTCGACGTGCTGTTAATGGATTGAACCCCGGCATGTGAAGTGTCTGGGGTAAACCATGGAAAGTTCTGTGGGGCCTGGATGTGGAAAGGGAGCTGTGGTTTCAGTGCATTATACATGACACCTAGAGACTGAGTGTAAACGAATGTGGCCTTTGTTGTCTTTTCCTAGCACTACCTCGCGCACATGTGGGGGAGTGGATTGTTATTTCATGTGTGGCAGGCTGGCGATGGGAATGAATAAAGGCAGACAGTATGAATTATGTACATGTGTACATATGTATATGTCTGTGTGTGTATATATATGTATACGTTGACATGTATAGGTATGTATATTTGCATGTGTTGATGTGTAGGTATATACTTGTGTATGTGGGTGGGTTGGGCCATTCTTTTCGTCTCTTTCCTTATGTTACCTCGCTAACGTGGGAGACAGCGAGAAAGTAAAATAATATATATATATATATATATATATATATATATATATATATATATATATATATATATATATATATATATGATCATGAAAGGCAAGTGTTTTGGGAGCAGCTGAATGAGTGTGTTAGTGGTTTTGATGTACAAGACCGGGTTATAGTGATGGGTGATTTGAATGCAAAGGTGAGTAATGTGGCAGTTGAGGGAATAATTGGTATACATGGGGTGTTCAGTGTTGTAAATGGAAATGGTGAAGAGCTTGTAGATTTATGTGCTGAAAAAGGACTGGTGATTGGGAATACCTGGTTTAAAAAGCGAGATATACATAAGTATACGTATGTAAGTAGGAGAGATGGCCAGAGAGTGTTATTGGATTATGTGTTAACTGACAGGCGCATGAAAGAGAGACTTTTGGATGTTAATGTGCTGAGAGGTGCAACTGGAGGGATGTCTGATCATTATCTTGTGGAGGCTAAGGTGAAGATTTGTATGGGTTTTCAGAAAAGAAGAGTGAATGTTGGGGTGAAGAGGGTGGTGAGAGTAACTGAGCTTGGGAAGAAGACTTGAGTGAGGAAGTACCAGGAGAGACTGAGTACAGAATGGAAAAAGGTGAGAACAATGGAAGTAACGGGAGTGGGGGAGGAATGGGATGCATTTAGGGAATCAGTGATGGATTGCGCAAAAGATGCTTGTGGCATGAGAAGCGTGGGAGGTGGGTTGATTAGAAAGGGTAGTGAGTGGTGGGATGAGGAGGTAAGATTATTAGTGAAAGAGAAGAGAGAGGCATTTGGACGATTTTTGCAGGGAAAAAATGCAATTGAGCGGGAGATGTATAAAAGAAAGAGACAGGAGGTCAAGAGAAAGGTGCAAGAGGTGAAAAAGAGGGCAAATGAGAGTTGGGGTGAGAATCATTAAATTCTAGGGAGAATAAAAAGAAGTTCTGGAAGGAGGTATATAAAGTGTGTAAGACAAGGGAGCAAATGGGAACTTCAGTAAAGGGCGCTAATGGGGAGGTGATAACAAGTAGTGGTGATGTGAGAAGGAGATGGAGTGAGTATTTTGAAGGTTTGTTGAATGTGTTTGATGATAGAGTGGCAGATACAGGGTGTTTTGGTCGAGGTGGTGTGCAAAGTGAGAGGGTTAGGGAAAATGATTTGGTAAACAGAGAAGAGGTAGTAAAAGCTTTGCGGAAGATGAAAGCCGGCAAGGCAGCAGGTTTGGATGGTATTGCAGTGGAATCTATTAAAAAAGGGGGTGACTGTATTGTTGAATGGTTGGTAAGGTTATTTATTTATATATGTGTGTTTATGGATGGGGTTGTTAGGGAGGTGAATGCAAGAGTTTTGGAAAGAGGGGCAAGTATGTAGTCTGTTGGGGATGAGAGAGCTTGGGAAGTGAGTCAGTTGTTGTTCGCTGATGATACAGCGCTGGTGGCTGATTCATGTGAGAAACTGCAGAAGCTGGTGACTGAGTTTGGTAAAGTGTGTGAAAGAAGAAAGTTAAGAGTAAATGTGAATAAGAGGAAGGTTATTAGGTACAGTAGGGTTGAGGGTCAAGTCAATTGGGAGGTAAGTTTGAATGGAGAAAAACTGGAGGAAGTAAAGTGTTTTAGATATCTGGAAGTGGATCTGGCAGCGGATGGAACCATGGAAGCGGAAGTGGATCATAGGGTGGGGGAGGGGGCGAAAATCCTGGGAGCCTTGAAGAATGTGTGGAAGTCGAGAACATTATCTCGGAAAGCAAAAATGGGTGTTTGAAGGAATAGTGGTTCCAACAATTTTTTATGGTTGCGAGGCGTGGGCTATGGATAGAGTTGTGCGCAGGAGGGTGGATGTGCTGGAAATGAGATGTTTGAGGATAATGTGTGGTGTGAGGTGGTTTGATCGCGTAAGTAACGTAAGGGTAAGGGAGATGTGTGGAAATAAAAAGAGCGTGGTTGAGAGAGCAGAAGAGGGTGTTTTGAAATGGTTAGGCCACATGGAGAGAATGAGTGAGGAAAGATTGACCAAGAGGATATATGTGTCAGAGGTGGAGGGAACGAGGAGAAGTGGGAGACCAAGTTGGAGGTGGAAAGTTGAAGTGAAAAAGATTTTGTGTGATCGGGGCCTGAACATGCAGGAGGGTGAAAGTCGGGCAAGGAATAGAGTGAATTGGATCGATGTGGTATACCGGCGTTGACGTGCTGTCAGTGGATTGAATCAGGGGATGTGAAGCGTCTGGGGTAAACCATGGAAAGCTGTGTAGGTATGTATTTTTGTGTGTGTGGACGTGTATGTATATACATGTGTATGGGGGTGGGTTGGGCCATTTCTTTCGTCTGTTTCCTTGCGCTACCTTGTAAACGCGGGAGACAGCGGCAAAGAAAAAAAAAAATATATATATATATGTACATATACCAATTCCTGCATCAGCTAGGTTGTAGCCAGGAACAGAATGAAAAAAATCAGAGCTCTCATTCACTCCCATTAGCACTTTAAGTGACAAGCACAATGCACTTCAACTAGAGCCTCTAGCCCACATCCATGCCCCACAGACATTCCATGGTTTCTCCCAACTATCTAATACACCCCTGATTCACTTCAGTAAATGAACTTTATCTCCTGTATACTACAGGGTCCATTTTCGTTCTATCTCTTATATGTCTTGCACCCTTCTCCTTATCAAGGCTCTGAACCTTCAAAGTATGTTTCATGCCATCCTTCAATCTCTTCTATGGTTTGCACCTTTTCCTTGTTCCCTTCATTTCTGACATATATATTCTCTATCTTTCCTCTCCTCACTCATTCTTTCTTTATGTCCAAACCTTTTCAGCTCTCCCTCTTCAGCTCCCTTACAATTACTCCTCCTACTATTACTCCTCTCTCGTACCCTCTTTATTCTTATTTAATCAACCCTCTTCACACCACACATTGGCCTAAAACATTTCATCTTATACACATCCACCCTTTTCATTTTTGTCTATTTGACCACACCCCACATCCATACAGCACCGACAAGGACAATATACCATAAAATATATGCATCTTTTCCCATACAGACAGTGACCTCTCCATACTTTGCTAATGCACCCAGAAAGGATACTTCCCACGTATTCCCTGCTTGTCGTAGAAGGTAACTAAGATGGGCAAGACCTGGAGGCTGGAAACCCTTTCCTCCTTGTATTTCAATTTCCAAAAGTTAGAAAAGAGGAAGGATCCAAGCAAGGAGTCCTGGGTGCTGAAAACCCTCCCCTCCTTGTAGTTCAGTTTCCAAAAGTTAGAACAGATGGATCCAAACAAGGAATACTCATCGTCCTAGGAGGCTCAGGCTGGGTACCTAAATGTGTGTGGATGTAACCAAGATAAGAAGAGAGAGATAGGTGGTTTGTTTGAGGAAAAGATCCTGGATGTTTCAGCTCTTGAGTGAAATGAAGCTCAAGGGTAAGGAGGAAGAATGTCTTAGGGGTAAAGTTGGGGGTTAGTGTGAAGGCAAAACCTAAGGAAGGGGTAGAACTTATGCTGAAAAAGTAGTGGAAATGAGTGAAAGAATATAAGGAAGTGAGCATACCTTCTTGAACCAAACACCCCACATCTCCCACCTAATCATCAAACATGTTCAATAATCCTTAAAAATACTCACTCCTCTTCACCTCATTTCTGTTTGCTATCATTTCTCTATTTTGCTCCTTCACCAATGTTCCCATTTTTTTTCACACTATTAAACTCCTTCCAAAACATCTTTTTATGCTCTCTGAAGTTTGCTGTAACCAGCTCAACCCTCCTATCTCATTTCACCTCTTTTTCAGTCCATGCACCTTTCTCTTGAACTCATGCTGCTTTCTTTTGTACATTTCCCAGTCTCTTGCATGCCTTCTCTGTAAGTACCTCTCATACACCTACTTCCTCTTTCATTAGCGACTTAATTACCCTTTCTCACATGCCTACCTGCCACCTTCTACACGCTACACACTTCTCTCTCACGTCAGCACAGCTTCCTTAAATACCTTCCATTCCTTACCCAATCCCTCAGTTTCATTAACTCTCATCTCTAAACATTCTATGCTCAATTTCTCCAGGTATCTCTTTAAAGAAGCCTCTTTTCCAAGCTCACTTACTTTCATAACGCTCTTGTCACCCATCTCATTTCCTCTTTTCTGAAAGCCTTTACAAATCTTCACCCTCACCTCTATCAGGTAATGATCAGACATCCCATCAGTTGCACCTCTTAGCACATTCACATTCAATAGTCTCTCTTTTGCAGGCCTATCCATTGGTGCATAATGATACCTGCTTACCAAATTTCCTACTCTATGTATTTATGTATGTCCCTCTTTTTAACTAAGTATTTCTGATCACCAGTCCTTTTTCAGCACATAACTTAACAAGCTGTTTCCCCATTTCCAATCATCTTACTGAATACCCCATGCTCCTTAATCATACCTTCAACTGATCATATTATTCACTTTCACATTCAAATTACCTATCTCAAGTATCTGATCTCACTATGTCTCTGATGCCTGTTCCCTCCAGGAATTCCCTCAAGAGAATGGCCATGGCAATAGAATCTCCATAACTAGTGAGCTCCTGTGTTGCTCCTTAGCCTTCAGTGCTTCACACTTAAATGGTCACTGGCAACATGCAACTTTAGTGCAGTGTTTGCAGAGGCTCCTACCTAATGTTCCTACCACCTACTTCTACCTCATGTTCCTGCTTAAGTGTTCCAACATACTGCTTTTACTTATTGCTCTAACAATTTTGCCAGAAGGCAGGGATAGTGTATAGTGCTCACACCAGGAAAATCTAGTTATGAAGAATGAGCTGTGTGAGTTAAGTGTTGTCAAGTGTTATGCATGTCAAGGAGAGATTGTATAATAGTGGACAGAATGCCAGTAGTCCATGCATGGGTGAGGCAGAAAGAAAAGACAGCTAAATGGGTCAGAGGAGTTCAACCTGACAATCACTTCTTACCTGTGTTACGATTACTTTTTTGTTGAAATGAAGTAATCATACGCTATAATACAAAATAAATTCTAAGTAAAAGATGTGGGTTGATGTCCTTCAGGTCACCTAACTTATAGAATTAAATTTTTCCATGGTAGTGTTTAAAAAGGTGATGAAGGCAACCTGCACTCTTACAAGCTACATGCCTTTTTAAGAATGACTGTCTAATAATCTACCTCTTTTCAATACTCTTATACCAATATATATGGGTTAGATAAAATGCTTTTGCACTGGCACCATTTGTAGGAGTCAATTTTGCACAACCTGGGTCCCAACCCAGCAGTAAGGCAAAGGGCAGGTACCACATAAACTTACTAACCTGATCCTCTAACCAAAATATCAATGGTAATTTAGTCTTCATTGATGCAAAATATATCTATATTATCTATAAATATTACTTAAATCCAATTTAGCTTGTATTTGGTTTTCCTATAAGAGGGTATATAAGGGAAAGAATTCTGTAACTAATTTTATTTACAAAATATTTACAGCTTTGGACAAGTGTACATGTAAGTCATAATTAGGTTGCTCATGAACCTGGTACAAAAAAGGTAAACATTTTCAGAAAAGCTTGCTCAAAGCCTAGAAATTGTATGGTAATATGACTTCCACAACAATAATCATAGTGGTGCAGGGGTGTGAGGTTTTAAAAGCACCCCCTGTAAGTTTAAAGCTGTTCATATTTCGGCAATTTTACCTTCTCTGATGAAAGGCTAACAGGCATAATGAAAGAATAGCCATCACAATAGTAACATTACATGCTTGAAATGTACATCTTTTATTAATAATCAATTCATATTTGAATAAGCAGGACAAACTTAATTAAAATCATTAATATACACAGTATAAAATTATTCTTTTCATTTATTCTTTGTTGGACCTACATATTCAAATTAATTCTATGAAAACTTCATAACAAGGAGAAAATATTATGGCAAAAATCTAAGACAGCATTTTTTCTGACCACTTCAAAATGTGATACCACAATTTATTACATCAAAATGCTGCATAAAGATCTCAAGCTTTCCATAGCTCTCTCTCTCTCTCCCTATACATATAAAGGAAGATATAATTCTTGACATAAAATTAATTACAAGTGACACAAAAGATGAATAAAGCTGTTATTTGCACTAGCATTATCAGTGATTTCCAACTTAATCTAATTAAAGACAGGACTGAAATAATTATACTGTTCTTGGAACAATTATGCACTGTAATGAAATGTTTCCAAAATGTGTGTCTGGCATTAAGTATAACCTAACAATAAGGAGGAACATAAAACTGGAATAATTATCTGCAAGTTAATATGACTTGCTGCATATATAGACAACATTCAATCTGCTTGCATACATCACTCGGTGTTTACTGAAGAATGTTTCAATATGCATTACCCGTTTATTTTACAACAGAAAAAGCATTCAGTTCAAAAACCATGTCAACAAATTTGAAAATAGACACAGAAAGCAACAAATCCATTTCATTAAAGTAGAAATGATTCAACCTTCTAGTTACTGTATCAGTAAAATGAAATGTGTGCAGTCAAACTTATCAGAGGCTGTCATGAAGAAAAAAATGTAAGATCATATTCATTAACTTTCATTACACTGCTAAATGATCATTCTCTACAAACTGGTAAAAAAAACTGTAGATTCATCACAAGGGAACTGGAAACATTTTAGCAAACATGAAAATTCCAATATGGAATGCCACACCTTGTACAAACAGAATCTCAAATCCAATCCAAAACCTCCCAAATAAAATATCTTAAGAAAATTACTTTTGCATATGTTGAGTTACTTAACTAGAAGTCTGATTCCCAATATAAAGTGTGATAAGTCACTAAATGTTGGTAAATTATTTGGTAACTTAAGGTCCAATTAATGAGCAAATGTAATTATAAAGAATCATACCCTATGAGACACTACATTAGTCTCATTTTTATCAAAATATCATGGGATAAAGACCTGTTATTGAAGCAGAAACAAAACTTGTTGAAGCTCAAGTATCACACTAAGGAAAACCTCATCATAGGCAGATACAAAATATGCCATTAAAAACTACAACACATTAATTAATGCTAAATGAAGTGATGCCCATATGATAATCAAAATACAGGAAATGAAATTCTGACTACTTAGTAAAGAATAAGCTTCATTAAAACAGTATTCCTAAATCCCTGTAATTAGTACTTAGAAAATTTTTGTCTTGTTTTCTAAAATAATAAAAGCATGGTCTTTATTAAAAGTACCTCTTATAAGGTAACATGTCTTGAAAACAATAGAAAATTTCTCATCTTTAAAGTCATACCCAGAGATCTATTTCTCAAATAAATCTGATAAGTAGAAAAAATATACATATGAAAAACAGTACAGTATTTCTAATTACCAGCTTCATACCAAGTCTATATTAGTAATATCTTAATCTATGGTATAAAAGTGAACATTTCAATAATTAGCTTCTTCAAAAACTTCAAAAAATATACACTGCACTACTGGATAACATTAAACTGCTGTTAATGTATCTAAAATCATTTTAGATTCTTTGCAAAGAGAAAAGAAAAAAGTCACCTTTGAGTTAGTCAAAATTGTGTTTACTCTCTTCAGTTGTCCACTACCTTTAAGTAGTTTTCTTGTGAGTTGTTGGATTAGCCTAGATGATGAGAACATGGCTAAGTTTGATAATGACAATGCCTGGGACCAGTGTTTTGGATTTTGGATTCTTTTGAATTTTAGAATATTTGCATATACATAATGAGATATCTTGGAGATGGAAACCAAGTCTAAACACAAAGTCCATTTATGTTTCATATACACCTTATACACATAGCCTGAAGGTAATCTATACAATATTTTCAATAATTTTGTGCATGAAACAAAGTTTGTGTAACAATGAACCATCAGAAAGCTAAGGTGACACAACCTTGGCTGCCCTTATGGACAATCTGTGGTTGTTTGGCATCATCTTCATTCCTGACTCTGCATTTATATGCTACTGATAAGCAATCAATTTCTTAACATTTATTCACACATAAATACTTAGCAGTAAAGAAAAAATATAAAATATTAATACAATGAAAAAATAATGTGTTGAGGTGTGGAATTTTCCACTTGTAACGTCAAGTAGCCGCTCAAAAAGTTTCAGTTTTTGGAGCATTCTGGACTGGATTTTCGGATTAGGGATGCTCAACCCGTGAATGCAAATAAGTAACTTGTGTATAATGTGAAAGTCTGGTATGACATGACACAATAAAGGCATGCTGAAAGGTCTATTTTCATACATAAACTTAATGCCACATCATCTGGAAACAGTTTCACTGAGTACGGAGAAAACTTTCAGCAATCTGATCTGCATGATATTCTGCAGTAGCTTAATGTTTCCTCCTATGGCCAAACTGCTTTTATGCAATCATTTACAGAATCCTTGATAGATAACATATATGACAAAAAAGCAATTACATGTGCTTCCACCCCCTTTTTACATATAGCTTTATGAAACATTACCAAGTGCCACAAGTGGTTCTGCATTTTGAATCACCAGTTCCATTCCATGGATGCACTTAAGATCAGGATCTCTGAAAAGCTACTCCATGCTGTTTCATCATCAACTAAGGCTGATGGAAGCTTTGGCATCTTGCTCCTAACTACCCCTATGCCACAGAATTAGTGAGTCAGGGATAACAATGTTCACCATATAAAGCAGCCACCAACACCACAGTTTTCATCCAGAGTATACTGGTTTCAAAAGGGAACAACTTTGTGGTCAAAAAGTATTCAAAGCCATTTTGGTTTCAAATTCAAGCCTATCACCTCCAAACCTTACCAGATGAAATTTCAGCCAATAATCCTCAAGTGCCTTCAGCCTGCATGCCACATCTGATAATGGGGCAAATCCCCTTTTTTTATTAGAGCCAACACACCACAGGAGAAAGCATGCTCAAAACATGAAGTATAAAATAATGAATATAAGAAAAAAGACTACAGCTAAGATTATTTTGGGCCCTTCAAGGGGTTGCATACCAGACTCTTTAAAAGTGCAAAGGATATATATAGAAAGAGAGAAGTGAATTGAGTAGCTTTGCTGTTTGAGGAAAAAGGAAAATACTATAACAGTCAATCCTCATGCAGGAGGTCTCCAAACAGAAGCTAACGGAAGCTGTAGCAAGTCACAAGCCATGGGTCTTGATCTTGAGAGCTGGGACAACATGCTAACAACTCACAAGAACAGTAATAGAAATAATAACTGCTGAACAGAGAGAAGGAAACAAAATTACAGTAGACGGAAACAGACACTGCAAGAGAGGTGTCAGCAGGAGTTACTGAGAAAATAGGCTTCTAATTGCACTTAGGCAAAGAGAGAAAAGGAAGAGGCACCTAATAGCTAATTAGATAAAAAATAGGCTATATTATCATAAGCCTGATTATCTCTATGGTTAAGTGAATTTATTCTCAACAGTTCTCTTCTAATTTGTTTCCATCCCATTGTCCTCTTAAGCATGTACAGCATTGGAGTACATGGAATCCTGAGGGAATTCCATGATAGAATTTGGTACCAATTTTTACTGTGGTGCCCTTCAACAAGATTTACCAAAAACTATTTTCCCATCATTTTCGTTTTTATTTTCAGCCATATAGGATTTGAGAATGGCTGTCATTTCTGTCTTTGGCTCTGCTGGTCTCCCTCATTTACAATGTGAACTGCATTTCTAAAAAAAAAAAAAAAAAAAAAAAAAAGGCTGATAAGTGAATGAAGTGTACCCAAAGTCCTCTTTTTAATGTCTATTTGCCATATCATGCTTTAGCAATGAAGCACCAGAAACAGATGGAACAACAGCCTTATATGCTCACATCCATTTTCTAGCTGTCATGTGTAATGTATTGAAACCAAAGCTCCACAGACCAATTCTGTGGTTTCCTTTAATTACTTTATGTGACCTGGCTCAGCCAAGGATAAAATGTCACTCCTATATACAACATTACTCCAAATTTGCTTTATCCCATGAATGCCTCTCATCCCACTGAAGCTTACACCCCAGCAACCAATTTTCTTTTTCATTCCACGATTTTCTTTCCTTCTTGGTCTTGCAGATCTTTGTCGGTCTTTCTTCACTCATTCTTTTCATATTTCTAAATCATAATACACCATACTAAAAGGGGAGCTTCATTCCCAGCCACCACTAAAGTACCCCTTTCAACAAAAATTCTAACTTTTGATACATAATCATGATAATGCTATAACAAAATACTGTACATTAAATAATATCAAATAAACACATATATCTATAAATGAGTATACTGTATTCACTATTGTATCCTGTTGTTTTCTGCACTAAAAGTATAGGTGCTAGACCTGATGTAGCATGCAATGTCAAGGTCTGAGGTTCCCTTACCATTCTCAAGTCTTTTCATTGTATAAAACTTTAATGAAAGGGTTAAAATCTAACTTGGATTCTCCATTTCTAAAAAAAAAAATGACATACACCATTTCAGGCACTGAGAAATTCTTATTTATAAGAATATTTTAAACAAGCTGAGGATCATGAAGAAGTGGAAGTATGGTGTAAGGAAAAATGGAGAGGTCAAGGTGTTTGCAAGTAATGAGATGAATCAGAAAGAATACAAGGAGTATGAAACAAGGGGGACTGAAAGTTTTGATGAAAGTGCAGAAAATGTAGCGATGCAGTCATTTGTGAATAAAGTGTTTAATATCTCTAAAGAAAGACTATCAAAGTCTAAAATTAGTGGTTGGATACATGGTCATGAGATACAAGAATAAAAGAGGAAATGCAAGGTGAATGGATAACATCAGAAATGCTTTAGAAGAGAAGAAAAGGGCATATGGCAGAGAGCTCGAAAGGAATGTACCAGTGGATGATCAACAAAGGAGGAGGGAAGAATATGAGACATGGAACTGCAATGTTAAGATGCCAATAGAGAAAAACAAGGAAAGAGTAGATGAAAATTTTGAAAGAAAGTTGAGTGAAAAGCTTAGGAAATATATGAAATTGTACTGAAAGAGGGTGAAATAGTTAGGAGGTGGATGTAAGAGAGGAAATGCTACTGTGAGAAGTAAGGAAGAAGAGTTACTGAATCAAGAGGAGGAAGTGAAAGGAATATCGAAAGAGTATTTTGAAGAAATGAATATAGAATGTGAGGCAGCAGTTGTTACATGCATGGGTATGGGGGATGGAAAGAAAAGTATATATATATAAGTGCTGGAGCCTTTAGCAAGAAAGGAGTAAAAGGCACAATAATAACGCTAATGATAGAAAAAGTAAAGGGAGTGGATGGTATTGTGGCTGAAATGTTGAAGTTTGGTAGAGAAAGTGTGATAGAAAGGATGCATTTGATATGTAATTTAGCTTGGAAGGAGGAGAGTGTGCCTGAAAATTGGGTAAAAGCTATTATTGTTCCTCTGTTCTAAGGAAAAGAGCTACAGATGTATGTTGCATCTACAGTGGAATAAGTTTGTTAAGTACATCAGGAAAAGTGTATGCAAGAGTCTTGATTTATACAGCAATGGAAGTGACTGAATGCACAATAAGTGAAGAGCTAGGTTTTTTAGGGAAGTAAGGGATGTGTGGATCAGATTTTTGTGGCGAATATGCCCTATGGAAAAGTATCTAGCAAAAGGGAAGAAGCTTTATGCAGCATTCACAGATGTGGTAAGGCTACATGGCATAGAGCGAAAACTGCTGGACGGTGTGAAGAGTAATAAATGCAAGTGTAAGAGTGGATGGAGAGGTGAGGAAAAGTTTTGGTATAAATGTGCATGTGAGGTATGCTGTGTGATGTCATTGTACCTTTTTAACATATATGGATGGAATGGTAAGAGAGATGAAAGCAGAACTCGGGAAACGGGGTGCAGAGACAGAGTGTGGTGGTGAGGAATGGTGGCTCATAACAAACCTGTTTGTGGATGATACTGTGTTGTTTGCTGAGAGTGAAGAGGAAATGAAGAAGGTTGTAAGTGTGTTTTATGTGTGTAGGCATAGGTGACTGAAGGTAAGTGAAAGTAAAAGTAAAGTAAAGGCATTTGAAAGGAAAGAGAATGAAAGCATAGATTTTGCAAAACCCTCCTAAAAGAAAGAAGAAAGTGCACTAAACTGTTTTACAGATGTGTAGGGAAAAAGATTAGAGGAGTCAAGAGAATTCAAGCATTTAGGAGCTATATCAGGTAAGTTTGGTGATATGGAAGGAGGGATGAGGGAGAAAGCAGTACAGGGTAGAAGAGTCACTGGGTCCCTTTATAGAATAATGAAGGGGAAAGGTGTAAGTATGGAGGTGAAGAAAGAACTAGGGAACAACATAGTCCTCCCAACCTATGCAGCTGAAAGACAGACACGGAATGATTCATAGGGGTCAAGAATCCAGGCTTTGGACATGAACTATTTGAAAGGAACAATGGAATGACTACACAAAACAAAGAAAAAAATTACAGGGCATATGAGAGATTTAATACGGTAGGAAATGAATTGTGAAGTAGCAGAATGGGTGAAACATAATACTTTGCGGTGGTTTGGGCATGGGGAAAGAATGCAATATGGAGAGTTCATAATGAGGGTACATGCTAATACGGCTGAAGGGGGTGGTGCAAGATGAAGACCACATGTGACATTGGGAAACAGAGTGGAATAGGACTTGAGGAAGAGAAATGGCGGAAGAATGAATGGAATGGTGTATACTAGGGAGGCATGGAAGGACATGGGTAAGTGGAGACTCTTTTGCTGTGGCCAACTTGTTGATGAGGGTTCCTGAAGGAAATGGGAATCAGAGATATAGATGGATAAACAGGCAATGGAAAAAAAGAGTAGAAAGGTATGAATATTAATAATCATACATCTGAAAGGGAAGGCGGAAGAGAAGCAGAGACAGGAGGATGAAGGAGATGGTAACAACTGGTAAAAGTAAACATAAAGGATGGTGGGCAGCCATTAAAATTCATTAAAAATGAGTTAGGTAAATCATAGCTAAAAGAACAAGAATAAACTACAAACAAAACGAAATTAGAATAAAAAAACATAGCAAAATGAATAATGCATACAAGTGTCTGGCAATATATGTATCAAACAACCTGTATTATTCAGTTCCTACTGTTGCTGAAGGTTTTTGTTCCCTTTTAATTCATTATAATTCTTATAGTTTATTCTTACTCTTTTAACTGTTTTACTGAGACTTCTTTCAAAACATTCTATACTGATAAAAGGAGTGTGGCTACCTGCTGTGGATATCCAACATCCCACCTTGTATCAGTTGCTACTGCCTCCCATATCTGCCACTGCACCCCCTGCTGCCTTTCCTCCTGATGATTGTTAATTTATTTGGCATCTTTTCATCTACTGGAGTAATGCATAAATACAAACATGAATATTTATCATTTTTCTTTTTTATTTTACTTTGTCGTTGTCTCCCGCGTTTGCGAGGTAGCGCAAGGAAACAGATGAAAGAAATGGAACAACCCACCCCCATACACATGTATATACATACACGTCCCCACACACAAATATACATACCTATACATCTCAATGTACACATATATATACACACACAGACATATACATATATATACATGTACATAATTCATACTGTCTGCATTTATCTATTCCCATCGCCACCTCACCATACATAGAATAGCATCCCCCTCCCCCCTCATGTGTGTGAGGTAGCGCTAGGAAAAGACAACAAAGGCCCCATTCGTTCACACTCAGTCTCCAGCTGTCATGTAATAATGCACCGAAACAACAGCTGCCCTTTCCACATCCAGGCCCCACACAACTTTCCATGGTTTACCCCACATGCTTCACATGCCCTGATTCAATCCACTGACAGCACGTCGACCCCGGTATTCCACATCGATCCAATTCACTCCATTCCTTGCCCGCCTTTCACCCTCCTGCATGTTCAGGCCCTGATCACTCAAAATCTTTTTCCATCTTTCCACCTCCAATTTGGTCTCCCACTTCTCCTCGTTCCCTCCACCTCCGACACATCTATCCTCTTGGTCAATCTTTCCTCATTCATTCTCTCCATGTGATCAAACCATTTCAAAATAGCCCCTTCTGCTCTCTCAACCACACTCTTTTTATTTCCACACATCTCTCTTACCCTTACATTACTTACTCGATCAAACCACCTCACACCACATATTGTCCTCAAACATCTCATTTCCAGCACATCCACCCTCCTGCGCACAACTCTATCCATAGCCCACGCCTCGCAACCATACAACATTGTTGGAACCACTATTCCTTCAAACATACCCATTTTTGTTTTCGGAGATAATGTTCTCGACTTCCACACATTCTTCAAGGCTCCCTGGATTTTCGCCCCCTCCCCCACCCTATGATTTACTTCCGCTTCCATGGTTCTATCCGCGGCCAGATCCACTCCCAGATATCTGAAACACTTTACTTCTCCAGTTTTTCTCCATTCAAACTTACCTCCCAGTTGACTTGACCCTCAACCCTACTGTACCTAATAACCTTGCTCTTTTTCACATTTACTCTTAACTTTCTTCTTTCACACACTTTACCAAACTCAGTCACCAGCTTATGCAGTTTCTCACATGAATCAGCCACCAGTGCTGTATCATCAGCGAACAACAACTGACTCACTTCCCAAGCTCTCTCATCCCCAACAGACTTCATACTTGCCCCTCTTTCCAAAACTCTTGCATTCACATCCCTAACAACCCCATCCATTAACAAATTAAACAACCATGGAAACATCACACACCCCTGCCGCAAACCTACTTTCACTGAGAACCAATCACTTTCCTCTCTTCCTACACGTACACATGCCTTACATCCTCGATAAAAACTTTTCACTGCTGCTAACAACTTGCCTCCCACACCATATATTCTTAATACCTTCCACAGAGCATCTCTGTCAACTCTATCATATGCTTTCTCCAGATCCATAAATGCTACAGACAAATCCATTTGCTTTTCTAAGTATTTCTCACATACATTCTTCAAAGCAAACACCTGATCCACACATCCTCTACCACTTCTGAAACCACACTGCTCTTCCCCAATCTGATGCTCTGTACATGCCTTCACCCTCTCAATCAATACCCTCCCATATAATTTACCAGGAATACTCAACAAACTTATACCTCTGTAATTTGAGCACTCACTCTTATCCCCTTTGCTTTTGTACAATGGCACTATGCATGCATTCCGCCAATCCTCAGGCACCTCACCATGAGTCATACATACATTAAATAACCTTACCAACCAATCAATAATACAGTCACCCCCTTTTTTAATAAATTCCACTGCAATACCATCCAAACCTGCTGCCTTGCCGGCTTTCATCTTCCGCAAAGCTTTTACTACCTCTTCTCTGTTTACCAAATCATTTTCCCTAACCCTCTCACTTTGCACACCACCTCGACCAAAACACCCTATATTGGATCGATGTGGTATACTGGGGTTGACATGCTGTCAGTGGATTGAATCAGGGCATGTAAAGTGTCTGGGGTAAACCATGGAAAGCTGTGTAGGTATGTATATTTGCGTGTGTGGACGTATGTATATACAATTTGTTAAAGTTTGGTAAAGTGTGTGAAAGAAGAAAGTTAAGAGTAAATGTGAATAAGAGCAATGTTATTAGGTACAGTAGGGTTGAGGGTCAAGTCAACTGGGAGGTAAGTTTGAATGGAGAAAAACTGGAGGAAGTAAAGTGTTTTAGATATCTGGGAGTGGATCTGGCAGCGGATGGAACCATGGAAGCGGAAGTGAATCATAGGGTGGGGGAGGGGGCGAACATTCTGGGAGCCTTGAAGAATGTTTGGAAGTCGAGAACATTATCTGAGAAAGCAAAAATGGGTATGTTTGAAGGAATAGTGGTTCCAACAATGTTGTATGGCTGCGAGGCGTGGGCTATGGATAGAGCTGTGCGTAGGAGGGTGGATGTGCTGGAAATGAGAAGTTTGAGGACAATATGTGGTGTAAGATGATTGGATCGAGTAAGTAATGTAAGGATAAGAGAGATGTGTGGTAATAAAAAGAGTGTGGTTGAGAGAGCAGAAGAGGGTGTTTTGAAATGGTTTGGTCACATGGAGAGAATGAGTGAGGAAAGATTGACAAAGAGGATATATGTGTCAGAGGTGGAGGGAACGAGGAGAAGTGGGAGACCAAATTGGAGGTGGAAAGATGGAGTGAAAATGATTTTGAGTGATTGGGGCCTGAACATGCAGGAGGGTGAAAGGTGTGCAAGGAAGAGTGAATTAGAACGATGTGGTATACCGGGGTCGATGTGCTGTCAATGGATTGAACCAGGGCATGTGAAGCATCTGGGGTAAACCATGGAAAGTTCTGTGGGGCCTGGATGTGGAAAGGAAGCTGTGGTTTTGGTGCATTATTACATGACAGCTAGAGATTGAGTGTGAACGAATGTGGCCTTTGTTGTCTTTTCCTAGCGCTACCTCACGCATATGAGGGGGAGGGGATTGTTATTTCATGTGTGGCAGGGTGGCGATGGGAATGAATAAAGGCATTCTTCAATGCTCCCAGAACTTTCGCCCCCTACCCCATCCTATGGTTCACTTCCGCTTCCATGGTTCCATCCTCTGCCAAATCCACTCCCACATATCTACAACACTTCACTTCCTCCAGTTTTTCTCCATTCAAACTTACCTCCCATTTGACTTGTCCCTCAACCCTACTGTACCTAATAACTTTGCTCTTACTCACATTTACTCTCAGCTTTCTTCTTTCACACATTTTACCAAACTCACTCACCAGCTTCTGCAGTTTCTCACATGAGTCAGCCACCAGCGCTGTATCATCAGCGAACAACAACTGACTCACTTCTCAAGCTCTCTCATCCACAACAAACCGCATACTTGCCCCTCTTTCCAAAACTCTTGCATTTACCTCCCTAACAACCCCATCCATGAGCAAATTAAACAACCATGGAGACATCACACACCCCTGCTGCAAACCTACATTCACTGAGAACCAATCACTTTCCTCTCTTCCTACACGTACACATGCCTTACATCCTTGATAAAAACTTTTCACTGCTTCTAACAACTTGCCTCCCACACCATATATTCTTAATACCTTCTATAGAGCATCTCTATCAACTCTGTCATATGCCTTCTCCAGATCCATAAATGCTACATACAAATCCATTTGCTTCTCTAAGTATTTCTCACACATTCTTAAAAGCAAACACCTGATCCACACATCCTCTACCACTTCTGAAACCACACTGCTCTTCCCCAATCTGATGCTCTGTACATGCCTTCTCCCTTTCAATCAATACCCTCCTATATAATTTCCCAGGAATACTCAACAAACTTATACCTCTGTAATTTGAGCACTCACTTTTATCCCCTTTGCCTTTGTACAATAGCACTATGCAAGCATTCCGCCAATCCTCAGGCACCTCACCATGATTCATACATACATTAAATAACCTTGCCAACCAGTCAACAATACAGTCACCCCCTTTGTTAATAAATTCCACTGCAATACCATCCAAACCCGCTGCCTTGTCGGCTTTCATCTTCCGCAAAGCTTTTACTACCTCTTCTCTGTTTACCAAATCATTTTCCCTAACCCTCTCACTTTTTTTTTTTTTCCCAAAAGAAGGAACAGAGAAGGGGGCCAGGTGAGGATATTCCTTCTAAGGCCCGGTCCTCTGTTCTTAACGCTACCTTGCTAATGCGGGAAATGGCGAATAGTATGAAATAGTATGAACAGTATGCATGACAGCTAGAGACTAAGTGTGAATGAATGGGGCCTTTGTTGTCTTTTCCGAGCAGTACCTCACACACATGAGGGGGGAGGGGGATGTTATTCCATGTGTGGCGAGGTGGCGATGGGAATGAATAAAGGCAGACAGTGTGAATTGTGTGCATGTGTATATATGTATGTGTCTGTGTGTGTATATATATGTGTACATTAAGATGTATGGGTATGTATATTTGTGTGTGTGGACGTGTATGTATATACATGTGTATGGGGGTGGGTTGGGCCATTTCTTTCGTCTGTTTCCTTGCGCTACCTCGCAAACGCGGGAGACAGCGACAAAGCAAAATAAATAAATAAATAAATATACATATAGCGGGGGGCTGCATATCTTCCACTCCCGTTTTTTTATTTTCCAAAAGAAGAAAAAGAGAATGGGGCCATGTGAAGATATTTCCTCTAAGGCTCAATCCTCTATTCTTAATGCTACCCCACTAATGCAAGAAATGGCAAATATGTATGAAAAAAAAAATATGTATATATATCAGTTTTGCTGTTTATCATGTTTTCACCATTCTCTTCTGCCAGAAACTGAATAAGGTTTGATGGCATCCATTTTAAATCTTTATTCAAACCAAAGTTTACCAATCAAATTACATCAGTAAGAATCATGTGGTGTGACACTTCTCATGGGTAATGCCACAGCCAAACCAGGTTTCTTTCTATTTTAGCACTACATTGTACACCATGACTTAATGAATATGTACCATCATTAGATGTCATCTGATATAATTTTGGTGCTTATTCATCATTTTCAGACACACGTATAATCAGTATTCATTCTTCTCAAACATTTATGCACAACCATGGAGGTGCAAATCCCTGCTCAGTAATAATGAATTTTGGGAAGCAAATGGCTGATAAATTATGTCCATACAACTTCCTGTGATTTTTGCAATAAAAAAAGGGGGAACCTCCATCTCAGTACTGAAAAAGACCTTCTATCTTTTCCTAAATTTTTAAGATACCTTCCAATTTTACCCTTTCACCATGGCAGTCCTACATCCACTGTATATGATGTGTATGGGTGATTCTTATACATTTTAGAATACACCTTCATAAGTCTGCTAATAAAGTTAATTAGAACACAATTTTCTTCATGAAATGATATGCAATTCAAACTGGTGAAGCAATGTTAATGCGAGCTACATGCTCTTTAACTAATACTACTCCACTGACAGGCACAGGAGTACTGTCTGGTCTACATAGTGAGATGTGCAGTTCTGGAAGTGTTTTTGTTAGAGACTGATATGATCACTTGATTTTTTATCACTTACAAGTACTATCCTGCAACAATCTCCCAGCCTCACAACTACATAATGAGAGGGCACAAATTTCACTGACTAGTACAGGTACACCACCGAATTTCCAGCAACTGATGCTTTGGCACCTCCTTTAGTCCGGACAAAATTACATGAGGGAACTTGAAATTTCCGCGGCCGCCAGACTAGTTTACTGAGCAGCCGCAGATGGCGTTGTATGTAGGGCGCGCTTATTTACATTCTTTACACTGCACTTGTTGGTGGTGATACCGCAATTCTGTGAGATTCTTAGCTTATTTTGCTTGGACTTAACCCTAGCTATGGCTTCTAAGACATATGAGAGTGTCAGTCGTGGTGTCAAATGTAAACACCAGTCCATAACAATCCAAGATAAAGTAGAACTGTTGAAAAAAATGGACCATGGAGTTTCAGTGCATAAGCTGTGTGACATCTACAGTATTGGTTCATCAACTGTTTATGATATAAAGAAGCAAAGGGAGAAAATATTGAAATTCTACGCAGACAGTGATTCCAAGCAGCAAATGATGATTAGAAAAACTATGGAAGATGGTAAAAGTACTGAGCACCATCAAGTGATGATGAAATGGTTTTGACAGCATTGGAGTGACGGAGTGGACTTGTTAGGTAGCATGATAATGAAACGGGCTAAGTTGTTACATGAAGAACTTAAATTACAACATGAGCGTAACTATAGGATGGCTTCAAAAATTCAGGAAGCGTCATGGAATTTCCATGAATAAAGTGTGCGGAGAAAAGCAGTCTGCAAACCACGAAAGAGCTGCTGAGTATGTGGACAAATTTGTGAAACTTGTAGCTGACGAGCACCTCAGTCCTGAGTAGGTGTATTCAATTTACATTTAATATTTGTTTAATCAAAATTTCTAGCAGTCCATGGTATACTTTAGACACATGGGAGACATATAATTAGTGGGTTAGAGGCGTGTTGATGAATTGTCATTATGTGACCACGGTTGGTCCGGCAAAAGGGTTAATCCGGCAAGGCTTGGGAACCAAGAGTGCTGGAAAATCAGTGGTGTACCTGTATAGGAAAACAAGCATTAACAGCTGTGTTTCACCTTAATGCAGAAGCAGTCTGCACAAGAAACTTAATCATACTTGCCCCATTTGCAGTGAGCAGAACATAAGATACTAAGAGGGTTAAAGCCATCCTGATAATATCCTGACACTCCAGCTGCCTAGAGTTTTCATCTTAAAGTATATACCCACAATTCTGATGACTATTGGAGCACAAAGAATGCCATACAAATAACCATCATTTTACCTTTTTAGATGGCCACCACTTCCAAGTCCATTTTTCAAAATAGCAAATCTGGTAGAAACTGGGATTTAACCTAGTCATGTGCAGGTTTTCTTGTCAAATTAAGTTAAGTAAACTATATAACTAAAAACTGCATGTCAAATTTGCATGGTTTGTGTAACACACCTAACAGTTGACTGCTTTAATTCTTTATGACATGCAAATAGCAAGAACTATCATTTCATACCATAACTTCTGCCTTTGACTTTTAAAGTCCTTGAATAAAAGAAGAAACATGGAAATTATATTAGTAAACACAGAATAAAATCCAATAACTTCTCAATTAAATCATTCAACAACACATTATTAACAAATACATTATGCAACTCTTATCCCCAATCCATGCATTTCCTGAAAACTTGAATTTCCCACTTTACAGGGACGTTAACATGAGTGTTTATAACATTCCTTATGGATTGTCCACATAGCTTTCCTATCATGAAAAAGAGCAGGAATTTTCAGTGGTTAAATAATATCATCAACAGGACATCATTTCTTTATACACAATTCTCTTTCACCTTAGGGGGGTAGCATCAGGAATGGACTAAGAAGAGCCTCGTTTTCACACATCCACTCTCTACCCATCATGTACAATGCATGAAAACACAGTCTACAGTTTATAGTCATACTCTTCAGGCCTCACCCTCATGAAAGTTCAGAAAACAAGACTTTTGAGCCTCTTTTCCTCCATCCTTTCATCCCCCACTTGGCCTTCCCACTCCTTCCTCCATTCCTGACACATTTGATTATTAAGTCTTTCTTCACTCATCTTCTCCCTAAGTCTAAAACATATCAGCACACCATGGTCAGCTCTCAACTGTAGTGCACTTAGCGCTACACCTCTGTCTTACACAGTCATTCCCTATACCATCAACCCGCCTTAAATGACATATTGTCTTTTGGCATTTCATTTCCAACATGTCCACCCTCTTCCAGTCAGGGCCTGAGACTCACATCCATACAATACTGTTCGGGTTACTTTACCTATGAATATATGTAGCTTGCCCTAACAGATACTGACCTCTCCTTCCCTGCACTCCTCAACGCATCCAAGACCTTAGTTCCCTCTCCCACCCTATGAATCCTTTGAAGCCCCATGGTTTCAACTGCTGCGAAGTCCACTTTCAGGTATTCAAAGCATTCCACTTCCTTCAGGTCCTCCCATTTCAAACTTACTCTCAAAACATTCTGTCTGACCTCCCTGCTACATGTCATTACCTTGCTTTCATTAACATTTACTCTCAACTTTCTCCTTTCACTCACTCTCTCACCAGGTTCTAGGGTTTCTCTCTCGAGTCTGCCAACAGAGCTTTGTTATCTGCATAGAGCAACAAATTCACCTTTCATTCCCCCCAACACTCCCTGTATACCACAGACATACCCTTTGCTCTAAGACCCTTGCACTCATCTTCCTCAACACCCCATCCATAAACATAAACAGCCACGGTTACATCACATATTCTTCACACATTCCTTTAATGAGTACCACTCACCCTCCTTACTTCCATCTAACTAATGCACATACCTTATTGTCTTTGTAAAAATCCCCATGGCATTTAATAATTTTCCACGGGGGCTTTCTGTCTACCCTTTTATACAATGCCTTCAAATCATAATTCAATACAATTTCTACAAATCACAATTCAATTCACTTTCTTTCTCCATATATTTCTCACATTCATAAATATGAATGACAAATAATCTACCTATCCTGAAGCTACAATGCTCCTTCCCAATCTTATGCTCTGACCATGTCATCACCCTCTCATACACTTTACCACGTATACTCAACAGACATACTTCTGCATTTCAAGCATTCATTTTTGTTCCTCTTGCCTTTACATAAAAGCACAACATAATGCATGCATTCTGCCAACTCGTGGGAACCTCACCTTGTTCCATAAAAACACTGAATAATCTGACTAACCAATCAACAACACTGTCATCACCATTTTTGAGAAAATTGCAGCCACATCCACTCCAGCAACTTTAACACATTCATCTTATGCAAGGCTTTCACTACATCATCTTACTTTACTAAAACATCAGAAAGACTCATTCACTCCACTGCCCCCCTCATCCTAACATACTACACATGCCATCTTATTATCTAACACACAAAACAGTCCTTCAAAGAACTCATTCTATATCTTTTACACTTCTTTGATTACCACTTTTCCATTTGCACCCCTCATGGTTGCTCCAATTTGTTCTCCTCACATTATTCACATCCTTCTAAAACATTTCTCATTCTCCCTGAAGATCACAGATAATTTCTTACCCCATCTTTCATTTATCCTCTTCATAGCAATCACTTTCCCTTGTGCACCTGTTTATTGAATAAACTCCTTCCCTGCATATTACATCAATACATCTCTCTTACTTTCTTTCACCAGCATTCAAACTTTCTCATCCTACTGTTCAATACCATTTCTCATATGTCCAATTTCTACCAGTTGCATGCAAACTATTTTTCTTGTATAAGTACGTGCTGCTTCACTAAATATCTTCCACTTCTCTGCTAATCTCCTTATTTCCTTTACTCTCATCCTATGCTGCTCTTCACTCAATCTTGCTTAGTATTTCAAGCACATAGGTCTTTTCCAAACTCACTCACTATCACTTTCATATATCACTTTTTCTCCAAAAATTCCTACAAAAATTTCAAACATGCTTTCATCAATAAATGATCTAAGAACCCACCTACTGCCCCTCTCAGCATATTCAAATCCAACAGCCTCTCCTTTGCATACCTGCCAGTTAATACATAATCCAATTATGCCTGATGATCCCCAACCCCACTCACCCAAGTATACCTATATATATGCACTTCTTTAAATCATGTATTCACAATCAGAAATCCTCTCTCAGCAAACACATTATTCTATGAAAATATTTCAAACCTGAGTTTTCCCAAATACTGTATGGCGTGTCTTACACTTTTGTCATTAAAACCATTCTGATTATTTCACCTATCACATCATTTGTCCTTTTATTCACTATTCTGTGCTTGTTTTTCAGATATCTTGTTGATGTTACAGAGGTGTGCTGGACCAAACACCTTAAGAGCTAGCTAAAAGAATGTACGGTCCACTCGATCCCAGATCACGGAAGAAACATGGGAGGAGGGGGCACATGTCCCAAGCAACTCTATTCTTGGGGACCTTCTCTCATTACCATGGAAGTGACCATGCTTTCAGCATGCCAGCTAGACTTAGGTCAGGTAGGATGAGATCAGTCCAGGACAGCTTCTGCAACCAGCAGGTAACTCATCCACTCTCACTCTACAGTCGGGGCACTCTACACCTCAGTCTTCTCAGCATTTTTAACACAAAAACATCAAAACTCTCTTAACACTCATGCACAACATCCAGACATACTCCACTAGGGTTACACTAAGTAACCAAAATGTAAGTCTTCTTTGAAAGTTATCCTTATAATACAAGTTAATCCACAATACCAGTGCATTCAAGTTAAAACACTGCTGGCTTCTTTTATATGATTTTCATCTATTTCTGCCTGTGTAATAAGAAAATGTATATATTGAGATGAAAAATGTGTCTACACACAATATTTTGAGGCTAAAAAAATATAATTCTAAATGAACCAGTAAAGTACCTGTATCAAATGTGTGAATAAAATATTTTTTATCTTGTAAAATTAAGCTGTTCCGAAGTGAAATCTTGGTAAAGATTGGGTGATATGGTAGAGCCTATAAGGTGTATGTTGTTACCCATGGTATGCTTTCCAAATCTGAGTGGTACAACTGAGTATATCAACAACATGCTATTTCATATCATGTGTTTTACCAAAATCTAAATCTTTTTGCTGTCTTTTCTTTCTTTTAACTAGGATTTTTTTCATGTCTGATTACTGTTTCCCACATTAGTGAGGCAGCTCCAGGAACAGACAAAGAAAGGCCACATCTGCTCACATCCATTCTCTAGGTGTCATGTGTGATGAAACAACACTGCAGCTCCCCATCCATAACCAAGCCCAACACTGTTTTTCATGGTTTACCCCAGATGCTTCACATGCCCTGGTTCAGTCCAATGACAGCATGTCGACCCCAGTATAAAACATCGTTCCAATTCACGCCTATCCTGAGCATGCCTTTCACCTTTCTGCATGTTCAGATCCTGATCGCTTAAAATACTTTTCACTCCATCCTTCCATCTCTAATTTGAACTTCCTGTTCTTGTTTCCTCTACTTCTGACACATACATCCTCTTTGTCAATCTTTCCTCACTCATTCTCGCCATATGTCCAAACCATTTCAGCACACCCTCTTCAGCTTTTATAACCACATTCTTTTTATTACCACACATCTCTCTTACCCTTCCATTACTTACTCAATCAAACCACCTTACACCACATATTGTCCTCAAATACTTGTAACTCATCCACCCTCCTCTGTGCAGCCTTATCTATAGTCCATGCCTTGCACCGATGTAATATTGTTGGCACTACTGTGCCTTCAAACATACCCACTTTTACTCTCCTAGACAACACTCTCCACATATTCTTCAATTAGATTTTATTCCTGGAATTAAGCATGACTAAAAGGGGAAGGAGCAGGGAGCTACAAACTCCCCTTTCTGTAAAATTATTTTCCAATACATGGAAAGGAGGATGGAGCCATGGGGGGATTATTCCTCTAAAGCTCCATTGTCTATCCCTTCCCTAGTGCTACCTTCCTAAGGCAAGTAATGGCAGACAGGTATGAATATAAGAGAAGCAACTAAGATTAACAAACAAAGGGTCAAAGACTATATACCAGGAGTCCCGGTCCACTGACAACTTGTATAGCAACATCTGAGACTTATGGTAGTTGAGACTTTGGGTTCAAATTCAAAGAAAGACATGTAACCCCTCAGTGCCACAAGAAATTTGAAAAAAATAATGCCCTGGAAGAAGAAAAACTCAAAGAGGAAAGGACAGGCACATCCCCTCCCTTATAACAATGGTTGACCACATAAAAAAAGTTCAACGCCTGCTGAAAAAGTCTGGGAAACAGATGATTTGGGGGATGAACACACTGGGTAGTAGAAGGTGGTAGGAACATTTGGTAGGAGCAACTAAAAACACAGCACTAGAGTTGCCCTCCACCAGTACCCTCTTAAAGGTGAGGTACTGAAGGCTAAGAAACAGCACTGGTGTTCAACAACAGCTATGGAATCTTTTGCTGTGGTTACCCCTCTTGAAGGAGTCCCCCAAAGTAATGGGCATCAAAGATACAGATAGACAGATAGATAGACTAAAGAAATCCAAGAGCCTCTCTATCTCCCTTCCTGTTGCCCTTACTCCATCCTATCCAACTCCACCACCCAAGCGTTCAGCATCATATTTTCTAATAATTTTCATCAAACATCATCTAAATCAAATGATAAGAGAGTGTGGTGGCTTATTCTTCAGCTTAACTATGCTATTTCATGTATAATCCATATGTAAGAGTTAAAGATATGATAAATTTTTGCTCAGGTATGTAAACCCCTTATATATTGGATTTCAACTAATGGTTTAAAGAGATTTTGCAGAGCAACAGATTTTCCAAGAATGTAAATACACAAACCAGCTTATTTTTCAATCTTGAGCATTTCATGTAAAATGTTGAAAGTTGGACAATTATTCAAAATAACTTTCAAATCTTCTGTTCTTGTATCTTACTTCATGATAACAGTTAATGAGAGTACTCTTGTTCTCTCTTGCCACTTTTTGGAGCCAAAATTTGGCCTTATTTCCAATGCAAAACATTTTTCATTCTCAAAAGCTAAATTTCCAATGCAAAATCCAAAAATAAAAAAACATAGAATTAATTACAGTAATTACTTCAAAAATTCAGAAATATTGTTCTTTAGATATTTTTTTTTTTTTTTGCTTTGTCGCTGTCTCCCGCGTTTGCGAGGTAGCGCAAGGAAACAGACGAAAGAAATGGCCCAACCCACCCCCATACACATGTATATACATACGTCCACACACGCAAATATACATACCTACACAGCTTTCCATGGTTTACCCCAGATGCTTCACATGCCCTGATTCAATCCACTGACAGCACATCAACCCCGGTATACCACATCGATCCAATTCACTCTATTCCTTGCCCTCCTTTCACCCTCCTGCATGTTCAGGCCCCGATCACACAAAATCTTTTTCACTCCATCTTTCCACCTCCAATTTGGTCTCCCACTTCTCCTCGTTCCCTCCACCTCCGACACATATATCCTCTTGGTCAATCTTTCCTCACTCATTCTCTCCATGTGCCCAAACCATTTCAAAACACTCTCTTCTGCTCTCTCAACCACGCTCTTTTTATTTCCACACATCTCTCTTACCCTTACGTTACTTACTCGATCAAACCACCTCACACCACACATTGTCCTCAAACATCTCATTTCCAGCACATCCATCCTCCTCCGCACAACTGTATCCATAGCCCACGCCTCGCAACCATACAACATTGTTGGAACCACTATACCTTCAAACATAGCCATTTTTGCTTTCCGAGATAATGTTCTCGACTTCCACACATTCTTCAAGGCTCCCAGGATTTTCGCCCCCTCCCCCACCCTATCATCCACTTCCGCTTCCATGGTTCCATCCGCTGCCAGATCCACTCCCAGATATCTAAAACACTTTACTTCCTCCAGTTTTTCTCCATTCAAACTTACCTCCCAGTTGACTTGACCCTTAACCCTACTGTACCTAATAACCTTGCTCTTATTCACATTTACTCTTAACTTTCTTCTTTCACACACTTTACCAAACTCAGTCACCAGCTTCTGCAGTTTCTCACATGAATCAGCCACCAGTGCTGTATCATCAGCGAACAACAACTGACTCACTTCCCAAGCTCTCTCATCCCCAACAGACTTAATACTTGCCCCTCTTTCCAAAACTCTTGCATTTACCTCCCTAACAACCCCATCCATAAACAAATCAAACAACCATGGAGACATCACACACCCCTGCCGCAAACCTACATTCACTGAGAACCAATCACTTTCCTCTCTTCCTACATGTACACATGCCTTACATCCTCGATAAAAACTTTTCACTGCTTCTAACAACTTGGCTCCCACACCATATATTCTTAATACCTTCCACAGAGCATCTCTATCAACTCTATCATATGCCTTCTCCAGATCCATAAATGCTACATACAAATCCATTTGCTTTTCTAAGTATTTCCCACATACATTCTTCAAAGCAAACACCTGATCCACACATCCTCTACCATATATCTTTAGATATATCATACTATATCTGAAGAACAATCTTTCTCTACATAAATGACGTCCTGTTTACAAGAAACCATAACAAAACAACTAAAACCAATTTCATATCAATTATTTAATACATGCCAATTTCATGGAAATGGGCACAAATCTTCCCTGTTTGAAAAGCCGTGGCACCATTCCCTAAAAGGTAAAAAACATTCTATTAAAACTTCCTGACTTAAATTTATCAGAAATAACTGTAATATAAAAAATAGTGGACCCATCAATAAATGAGAGACCTTGACAAACTTGCTGAGCTTTGTTTTTTGTATAAAAATGGTCACACTTTTTAACATACCTGTATTAATAATATTCATATATTATGCATCTTGCTAAAAATATTGAGAGAATTTTAAAGGTGTAAAAGTTTAAAAGTGCAGTAATCTTTACATCATCATTACACAAACCTAGGACCCCTTTCAACAAGGGTTCTTGGGGCTATAATAACCCACAGATCCCTTATCCAGGGGCTACTACAAGCTTCAATGCTACATGACATACAGCAGCAGGGACAATATGTACTCCTTGAAGCAAGTTGTTTGATGAGACTGCACTCTCTTTCATCACTGTTGACAATGATACAGTATGGCTAGAGATGACTCTTCTCTCTCATTGTAACCTTGAGCAGGTGGAGTCTGGCAACACCCAGTAATCAAATCATCCAAATAAATGTATCACAGAGATAAGGTAGTCTCCAAATCCAATCACTCAGAGCTCACATGGAAAGACTGCCAAGAGTTTCCTCTGACACAAGTTCAACAAAATACATTTCACTACCTTTTCACATAGTAGAGATTAAGTAATGTGTAAAATATCTCTTTCCACTCAGTGAGGTTAAATGTCACATACTGAGGTCACACTTTAATCTTTGCTGTGTGCTAACTTATATATATGGTTGATTGAACTACTACAGAGCAGACAGTGAGTAGCATTTCTCAGTTAAATATGTCAAAAGAACCATCACACTGGTCTTTTAAAGAAAGCATGAAGTATAAATGGAATCCCCAGATAAATTCATACAAATATTATCTTACCACTGCAGCCTGAAGAAGCCTAATACACTTTATGCAGATGAGACAAAGGGGCTTGGAAAGAGGTTTGGAAAGAGGTTAAAATCCTACCAATAAGCTATCAATAATTCTTTCAGTGCTCTTTTATATATTAGCCACTAAAACCAAGAAGAGTGCATAGAAGATTGAAACCAGGTAAGACATAATATAAGAATGGAAGCTGGGTACATTCACACCAAATCATAGCAACTAACACAGCAAATATACAGCCCTAGTAAATCCCATACACTAAACTGAATGCAAGTATTAACAACATCATGTAATTGGAGCTTCTGGGAAACAGTGAACCAAACCCAGGAGAAATCAGTTTATATTTCACTAAGACATGAATTATCTGATGTTGATGCTAATTTACAACAGGATGCTAAAATCTTTCGCTGTGCCACTGCCTAGTCCTTCAGATGCTTGTCCAATGATAATGACCATGTTAAAAAACTACATGAATATAGTTTATGCCTATAGAAGTACTTATACTCCAATTTCATTTAAAAAAAAACACTTGCAAAGGTATCTAAAAATGATCAAAATTAATTCAGTGTAATCAATTAGTAGAAAGCAGGTCATCTAGTAATGAGTTACATAGATACACAGACCACACAAACCCAAGATCTAAGCAAGGTGGTCTGGCTTTAACACTACTTAGAAAGAAAAACTGCAGTCCCCTTAAAAGCAGTGAAAGAGAAGAATAAAGTAAAGTCTCTCTCCAAATCCAATGAAATGAGATAACTTCAAGAATACTGTCAACTTATTCAGAGTTTCACAAAATAACCAGTCAATAATGCATTAATATCAATTTCAAACAAATAAATGACATATATGTAATCTTGCAAATGATGATGTTCAAAGGAACTATCATTGTATTTTCTCCTCCTGGAGTAAGTAAATTTTCAACATGTATTCGAAACACAATGTTTTTCAATTCAAAGTCAACCTCTCTAACTCAGAATTATTTCATTTACCACCTCTTCACATTTGATTTCAATCTGATGCATGCACAAAGGACATATATAATAACTCATAGAATATGAAAGCAACTGATAACCGGTGTATGTACTGTGCTTTTGGTATACAATACCTATCAGGCTCTGATTTCCTTTTTTCTTCACAAAAACTTTTGCAATTCCATTTACATTTGTTTAGTTAAATTGTTCAGTATTTTGCATCTTACAAAACAGCAAGACACTTCACAATGTATAATCAATTTACTCACAATTTACTAAGTTACATGTACACTATTGTATATGACAGTCTTCATTTTCAAAAAAATGTACTTCACACAAAGTGGTAAATACATATATCTCTTCCTTATGCACTTAGTTTTTTCATACTGAAAACAATTTACTTCAATACTTCTTTATACCTGATTGCCTTTCCTGCTTCAGTGAGGTAGTGTCACAAACAAATGAACAAAGACCTCATTTGCATACATTCACACTCATTATCATGTATAATCCAGAGAAACCAGTGATTACCATCCACAGCCAAGTCCCACAAACTACTCCATGATTTATCTCTATTGTTTTAAATGCCCTCATTCAGCCCTCTGTAAGAAAGTTACTTACCAAATACCACATCACTCTAACTTATTCTAACTAGTGCATGCCCCTCGCCATCCTGAAAGTTCAGATCCATATACAATATTTCAAAGTCTCCTTTCCTCTTATCATTTAATTTCTTCAGTCTTTCCCTTCCGCATGCTCCTCTCATTTAAGACACTATGATCCTCTTCATCATTCTCTCTTCATTTACTTTACCCATTTGTCCAAACCATTTCAGGATACCATAGTTGATCCTATTGATCAAAACTAAACTCACTACTATTGACAAACAATTTCCTGTTCAATCAACCTGCCTCACACTACATTTTCTTTTCCCAAGCATTTCAATTGCAGTACATCCATTTAGTTACTTTCTTTAGCAGTCAAGGCCCACAACTCACACATGTACAACACTGCTAGGACTTGAATACCTGCATAAATACCCTTCTTTGCCCTTACAATGACTTTTTCTTCTACACGTACTTAACACGAGGACCTTTAACCCCCTCTTCCAGCCTGCTTCTCACTTTAGCACACATAGTTCCATCTTCTGCCACATCCACTCCAGCTAATCAAGGCACTCCATCTTATCCAGGTTTTCATCACTTAAACTCAAACCATCCTGCCTGACTCCAATGATGCACCTCATTACTATATCTTTGTTCACCTTTAATTCCAACTTCTTCCTTGAGCTCCCAAACTTTGTCATGAAACTCCACAGTTCCTCACTTGCTTCCTTATCCCTAGCATATATAATGCAGACCTGTTCCTTGTTCCAAGACTCTTGCATAAACTTCCATCGCAACCTCAACTATGAACGGATTAAACAGCTGCGGTGACAATTCATCCTTGAAATGAAATAATTTTCACTGAAAACAACCTGCACTCCTCCCTCTCATCATCATTCTTACGATACAAATTCCTCACTACATTTGGTAAATTTCTCCTTAATCCATATATTCACAGCATCCTACATAATGCATGTCAATCAACTCTAAAATACAGTTTTTCAGATTGATAATGTTACATACAAGTCATTCTTTTCTCATTTGTTTCTCCCTCACATTCTTCAAAGGAAACACAAGATCAACCCTCTACTCTTGAGAGCAAACTTCTCTTCCCATAACAGCTGCTCTGTGCATGCCACAACCCTCTAAATCATCACTCTCCCATACTCATTACCAGGTACACTCAACAGACTTATACCTCTGTCATCTGAACATTTACAGTATATACAGTATGCTACTGATAAGGATATCTGACATGTTTTTATCATTTACATATACAGCTCAGGACATGATTGGGGGAAAAATGTGTACTTGTATTACAGTAATGGAGCACAGCACTAAATAATCAATATTTGCTATCCCTCTTTACAAATGTTTTTGTCTAATCAAATGCTTGTCTTTTTAGTCTGAGAGAGGGACAGACTTCTTTATAGAAAAAAAGGACACCTCTCTTGTTCTATTACCTTAACAGGGGAAAAATTGGTAAACTAACAGGGACTACCTCAATCACCAACCAAGAGCCATCAACAAACAATAAGGCAACTTGTACTAAGTTGAGACAATGTAATCGGCAGTATGGTTAGTCAGTGTGTTATGGTTAAGACAGCATAAGTGGGAAATAAGGTTAGTCAGTGTGTTGATGTGAGAATCAGAAAACTTAAACTTTTTAAAGGTATGAAATTCACATTTACTTCAACATTACTTACAGCATTTGTCTTTTATATTGCAAAATATGGAAAACTCTCTTCAACAACAATCTACATTTTCATCAAATCTCATATAATGGTAGTTCAAGTCCTTACACTAAATGGTTAAATATAATGCTTTTCTGTGACCAAATTAGAGCACAAATGTAATATAATATAGAAAAAAAACAACTCATGCAATAAAGGGAAAACATACCATATAAATTCACAGAAAAATATGACAGTATTTTATGAATTTTCAGAAGTTTTTTATACAGCAAAATTTAAATTGTATTCTAGAAAAAATTACAAAAAATTATTTAAGGTGTGCATACATACATAACTCTGTGTGTGTGTCATTTCCTATTTGCTGCTACCAATCTTAGCATATGGGAAGGGACTTTAAAACCATGGGGCCCCATCTCTTATCACTGTTTTTATCATGAAGGCTTCTGAAGTTTCCTATGCTCCTCGCATTTGCTTCCTTCATGCAAAGCTTGTTCTAGTGTCCACAACTCAAGTCTCAGAGATATGCTTCACGTACTTTTCCATACTTTTCTTGCCTACTTTTCAATGTTTGCACCTTGTTCTGGATCCTCTTCTTACTTCCATGAAATATTTGGTATTCATGTTCCTGTGGCCTCCAAAAATTTAATTGTGGCTATCAAGTCTTCCTGTATCCTTCTTTCCCCTAAAGTGGCATATCAAGGGCTTCCTTCCTCTCTCCATTACTCATCCCACTAATTCTGATATCACTGCTTGTGTTCCTATGGATCCCATCCAGCAGATCTAGGTATAATCTAGTATATATTATACCTTAAGGTAATGTTCAATACACTGCAGGTATCTTTCATAATATCTCTTTTATCATTATTCATTTATCATTATTATTTCTAAATATATCATGATATAAAATTTGCCTCCCTCCTAATCCTCCTTACATAATGATCTGGCAACAAGTCAGGGAAAAGTCTTTATTACCTAAATAAAGTACATATATTTCATCACTTTATCTTTTTCAAGTCTTCATTTTCATGGATTAAATTTCACGTCTTTTGTTTAACCAATGCTGCATCTTATCAAAGTACCAGTGCAGTATTTTGCATTTTCTGTTACTTGTATTTCTATCTTAATTCTGGCAACACCTATAAACATATTCATGAAGGATTCAGCTGCTGAATCATCTAAACATATCAAAAATAGAAGTAGCCCCAACAATGAAGCCTTGGGGAACTGCCAAAACCATGGCATGAGAGGGAATTGTGGCTTGTCTGTGGATGGTAGGCACTGTTTTCAGTAAATCATCCATGACAGCTAGAGTGTGGAGGTGTGAAAGCAAAAACACTGTACATCTGTTCCTAATGCTTCCTTTCTAAGGTGAAGAATAATTGTGCTTAAAAAAAATATTATTAAAATCATATATATTTTGAGAGGGTATAGTATCTCACTCATATTTTTGAGAGGGGAGAAGTAGGAGAAAGAATTCTACATATGTTTTCTGTGTGCGTCATAGAAGGCAACTAAGAGGGGTGGGAGCAGGGAGCTGGAAACCCTTCCCTTCTTGTATATCAATTTCTAAAAGATGAAACTGGAAAAGGAATCAAGCAAGGAGTGCTTGTTCTCCTCCAAGGCTCAGGTTGAGTTTCTGAAAGTGTGTGGATGTAACCAAGCTGGAAAGACAAGAGAGATCGGTAGTATGAGTATGTTGTAGCTCTGGATGAACAAAGCTCAAGGGTAAGGGGGAAGAATGGTTTGGGAATGTGCCTTGGGCAAGAGCTAAGGAAGGGGTAGCACTAGTACTAAGGACAGAGGTGTGGAAGTAGGAGAGTAAGAAAGGGAGCTTCAGCCTGATGTGGATAAAATGAAAATGGATTACGAGGGGTGGGTGATTATTAGCGCTTATACACTTGGCTATGAGAAGAAAGATGAATAGAGGCAAGTATTCTAGGAGCAGCTGAGTGTCAGTAGTTTTGATGCAAAAGACTAGGTATTTGTGATGGGTAATTCAAAGGCAAAAGTGAATAATGTGGCTGCTGAGGGTATAACTGGGGAGCATGGGGTATTCAGAAAGGTGAATGGAAATAGCTTGTGGAGCTGTGCTGTAAGAGAACTGTTAATGGGGAATACCTAGTTTAAAAAGACGGATATGCAGAGGGGTACCTAGGTGAGTAAGAAAGATGGTAAGTGGGCATTACTGGATTACAAACTTACAGATGGTAAGTGAGCATTACTGGATTACAAACTTACAGATGGTAAGTGGGCATTACTGGATTACAAACTTTCTGATAGGTACACAAAAATGAGGTTCTTGGATGTGAATGTGCTGAGAAGGGCACCTGGTGCAATGTTCGATCATTACCTGGGGTAGGGCTGAAGGCTTATAGAGGTTTCTAGAAAAGAGGAAAGAATATGGATGAAAAGATAGATGGGAAAGTGAATGAGAATGGAAGAGTAATTTGTGCAAAAAAATAACAAGATAGGTTAAGTGTAAAATGGCAAAAGTTAGTGTAAACAAAAAACAGAACAAAACTAAGGGAGAGGGTGAGGAATAGAAGGTATTTAGGGAAGGAGTGATGGCATGTGCAAGAGAGGTATACGCAAACAAAAAGAGGGAGGTCTGCAACTGAGAAAGGGTAGTGAGTGGTGGGATATTAAAGTTAAGTTGCAAATGAAAGAGATAAGAGTAGTGTATGGGCAGTACTTACATGGAAGAAGTTTGAGTGATTGGGAGATGTATAAGAGAAAGCAGCAGGAGGTCAAGAGGAGGGTCCCTGGGCTGAAAAATAGGGCAAAATGAGAGCTGGAATGAGAAAGTATTAGCAAACTTCAAGGAAAAGATGTTTTGAAAGGAGATTAAATAAGTGAGAAAAATGAGAACATTGATGAAAGGATTAAATGAGGAAGTAATAATAGGCAGCAATAAGGTGAAGAGGACACAGAGTGAATACTCAGTAGGACTGTTGAATGTGTGTGATGATAGAGTGTTTGGGTTGGGGAGGTTTGCACAATGAGAGAGCCAAAGCAAGTGGTTTGATGAAAAAAGCAAGGTTGGTGAAAGTCTTGTGTACGATGAAATTTTTTTTTTATGTTAGCTGAGATGGCACGGGCTGCTTACGCCCAAATCAAGGCCATCTCATTAAGGCTATGTACATACATACAGTGAAAAGTTTTTATCGAGGATGTAAGGCAAGTGTACAAGTAGGAAGAAAGGAAAGTAACTGATTCCCAGTGAATGTCAGTCTGTGGCGGGGTGCATGATGTTTCCATGGTTGTTTAATTTGTTTATGCATGGGGTTGTTTGGCTTACCCCAGACGCTTCATATGCCCTGGTTCAACCCATTGACAGCACGTCAACCCCGGTATAGCACATCGTTCCAATTCACTCTATTACTTGCACGCCTTTAACCCTCCCCTATGTTCAGGCCCCGATCGCTCAAAATCTTTTTCACTCCATCCTTCCACCTCCAATTTGGTCTCCAACTTCTCCTCATTCCCTCCACCTCTGACACATATATACTCTTTGTCAATCTTTCCTCACTTATTCTCTTGGAAAAAGCACAGCACATAGCACATAAAAGTAAGGGAAAAGGCTAAAATCAAAACAAATTAACATCATGAAAGGTAGTATGAGTTACAATCTAAATACAACATATGGAAACAAAAGTATAATAAATGAATAATATATTGCAGTTGAAGAAAAACACAGAAGAACAATATTACATGAAGTAGGAATATAGAAAGTCCATCTTTAGATACACTAAGTAGGGCTAGGTGAAACCATTATTGTCTGGATGTGGAGCTGAGGTCAGGTTGGGCTCTTCTGATTTTGTCTGACCTTTGTAACCCAGGAACACATTCCGTCTGTCCAGCAATGGAAGGCTCGGTAGCTTGTGGCGGGTTAGTGAAGTGTCCCATTACTCTATGTCCTATAGGCGGGCCAACAAAGAGCTCTACATTATGGTGGTCATGTTTGTCTGGATGTTGATGACAGGTGCTTTTTCTCTAACGTGAATGGCTTCTAATATCTGTTATCTCCTCTAATCACTGCAACTAGTAATGACTCTGTTGTAATTCACTATAATCTCCCTCGTTTTTCTCGTTCCATGCTTTTATTCATGATGATCTTTGATTCCACCTTCTTGTAAGTGGAGCAAGAAGTGGCAGTTCAGGGTGCAGGTTGTATGTCCAGTGTAGTTTATGTGGTGGGGCTGACAGTCCCCAATATTGCATTGGTAATATCATAACATCAGTATGATTCAGACTTCCAGAGCAACCTACCATATTGTTGTTCATCAATAGCTAACATGTTTTCAGATAATTATAGTATATCATCAGGCTGATATTCTTAACTTAATCAATCGCTTTGCAGTTTTTGGCTACAATATCTTGTATGACCTTCTCATCCTTTTGAAACATTGTCATAAATGTGTTCCTGTAGTAAACTTTAATGCTGTCATGTTGAGGCTGTCTGTTTGCTAGGAGATGTTGTTCTAACATGATGTTCACAATGGTATCAAATTCAGTATGTGAATGTCCATTGTTAATTAATATTTGCTGGACACATCGAAGTTCTTAGCGTAGAGGTTGCCAGGTTGAGCACACCTTGATCACTCTCCCCATGTATGCACCAATGACACTCCCCTTGCAAGTTTGAGTGCATTAACTTATTCCATTCATACATTTACCTTGGGTGGTGGGCTTTCTCTAAACATCAGTGACAAAAGATCTTGTTGTGGTATTCACCATTACATCCAAGAAAGGAATCTTCACATTATAATTCAGCTCTACTATAAATCTTAAACCTTTAGTTTCTTGGAGCCAGTTACAGAGGTTTTTCAGTGAGTTTAAGTTACTGAAGAAGATAAAAATGTCATCTATATGTCTGTGGTAAATCTGGGGTGTCGTGCTCTCAGGATGTGGTGCTGTACTTTCGAAATATGACATAAATGTCTGCACAAAGAGAATCCAGAGGGAAAACTCTTTGGCTATTCCATTCACCTAACAATAAAGCTTGCCTTGCGGACATCTTAAAGGTGTTTCCATGGTGCAGGCACGTAACATTTCTCTTACTGTATTTCTAGGCATCTTCAGGGGAGGTAAGACATAGTGTTGGTATACATAATCCAGGATTATATCTATTGTCCTCTCCACTGGTACTTTGAGAAGAGACTCCATGCTCTGGGAAGATGTGATGCAATGTGGTTCTTTTTTCCTAAGGATGTAAACAAACTCTTCAGTCAATTGTAGAAATAAGTTGTGGGGATGTATGGTAAGATCAAATGGTTTAGCTTCTTGGCTAAGCAGTAGGTAAGTGAGGGAATCTGGGAGACAATTGGCCTTAGAGGATTTCCTAGCATGTGCATTTTGATGTTCCCGTAGAAATATCCTGGTTTGAAGTCACTCTTTAGAAGCTCTAATTTGATGTCATCCTTCATGATCTTCTTAAGAGTAACGTGGAACAAGGATATTTCTATGGGAACGTCAAAATGCACAAGCCAGGAAATCCCTCACCTACCTGCACATTATCCAAGAAGTTAAACCAACTGATCTCCCCATACATCCCTACAACTTACTAAAGATTTCATTGAAATCCACATGGCTTCATAGCTTCCCTGTATGTGGAGTCTCTCTTCATAAATGTACCAGTGGAAAGGACAATAAACATGATACTGGATTGTTTACCAATACCATGTCTTACCTCCCTTGAATAAGCCCAAAAATTCATCAAAAAAATGTTATGTGCTTGCACCATGGAAGCAACTTTCAGGTGTTGGCAAGGCAAGCTTCATCGGAAGGTGGGTGGAATAGCCATGGGGTCCCCCCTGTGCCCTGTGGGTTCTCTATGCGCAGGCATTTATGTCATATGTCGAAACTACAGTACCATGACTTGTGAGCAGGACACCCCAGATTTACTGCAGATATATGGACAACATTCTTATATGCATCAATAACTAAAACTCACTTGAAAACCTCCATAACCAACTCCAAGAAACTTAGGCTTAAGATTTACAGTAAAGCTGAATAATTAATGGTAAGATTCCTCTCTTGGATGTAATGGTGAGTACCACAGCATGATCTTTCGTAACCAATGTTTACAGAAATCCCACCACCCAAGGTTAATGTATAAATGGAATAAGTGAAAGTACTCAAAATTACAAGAGGAGTGCCATTTGTGTATATGTGACAAGAGAGATCAAGGTATGTCCAACCTGGCAATTTGTACACCAAGAACTTTGATGTGTCTGGCAAATGATAATTAACAACGGATATTCAAATACTGAATTTGATAACATTGTGAACTACATGCTAGAGCAACATCTCATGGCAAAAAGATAACTTCAAAGTGACGATACTAAAGTTTACTACATGAACACATCTACGACAACATACTGAAAGGATGAGGTCATGCAAAACATTGTGGCCAGAAACTGCAAAACGACTGATGATGACAAGGAGATCAGTCTGATAATATACTATAACAATCTAAAAACATGTTGGCTTGTAATGAACAACAATATGGTAGGTCGCTCTGGAAGTTTGAATCATACTGATGTGGTACATGAGTTCCGATGCAATATTGGGGACTGTAAGCCCTAACACATAAACTATACTGGACATACAACCTGCACCCTGAGCCGCCGCCTCTCGCTCCACTTACAGGAAGGTGGAATCAAACAACATTATGAACAAAAGCATGGAACGAGACTAACAAGGGAGATAACAGCAACATCAAAATCATTACTAGTTGCAGTGATCAGAGGAGACTACAGATATCAAATGGCATTCACATCATAGAAAAAGCATCTGTCATCAACATCCAGACAAACATGACCATCACCATACAGCTCTTTGATGGCCCGCTAATACGACTCAGACAGGTGGGAAACGTCATTGACCCACTACAAGCTACCAAGTCCGCTGCTGCTGGATGACAGGAATGCAGTCCATGTTTATGAAGGTCAGACAGAATCAGACAAGCCCAACCTGACCTCAGCTCCACATCTACACAATAATGGTCACACTTGGTCCTACTAAGTATACTTAATGATGGACTTTCTGTATTCCTACCAAGAGTAATACTGTTCTGCATTTTTCCTCAACTGTAAGTTTAACTGTGTTTCTATTTCCATGTGTAGTATCTAAATTGTAACTCCTTGTTAATTTGCTTCACTTTTAGTGTTTTCCCTTACTTTCATGTGCTATATGCCATGTTTTTTCCAATTTTCTTTTCTATATTTTGTGTATGTTTTACATATCATATCCAAGGTTTGTGATGCAATTTTTTCTTTTTGTACATTCCTGATGATGTCTTTGTGAAGGCGAAAGCTTGAATAAAATATACAGATAACTATGGACAACTTGTACTTCAGCACCCAACTAATGTAGATAAATACCGTGAAAATCAGAGAGCCTTAGAACGAAGATTAATAACTATAAATATGCTGTTGTATTCAATTCTATGTGGATTAGAGAAACCCTGTTCTCAGCTTACACTAATACACATATATAGGTGAGTGTTAAAACTAACTTTGTTGAGTATCGATTGAAAGGGTGAAGGAATGTAGAGAACATCAGATTGGGGAGGAGCAGTGTGGTTTCAGAAGAGATAAAGGATGTTTGGATCAGGTGTTTGCTTTGAAAAATTTGTGTGAGAAATACCTAGAGAAATAGATGGATTTGTCTGTAGCATTTATGGATCTGGAGAAGGTATATGATAGGGGATAGGGTTGATAGAGATGCTTTGTGGATTATCTTAAGAGTATATGGTATGGGAGGTAAGCTGCTAAAAGCAGAGAAAAGTGTTTACCAAGGATGTAAGGCATGTGTATGATAGGAAAAGAAGAGAGTGATTGGTTGCTAGTGAAGGTCGGTCTGCAGCAGGGGGTGTGTGATGTCCACATGGTTGTTTAATTTGTTTATGGATGGGGTGGTTTGGGAGGTAAATGCAAGAGATTTGGAGAGAGGGGAGAGTACGCAGTCTGTTGGGGGTGAGAGGGACTGGGAAGTAAGCCAATTGTTGTTTGCCAACGATACAGCTCTGGTGGCTGATTTGAAAGAGAAACTGCAGAAGTCAGTGACTGAGTTTGGGAAAGTGGGTGACAAGAAAAAGTTGAGAGTAAATGTGAATAAGAGCAAGGTTATGAGGTTCAGTAAGGTTGAGGGACAAGTAAATTGGAATGAAGTGAACTGTTTTAGATATCTGGGAGTGGGCTTAGCAGTGAATGGAACCATGGATGTGGAAGTGAATCACAGGGTGGGGTTGGGGGTGAAGGTTCTAGGAGCAATGAAGAATGTATGGAAGGAGAGAATATTATCTCAGAGAGCAAAAACAGGTAATGTTGGGGTGAAGAGAGTGGTGAAAGTAAGTGAGCTTGGGAAGGAGATTTGTGTGAGGAAGCACCAGGAGAGACTGAGTGCAGAATGGAAAAAGGTGAGAGCAAAGGATTTAAGGGGAGTGGGAGAGGAATGGGATGTATTAAGGGAAGCAATGATGGTTTGCACAAAAGATGCTTGTGGCATGAGAAATGTGGGAGGTGGGCAGATTTGAAAGGGTAGTGAGTGGTGGGATGAAGAAGTAAGATTATTAGTGAAAGAGAAGAGAGAGACATTTGGATGATTTTTGCAGGGAAATAGTGCAAATAACTGGGAGATGTATAAAAGAAAGAGTCAGGAGGTCAAGAGAAAGATTATATTATATTTATCATTCTATTACACTTTGTCGCTGTCTCCCACGTTTGCGGGGTAGCGCAAGGAAACAGATGAAAGAATGGCACAAACCATCCACATACACATGTATATACAAACATCCACATATGCACATATACATACCTATACATTTCAACATATACATACATATACATACACAGACAAAAACATATATACAAATGTACATATTCACAATTGCTGCCTTCATCCATTCCCGTCGCCACTCTGCCACACATGAAAAACAGCACCCCCTCCCCCTGCATGGGCAAGGTAGCACTAGGAAAATACAACAAAGGCCACAATCGTTCACACTCAATCTCTAGCTGTCATGTGTAATGCACCGAAACCACAGCTCCCTTTCCAAATCAAGGCCCCACAAAACTCTGATTTACCCAAGAAGCTTCACATGCCCTGGTTCAATCCACTGACAGCACATCGACCCTGGTATACCACATCCTTCCAATTCACTCTATTCCTTGCACGCCTTTCACCCTCCTGTATGTTCAGGCCCCGATTGCTCAAAATCTTTTTCACTCCATCCTTCCACCTCCAATTTGGTCTCCCACTTCTCGTTCCCTCCACCTCTGACACATATATCCTCTTTGTCAATCTCTCCTCACTCATTCTCTCCATGTGACCAAACCATTTCAACACACCCTGCTCTCTCAACCACACTCGTTTTATTACTACACATCTCTCTTACCCTTTCATTACTTACTTGATCAAACCACCTCACACCACATACAGTCCTTAAACATCTCATTTCCAACACATCCACCCTTCTCTGCACAACTCTATCTATAGCCCATGCCTCGTAACCATATAACATTGTCGGAACCACTATTCCTTCAAACATAGCCATTTTTGCTTTCCGAGATAACATTCTTGTCTTTCACACATTTTTAAATGCTCCCAGAAATTTCACCCCTTCCCCCAACCTATGACTCACTTCTGCTTCCATGGTTCCATCTGCTGCCAAATCCACTCCCATATATCTAAAACACTTCACTTCCTCCAGTTTTTCTCCATTCAAATGTACCTCCCAACTGACTTGTCCCTCAATCCTAGTGTACCTAATAACCTTGCTCTTATTCACATTTACTCTTAACTTTCTTCCTTCACACACTTTATCAAACTCAGTCACCAGCCTCTGCAGTTTCTCATCCGAATCAGCCACCAGCGCTGTAACATCAGCAAACAACAACTGACTCACTTCCCAAACTCTCTCATCCATGAAAGACTGCATACTTGCCCCTCTTTCCAAAACTCTTGCATTCACCTCCCTAACAACCCCATCCATAAACAAATTAAACAACAATGGAGACATCACGCACCCCTGCCGCAAACCAACATTCACTGAGAACCAATCACTTTTCTCTCTTCTTACTCGTACACATGCCTTACATCCTAAATAAAAACTTTTCACTACTTCTAACAACTTGCCTCCAACACCATATATTCTTAATACCTTACACAGCACATCTCTATCAACTCTATCATATGCCTTCTCCAGATCCATAAATGCTACATACAAATCCATTTGCTTTTCTAAGTATTTCTCACATACATTCTTCAAAGCAAACACCTGATCCGCACATCCTCTACCACTTCTGACACCACACTGCTCTTCCCCATTCTGATGCTCTGTACATGCCTTCACCCTCTCAATCAATACTCTGCCATATAATTACCCAGGAATACTCAACAAACTTATACTTCTGTAGTTAGTGCACTCACCTTTATCTCCTTTGTCTTTGTACAATGGCACTATGCAATCATTCCGCCAATCCTCACGCACCTCACCATGAGTCATATATACATTAAATAACCTTACCAACCAGTCAACAATACAGTCACCCCTTTTTTAATAAATTCATTGCAATACCATCCAAACCTGCTGCCTTGCCAGATTTCATCTTCTGCAAAGCTTTTACTACCTCTTCTATGTTTACCAAATCATTCTCCCTAACCCTCTCACTTTCCACACCACCTTGACCAAAACACCCGATATCTGCCACTCTATTATCAAACACATTCAACAAACCTTCAAAATACTCACTCCATCTCCTTCTCACATCACCACTACTTGTTATCACCTCCCCATTAGCCCCTTCACTGATGTTCCCATTTGTTCTCTTCTCTTAAGCACTTTATTTACCTCCTTCCAAAACATCTTTTTATTTTTCCTAAAATCTAATGATACTCACCCCAACTCTCATTTGCCCTCTTTTTCACCTCTTGCACCTTTCTCTTGACCTCCTGCCTCTTTCTTTTATACATCTCCCACTCATTTGCATTTTTTCCCTGCAAAAATCGTCCAAATGCCTCTCTCTTCTCTTTCACTAACAATCTTACTTCTTCATCCCACCACTCATTACCCTTTCTAGTCAACCCACCTCCCATGCTTATAAGTATACATACATATACTTATGTATATCTCTCTTTTTAAACCAGGTATTCCCAATCACCAGTCCTTTTTCAGCGCACAAATCTACAAGCTCTCCACCATTTCCATTTACAACACCAAACACGCCATGTACACCAATTATCCCCTCAACTGCCACATTACTCACTTTTGCATTGAAATTACCCATCACTTTAACCCAGTCTCATGCATCAAAACTACTAACACACTCACTCAGCTGCTCCCAAAACATTGCCTCTCATGATCTTTCCTCTCATGACCAGGTGCATATGCACCAATAATCACCCATCTCTCTCCATCCACTTTCAGTTTTACCCATATCAATCTAGAGTTTACTTTCTTACACTCTATCACTTACTCCCACCACTCCGAAGACATTCCCAAACCACTCTTCTCCTTTACCCTTGAGCTTCGTTTCACTCAGAGCCAGAACATCCAGGTTCCTTTCCTCAAACATACTACCTATCTCTCCTTTTTTCTCATCTTGGTTACATCCACACACATTTAGACACTCCAAACTGAGCCTTTGAGGAGGATGAGCACTCCCCGCGTGACTCCTTCTTCTGTTTCCCCTTTTAGAAAGTTAAAATACAAGGAGGGGAGGGTGTCTACCTGACTGCCATTTTCTGCTTAGAGGTGGTGTCAAGAAAAAGAGGAAGAAAGACTCATACACACGCAAACGCGGGAGACAGCGACAAAGTATAAAAAAAAAAAAAAAAAAAAAAAAAAAAAAAAAAATTCTTTTTTTTTTTTTTTTGCTTTGTCACTGTCTCCCGTTTTTGCAAGGTAGCGCAAGGAAACAGACGAAAGAAATGGCCCAACCCACCCCCATACACATGCATATACATACGTCCACACACGCAAATATACATACCTACACAGCTTTCCATGGTTTACCCCAGACGCGTCACATGCCCTGATTCAATCCACTGACAGCACGTCAACCCCGGTATACCACATCGATCCAATTCACTCTATTCCTTGCCCTCCTTTCACCCTCCTGCATGTTCAGGCCCCGATCAAACAAAATCTTTCTCACTCCATCTTTCCACCTCCAATTTGGTCTCCCTCAACTCTATCATATGCCTTCTCCAGATCCATAAATGCTACATACAAATCCATTTGCTTTTCCAAGTATTTCTCACATACATTCTTCAAAGCAAACACCTGATCCACACATCCTCTACCACTTCTGAAACCACACTGCTCTTCCCCAATCTGATGCTCTGTACATGCCTTCACCCTCTCAATCAATACCCTCCCATATAATTTACCAGGAATACTCAACAAACTTATACCTCTGTAATTTGAGCACTCACTCTTATCCCCTTTGCCTTTGTACAATGGCACTATGCATGCATTCCGCCAATCCTCAGGCACCTCACCATGAGTCATACATACATTAAATAACCTTACCAACCAGTCAATAATACAGTCACCCCCTTTTTTAAAAAATTCCACTGCAATACCATCCAAACCTGCTGCCTTGCCGGCTTTCATCTTCCGCAAAGCTTTTACTACATCTTCTCTGTTTACCAAATCATTTTCCCTAACCCTCTCACTTTGCACACCACCTTGACCAAAACACCCTATATCTGCCACTCTATCATCAAACACATTCAACAAACCTTCAAAATACTCACTCCATCTCCTTCTCACATCACTATTACTTGTTATCACCTCCCCATTTGCGCCCTTCACTGAAGTTCCCATTTGCTCCCTTGTCTTACGCACTTTATTTACCTCCTTCCAGAACATCTTTTTATTCTTCCTAAAATTTAATGATACTCTCTCACCCCAACTCTCATTTGCCCTCTTTTTCACCTCTTGCACCTTTCTCTTGACCTCCTGCCTCTTTCTTTTATACATCTCCCACTCATTTGCATTTTTTCCCTGCAAAAATTGTCCAAATGCCTCTCTCTTCTCTTTCACTAATAATCTTACTTCTTCATCCCACCACTCACTCCCCTTTCTATATATATATATATATATATATATATATATATATATATATATTTTTCCCTGCAAAAATTGTCCAAATGCCTCTCTCTTCTCTTTCACTAATAATCTTACTTCTTCATCCCACCACTCACTATCCTTTCTATATGTATATATATTTTTTTTTTTTTTTTTTTTTTTCCAAAGGAAGAAATGGGGACGGGGGGCCGGGTGGGGATGTTCCCTCAGGGGCCCAGTCCTCATCCTCTGTTCTTAACGCTACCTCGCTAGTGCGGGAAATGGCGATTAGTATAAAAAAAAAAAAAAAAAAAAAATATATATATATATATATATATATATATATACTAATACACCCATACACGTACTTATGTACATATTATTACTTACATATTTTCATCCATTCCCAGCACCACCCAACCCCACAAGAAACAGTATCACTATACCGTGCATCAACATAGTAGCACAAGGAAACAGACTACGAAAGGCCATATCTGCTCACTTCCATAAATAAGCTGTCATGTGTAATGCACCAAAACCATAGCTCCCTATCCACATCTAGGCCCCACAGAACCTTATCATGGTTTACCCCAAACTTTTCACATCCTCTAGTTCATTCTATTGATGGCACATTGACCCCAGTATACAACATCATTCCAATTCAGTCTATCCCATGCACACCTTTCAAACTTCTGCATGTTCAGGCCCTGATCGCTGAAAATCTTTTTCACTCCATCCATCCACCTCCACTTTGGCCTCTTGCCTCTCCTTGTTCCCTCCACTTCTGACGCGTATATCCTCTTTGTCAACCTTTCCTCACTCATTCTTTCTATATGTCCAAACCATTTCAACACAGCATCTTCTGCTATTTCAACCATGCTCTTTTTCTAATCACACATCTCTCTTATCTTTTCAATTCTTACTCGATCAAATCACTTCACACCACATACTGTCCTCAGACATTTCATTTTCCAACTCGTCCACCCTCCTCCGCGTAATCATATCTATAGCCCATGCCTCGCAACCTTACAGTAATGTTAGAACTACTATTCCTTCACAAATAATACTTTTGTTTTCCAAGATTACATTCTTTCTTGCCACACATTCTTCATCACTCCCAGAACCTTCACCCACTCCCCAACCTATGACTCACTTTTGCTTCCATGGTTCCATTTCCTGCCAAGTCCACTCCCAGATATCTAAACCCTTTAACTTCCTCCAATTCTTGTCAATTATAATTACATCTTTACTAAGTTGTCCCTTACCAACCAATCAAAAAATATCATCCCCCTTTCTTAATAAATTCAGCAGCATTTTCATTGTATACAAGGTTTCATCACCTCAGCTTTCTTCACCAAGCCACTTTTCGTGACTCTCCCACTTTGCATATCTCCCAACCAAAACATGCTTGATCCACCACTCTGTCATTAAAAACATTTAACAATCCTACAAAATACTTACTCCATCTTCTCACTTCATCAATACCTGTTATCACTTTCCCTTTTGTCCTCTTCAATATTGTTCCCATTTGTTTTCTTGTCTTTTGCACATTATTTACCTCCATCCAAAACAGCTTCTTATCCTCCCTATAGTTTACTGATACTCGCTACACCTCTAATTCACCCTGTTTTTCAATCCCTGTACCTTCCTCTTGACCTCCTGCTGCTTTCTATTATGCATATCCCAATCATTTGCACTCCTTCCCCATAAATACAGCCCAAACGCCTCTTCTCTTCTCTTTGACTATCAAAATTACTCTTTTATCCAACCATTCACTACCTTTTCTAATGTGCCCAACTCCCAACCTTTGCATGCCACATACATCTCTTGCACATGCCATCACTGCACACCTAAATACCTCTCATTCCTCACCCACTCCCCTCATTTTATTTACTCTCACCTTTGCCATTAAATATTCAATCTCTCTAATACTTTCTTCACACAAGTCTCCTCCCCAAGCTCACATACTCTCACCACTCTTTTCTCCCTAACATTTTTCCTCTTTTTTCAAAAACCTCAACAAATCTTCACTCTCACCTCCACAAGATAGTAAGCAGACATCCCACCAGCTGCTCCTCTCAGCACATTTACATCTAAAAGTCTCTCTTTACACATCTATCAACTAATATGTAATCTCATAATGCCAGCTGACCATCTCTCCTACGTTCATAAGTATACTTGTATATATCCCTCTTTTTATACCAGTCAACAGTCTTTTTTCAACATACAACTCCACTAGCTCTTCAACATTTCCATTTATAAGAGTGAACATCCCATGCACCCCAATTATACCTTCAACTGCCATATTACTTAAATTCACATTCAAATCACCCATCACTAATACCCAGTCTCTTATATCAAAACTGCTGACACACTCACACATCTGCTCCCAAAACACTTGCCTCACATGATCTCTCTTCTCATAGCCAGGTACATAAGCACCAATAATCACCCATCTTTTGCCATACACTTTCAGTTTCACCAACATCAATCTAGAATTGATTTCCATACATTCTAACACACTCTCACAGCTCCTGCTTCAGCAGTAGTGCTACTCCTTCCTAGCTCTTGCCCTCTCACCAAACATATTTCCAAGCCATTCTTCCCCCTTACCATTGAGCTTCGTTTCACTCAGAGCCAGAACATCCACCCCTCCCCTCTCAGTTGCCTTCTACGAAATGTAGGGAATATGGAGGTAGTATTCTTTCTCCCCTACCTAAAGATATTCAAGTCTTTTCTTTCATGCATGTTCATCAATTTTCATGTGAGTGAGGCAGCATCAAAAACAGGCGACTGAACCTTAGAGGAAAAAATCCTTGCTTGGCTCTTTGCTCTGTTCCCTCTTTTGGAAAATAATACAGAAGGGAAGGATTTCCAGCATCCCTACTTCCACCCCTCTTAGTCACCTTCTACAACATGCAGGGAACACATGAACAGTATTCTTTCTCATATATTCCTAGGAGTAAAAAAATATTTCAATATATACTTTTGTGAAATAAATTGACGTAACACATTTACACTGCAAGGTCTTATTGAGAACAAAGTAAATGCCTTCCCCTTCTCCACTAATCCAATCTTAATCCCTATTCCATCAGCTATAAACCAATTTTAAGTTACACCCCTATGTCATGCATAAGTTACACTTTCTTTTCTGTGACATGGACACCATCCATATGCCCAACATCACAAATACTGACTCAGTATATCACAGGAACCCTCATAAGATGTAGCTTCCAAAGTGCCTTATTGTGCTGTACTCATAACACAAAGACAGACAGACTCAAGACATCAAGACACTGCTTAGCCTCCAGTCACACACAGGGGATGTGGCCAGCTTCCTTAGCACTCCAAGAAACCCAACAGAAGAATGGTAAGGGAGGGTATATATATATATATATATATATATATATATATATATATATATATATATATATATATATATATATATATATATATATATATATATGTAAGCACACATTAATCTTAAACACACAAAATACACACATGTACAGATAGTTTGCTTGCACTTAATGATCAAAACATCATTATATCTTAACTGCACTTTTAAGGTACCAAATATCAAGAAGCAAAATATAAAATGCTAAAATGCAAAATGAAGAGAAACACCCTTTACACCTAACTTACTCTTTTCATAAAATAAAGATGATAGTATCACACCATCTGTTTGAGGCAACTTAAAGAGACTCAAATTTTTGAAAACTTTAAGGGACTGTAAATTACCAAATGTAAATTTTTTCCATTAATCCTAGTTTTCAAAGGCAACAGTGAATATCAGTCCAAAGGAAATAGTTCCTACTTTTCAATATGAAAATAAGAAAGAAGCCATGACTGCAGTTACTACCTTTCTGTTCAGAACAGACAAACATGGACATACATCAGTAAGGTATGAGGTCAACTAAGTTACCTCTTGGCTGTGTCATATGCTCTGGGAAGAACTGTGTTAACTGATCAAATAACTGTGAACGTCTCCTGTGCTGCCACCCTAGATCACTGCCACCTGCCTTTGAACCATTTTCCTCATCTTCTGATAAAGAATGTGCTTGGCCAACTGTCGAATCATCTTGGGTCTGAAAAAGTGTTGAAGCAAGGGCTTGGAATTCTTGAACCTGCTGTGGGTCTGAATGATCAACAGCACTGTGGAGTTTAGTCTGAAGGTACTTGAGTGCTAATACTGAATTTTCCCGAGCTAACTCACTAAACCTGCAACAAAATATGGGGAGAAATAATACAAAAACAAAAAATCAATCAACAAAATATATGATAACCCTCCAGAATCTACAATGGTTACTACAATGGTTAACACAAACATCAGAATATTCCTTATAATTCTTCAAATCCTGTTCAAATACTTCCTCACTTAATTCTTCCACCTTATTTTTGTTGTCCCTTTACAGCTAAATCAGCTCAAACTGGAAAAAATAATGAATCTAAAGATTTTCTTCAGACCATTTTATCACACTTGCATATCATACAAGACAGATAAAAAACACAAGAACACAAACTCCTATAGTAATAACATCTGCTAAGCGATGTACATGTTTTGACCTTAACAGGTTCTTGATGGCTGATTCCTTGCTACATCAATATTACTACACATTTCTAAACTATCCTGTAAAGCTGGGGCTGGGAACACCATTTCTGAAAAATTATTTCCTTCTAATGTGCATGTATGTACTTGATCCTCCTTATCATATAGATGGGGAGAGAATAAAAGATAACACACAGATATATTGACAGTCTTTCCATGACAAATATTTTGTTCTTAATGATTATATCACAAGCTTGTTGAACTTAGCAGCAAAGAACCTCATCACCAACAGTGCTTCTGCAAACTATGGAATTAATAAATGGAAAGAAGATGAATAAATCATCAGTATTCAATACATTATTCCTTAAATTCAAATCAAGAAAATTTATTTTCCCCAAATGATTGCTCACTGTTCATTATGACACACACCACCTTCATATTTTGTGTTTTACAGTGAGCAACATGACAAGGGCAAAACATGATCTAATTATGGCCATATCAGGTGAATGGAAAATACGATATGCTAAAGAATGTAGAAATTTATGAGAGCTCTGCATGTACTTCTAGACATGAATCTTAAAAGCTAAAATGGTTATATGAAGATGGGAAGATGAAAGCTTTGCTATTGAAGGGATAAAGTAAGTATTATTACAGTCAATCTCATGTTGCAGGTCTCCACACATTATTTATGGGAAGCAGCAGCCAGGTATGAGTCATGGGTCCAAGCCATGAAGGAAGGGACATACATTCACTGCTCGTGAATGCAGTGGACAAAAAAAAAAAAAAAAAAACTAGAACAGAAAAAGGGCAAAATTATCACAGCAGACTGAAAGCAGTCGCTGGAGAAAGGTGATTCCTAGAGAATTAATGATAGGGACGGCTTTTAATTCCACCACGGTTAATAAAGAAGTACATAGGAAGCTATCCCAATTATGTGAACAGTACTCTATACTGGAGGAAATAAGATCACCATAGATATGAAAGTACTGCTCACAAGGAAAATAACACTGTGTAACAAAGTTTTACTTTTTTGTGTTTCTGGTTAACAAGCATTATCTTATAACTGATTGTCTAAAAAGTATACAAAATGGCTATTAATCCCTTGAAACTTTACTTTGGTGATCAGGACAATATTTATCTATCTTATTATACTTTGTTGCTCTCTCCCGCGTTAGCGAAGTAGCGCAAGGAAACAGATGAAAGAATGGCCCAACCCACATGTATATACATACACGTCCACACACGCAAATATACATACCTATACATCTCTACGTATACATATATATACACACACAGACATAATTCATACCGTCTGCCCTTATTCATTACTGTTGCCACCGCGCCACACATGAAAAAACAACCCCCTCCCCCGCATGTGTGCGAGGTAGCGCTAGGAAAAGACAACAAAGGCCACATTTGTCCACACTCAGTCTCTAGCTGTCATGTGTAATGCACTGAAACCACAGCTCCCTTTCCACATACAGGCCCCACACAACTTTCCATGGTTTACCCCAGATGCTTCACATGCCCTGGTTCAATCTATTGACAGCATGTCGGCCAAGGTATACCTCATTGTTCCAATTCACTCTATTCCTTGCACGCCTTTCACCCTCCTGCATGTTCAGGCCCCGATCATTCAAAATCTTTTTCACTCCATCTTTCCACCTCCAATTTGCTCTCCCACTTCTAGTTCCCTCCACCTCTGACACATATATCCTCTTGGTCAATCTTTCCTCACTCATTCTCTCCATGTGACCAAACCATTTCAAAACACCCTCTTATGCTCTCTCAACCATACTCTTTTAATTACCACACATCTCTCTTACCCTTTTATTACTTACTCGATCAAACCACCTCACAACACATATTGTCCTCAAACATCTCATTTCCAGCAAATCCACCCTCCAGCGCACAACTCTATCTATAGCCCATGCCTTGCAACCATATATCATTGTTGGAACCACTATTCCTTCAAACATACCCATTTTTGCTTTCTAAGATAATGTTCTTGACTTCCACAGACTCTTCAATGCTCCCAGAACTTTCGCCCCCTTCCCCACCCTATGGTTCACTTCAGCTTCCATGGTTCCATCTGATGCCAAATCCACTCCCACATATCTAAAACACTTCACTTCCTCCAGTGTTTCTCCATTCAAACTTACCTCCCAACTGATTTGTCCTTCAACTCTACTGTACCTAATAACCTTGCTCTTATTCACATTTACTCAGCTTTCCTCTTTCACACACTTTACCAAACTCAGTCACCAGCTTCTGCAGTTTCTCACACGAATCAGCCACCAGTGATGTATCATCAGCGAACAACAACTAACTCACTTCCCAAGCTCTCATCCACAACAGACTGCATACTTGACCCTCTTTCCAAAACTCTTGCATTCACCTCCCTAACAACCCCATCCATAAACAAATTAAACAACAATGGAGACATCACGCACCCCTGCCGCAAAAAAACATTCACTGAGAACCAATCACTTTCCTCTCTTCCTACACGTACACATGCCTTACATCCTTGATAATACTTTTCACTGCTTCTAACAACTTGCCTCCCACACCATATATTCTCAATACCTTCCACAGAGCATCTTTATCAACTCTATCATACAGTATGCATTCTCCAGATCCATAAATGCTACATACAAATCCATTTGCTTTTCTAAGTATTTCTCACATACATTCTTCAAAGCAAACACTTGATCCACACATCCTCTACCACTTATGAAGCCACACTACTCTTCCCCAAACTGATGCTCTGTACATGCCTTCACCCTCTCAATCAATACCCTCCCATATAATTTCCCAGGAATACTCAACAAACTTATACCTCTGTAATTTGAGCACTCACTTTTATCCTTTTTGCCTTTCTACAATGGAATATGCCAGCATTCTGCCAATCCTCATGCACCTCACCATGAGTCATACATACATTGAATAACCTTACCAACCAGTCAACAATACAGTCACCCCCTTTTTTAATAAATTCCACTGCAATACCATCCAAACCCACTGTCTTGCCGGCTTTCACCTTCCGCAAAGCTTTTACGACCTCTTCTCTGTTTACCAAATCATTCTCCCTAACCCTCTCACTTTGCACACCACCTCAACAAAAACACCCTATATCTGCCACTCTATCATCAAACACATTCAACAAACCTTCAAAATACTCACTCCATCTCCTTCTCACATCACACTACTTGTTATCACCTTCTCATTAGCCCCCTTCACTGATATTCCCATTTGTTCCCTTGTCTTACGCACTTTATCTACCTCCTTCCAAAGCATCTTTTTATTCACCCTAAAATTTAATGATACTCTCTCACCCCAACTCTCATTTGCCCTCTTTTTCACCTCTTGCACCTTTCTCTTGACCTCCTGCCTCTTTCTTTTATACATCTCCCACTCATTTGCATAATTTCCCTGCAAAAATCGTCCAAATGCCTCTCTCTTCTCTTTCACTAATAATCTTATTTCTTCATCTCACCACTCACTACCCTTTCTAACTTGCCCACCTCCAACACTTCTCATGCCACAAGTATCTTTTGCACAAACCATCAATGCTTCCCGAAATACATCCCATTCTTCCCCCACTCCCCTTACATCCTTTATTCTCACCTTTTCCATTCTGTTCTCAGTCTCTCCTGGTACTTCCTCACACAAATATCCTCCCCAAGCTCACTTACTCTCACCACTCTCTTCACCCCAACATTCTCTCTTCTTTTCTGAAAACCTCTACAAATCTTCACTTTCGCCTCCACAAGATAATGATCAGACATCCCTCCAGTTGCACCTCTCAGCACATTAACATCTAAAAGTCTCTCTTTTGCACGCCTATCAATTAACATGTAATCCAATAACGCTCTCTGGCCATCTCTCCTACTTACAGACGTATACTTAGGTATTTTCATTTTTATTTTCATTATCTTATTTTGCTTTGTTGCTGTCTCCTGCGTTAGCGAGGTAGCGCAAGGAAACAGATGAAAGAATGGCCCAACCTACCCACATACACATGTATATACATACATGTCCACACATGCAAATATACATACCTATACATCTCAATGTATATATATATATATATATATATATATATATATATATATATATATATATTTATTTATTTTTTATTATACTTTGTCGCTGTCTCCCGCGTTTGCGAGGTAGCGCAAGGAAACAGACGAAAGAAATGGCCCAACCCCCCCCTACACATGTATATACATACGTCCACACACGCAAATATACATACCTACACAGCCTTCCATGGTTTACCCCAAACGCTTCACATGCCTTGATTCAATCCACTGACAGCACGTCAACCCCGGTATACTACATCGCTCCAATTCACTCTATTCCTTGCCCTCCTTTCACCCTCCTGCATGTTCAGGCCCCGATCACACAAAATCTTTTTCACTCCATCTTTCCACCTCCAATTTGGTCTCCCTCTTCTCCTCGTTCCCTCCACCTCCGACACATATATCCTCTTGGTCAATCTTTCCTCACTCATTCTCTCCATGTGCCCAAACCACTTCAAAACACCCTCTTCTGCTCTCTCAACCACGCTCTTTTTATTACCACACATCTCTCTTACCCTTACGTTACTCACTCAATCAAACCACCTCACACCACACATTGTCCTCAAACATCTCATTTCCAGCACATCCATCCTCCTGCGCACAACTCTATCCATAGCCCACGCCTCGCAACCATACAACATTGTTGGAACCACTATTCCTTCAAACATACCCATTTTTGCTTTCCGAGATAATGTTCTCGACTTCCACACATTCTTCAAGGCCCCCAGAATTTTCGCCCCCTCCCCCACCCTATGATCCACTTCCGCTTCCATGGTTCCATCCGCTGCCAGATCCACTCCCAGATATCTAAAATACTTCACTTCCTCCAGTTTTTCTCCATTCAAACTCACCTCCCAATTGACTTGACCCTCAACCCTACTGTACCTAATAACCTTGCTCTTATTCACATTTACTCTTAACTTTCTTCTTCCACACACTTTACCAAACTCAGTCACCAGCTTCTGCAGTTTCTCACATGAATCAGCCACCAGCGCTGTATCATCAGCGAACAACAACTGACTCACTTCCCAAGCTCTCTCATCCCCAACCGACTTCATACTTGCTCCTCTTTCCAAAACTCTTGCATTTACCTCCCTAACAACCCCATCCATAAACAAATTAAACAACCATGGAGACATCACGCACCCCTGCCGCAAACCTACATTCACTGAGAACGAATCACTTGCCTCTCTTCCTACACGTACACATGCCTTACATCCTCGATAAAAACTTTTCACTGCTTCTAACAACTTTCCTCCCACACCATACATTCTTAATACCTTCCACAGAGCATCTCTATCAACTCTATCATATGCCTTCTCCAGATCCATAAATGCTACATACAAATCCATTTGCTTTTCCAAGTATTTCTCACATACATTCTTCAAAGCAAACACCTGATCCACACATCCTCTACCACTTCTGAAACCACACTGCTCTTCCCCAATCTGATGCTCTGTACATGCCTTCACCCTCTCAATCAATACCCTCCCATATAATTTACCAGGAATACTCAACAAACTTATACCTCTGTAATTTGAGCACTCACTCTTATCCCCTTTGCCTTTGTACAATGGCACTATGCACGCATTCCGCCAATCCTCAGGCACCTCACCATGAGTCATACATACATTAAATAACCTTACCAACCAGTCAACAATACAGTCACCCCCTTTTTTAATAAATTCCACTGCAATACCATCCAAACCTGCTGCCTTGCCGGCTTTCATCTTCAACAAAGCTTTCACTACCTCTTCTCTGTTTACCAAATCATTTTCCCTAACCCTCTCACTTTGCACACCACCTCGACCAAAACACCCTATATCTGCCACTCTATCATCAAACACATTCAACAAACCTTCAAAATACTCACTCCATCTCCTTCTCACATCACCACTACTTGTTATCACCTCCCCACTTGCGCCCTTCACCGAAGGGCATATATATATATATATATATATATATATATATATATATATATATATATATATATATATATATATATATATATATATATACACACACATATATATATATATATATATATATATATATATATATATATATATATATATATATATATACATACACACACACATATATATATATATATATATATATATATATATATATATATATATATATATATATATATATATATATATATATATACATACACACATATATATATATATATATATATATATATATATATATATACATACACACATATATATATATATATATATATATATATATATATATATATATATATATATATATATATATATATATATATATATGCCCATACACGCGTATACACATACATATCAACATATGCATGCACAGGCATATACATATTCATGCTTGTATGAAATGTTATTTTACTGTGGGTTATGTCTTCTGGGATTAGCAACTTTCTTAAGTTCTGTACCAACTGTCAATATATATATATATATATATATATATATATATATATATATATATATATATATATATATATATATATATATATATATATCCCTTGGGTTTGTTGATAGATAGATGATAGAGTTTGATGATAGAGTGGCAGATATAGGGTGTTTTGTTCGAGGTGGTGTGCAAAGTGAGAGGGTTAGGGAGAATGATTTGGTAAACACAGAAGAGGTAGTAAAAGCTCTCTTGAGATGAAAGCCGGCAAGGCAGCGGGTTTGGATGGTATTGCAGTGGAATTTTTTATAAAAAGGGGTGACTTTCTTGTTGACTGGCTGGTAAAATTATTTGATGTATGTATGACTCATGGTGAGGTACTTGAGGATTGCACCTCCAGTTGCACCTCTCAGCACATTAACATCCAAAAGTCTCTCTTTCGCGCGTCTGTCAATTAACACGTAATCCAATAACGCTCTCTGGCAATCTCTCCTACTTACATAAGTATACTTATGTATATCTCGCTTTTTAAACCAGGTATTCCCAATCATCAGTCCTTTTTCAGCACATAAATCTACAAGCTCTTCACCATTTCCATTTACAACACTGAACACCCCATGTATACCAATTATTCCCTCAACTGCCACATTACTCACCTTTGCATTCAAATCACCCATCACTATAACCCGGTCTCGTGCATCAAAACCACTAACACACTCATTCAGCTGCTCCCAAAACACTTGCCTCTCATGATCTTATATATATATATATATATATATATATATATATATATATATATATATATATATATATATATATTTTCTTCTTTCTTTTAAACTATTCGCTATTTCCCGCGTTAGCGAGGTAGCGCTAAGAACAGAGGACTGGGCCTTTGTGGAATATCCTCACCTGGCCCCCCTCTGTTCCTTCTTTTTGGGGAAAAAAAAAAGAAAAAAAACGAGAGGGGAGGATTTCCAGCCTCCCACTCCCTCCCCTTTTAGTCGTCTTCTACGACACGCAGGGAATACATGGGAAGTATTCTTAATCCCCTATCCCCAGGGATAATATATATATATATATATATTTTTTTTTTTTTTTTTTTTTTATACTTTGTCGCTGTCTCCCGTGTTTGCGAGGTAGCGCAAGGAAACAGACGAAAGAAATGGCCCAACCCCCCCCCCCATACACATGTACATACACACGTCCACACACGCAAATATACATACCTACACAGCTTTCCATGGTTTACCCCAGACGCTTCACATGCCTTGCTTCAATCCACTGACAGCACGTCAACCCCTGTATACCACATGACTCCAATTCACTCTATTTCTTGCCCTCCTTTCACCCTCCTGCATGTTCAGGCCCCGATCACACAAAATCTTTTTCACTCCATCTTTCCACCTCCAATTTGGTCTCCCTCTTCTCCTCGTTCCCTCCACCTCCGACACATATATCCTCTTGGTCAATCTCTCCTCACTCATTCTCTCCATGTGCCCAAACCATTTCAAAACACCCTCTTCTGCTCTCTCAACCACGCTCTTTTTATTTCCACACATCTCTCTTACCCTTACGTTACTTACTCGATCAAACCACCTCACACCACACATTGTCCTCAAACATCTCATTTCCAGCACATCCATCCTCCTGCGCACATCTCTATCCATAGCCCACGCCTCGCAACCATACAACATTGTTGGAACCACTATTCCCTCAAACATACCCATTTTTGCTTTCCGAGATAGTGTTCTCGACTTCCACACATTTTTCAAGGCTCCCAAAATTTTCGCCCCCTCCCCCACCCTATGATCCACTTCCGCTTCCATGGTTCCATCCGCTGACAGATCCACTCCCAGATATCTAAAACACTTCACTTCCTCCAGTTTTTCTCCATTCAAACTCACCTCCCAATTGACTTGACCCTCACCCCTACTGTACCTAATAACCTTGCTCTTATTCACATTTACTCTCAACTTTCTTCTTCCACACACTTTACCAAACTCAGTCACCAGCTTCTGCAGTTTCTCACATGAATCAGCCACCAGCGCTGTATCATCAGCGAACAACAACTGACTCACTTCCCAAGCTCTCTCATCCCCAACAGACTTCATACTTGCCCCTCTTTCCAGGACTCTTGCATTTACCTCCCTTACAACCCCATCCATAAACAAATCAAACAACCATGGAGACATCACACACCCCTGCCGCAAACCTACATTCACTGAGAACCAATCACTTTCCTCTCTTCCTACACGTACACATGCCTTACATCCTCGATAAAAACTTTTCACTGCTTCTAACAACTTGCCTCCCACACCATATATTCTTAATACCTTCCACAGAGCATCTCTATCAACTCTATCATATGCCTTCTCCAGATCCATAAATGCTACATACAAATCCATTTGCTTTTCTAAGTATTTCTCACATACATTCTTCAAAGCAAACACCTGATCCACACATCCTCTACCACTTCTGAAACCGCACTGCTCTTCCCCAATCTGATGCTCTGTACATGCCTTCACCCTCTCAATCAATACCCTCCCATATAATTTACCAGGAATACTCAACAAACTTATACCTCTGTAATTTGAGCACTCACTCTTATCCCCTTTGCCTTTGTACAATGGCACTATGCACGCATTCCGCCAATCCTCAGGCACCTCACCATGAGTCATACATACATTAAATAACCTTACCAACCAGTCAACAATACAATATATATATATATATATATATATATATATATATATATATATATATATATATATATATATAAATACACACACAGACATATACATATATACATATGTACATAATTCATACTGACTGCCTTTATTCATTCCCATCGCCACCCTGCCACACATGGAATAACAACCCCCTTCCCCCTCATGTGTGCGAGGCAGGGATAGGAAAAGACAACAAAGGCCACATTCGTTCACACTCAGTCTCTAGCTGTCATGTAATAATGCACCGAAACCACAGCTCCCTTTCCACATCCAGGCCCCACAGAACTTTCCATGGTTTACCCCAGATGCTTCACATACCCTGGTTCAATCCATTGATGGCACATCGACCGCGGTATAAAACATCGTTCCAATTAACTCTATTCCTTGCACGCCTTTCACCCTCCTGCATGTTCAGGCCCCGATCACTCAAAATCTTTTTCACTCCATCCTTCCACCTCCACTTTGGTCTCCCACTTCTCCTCGTTCCCTCCACCTCTGAGACATATATCCTCTTGGTCAATCTTTCCTCACTCATTCCCTCCATGTGACCAAACCATTTCAAAACACCCTCTTCTGCTCTCTCAACCACGCTCTTTTTATTACCACACATCTCTCTTACCATATTATTACTTACTAGATCAAACCACCTCACACCACATATTGTCCTCAAACATCTCATTTCCAGCACATCCACCCTCCTGCGCACAACTCTATCCATAGCTCACGCCTTGCAACCATACAGCACTGTTGGAACCACTATTCCTTCAAACATACCCATTTTTGCTTTCCGAGATAATGTTCTCAACTTCCACACATTCTTCAAGGCTCCCAGAATTTTTGCTCCCTCCCCCACCCTATGATTCACTTCCGCTTCCATGGTTCCATCCACTGCCAAATCCACTCCCAGATATCTAAAACACTTCACTTCCTCCAGCTTTTCTCCATTCTAACTTACCTCCCAATTGACTTGACCCTCACCCCTATTGTACCTAATAACCTTGCTCTTATTCACATTTACTCTCAACTTTCTTCTTTCACACACTTTACCAAACTCTATCTCCAGCTTCTGCAGTTTCTCACATGAATCAGCCACAAGCGCTGTATCATCAGCGAACAACAACTGACTCACTTCCCAAGCTCTCTCATCCTCAACAGACTGTATATTTGCCCCTCTTTCCAAAACTCTTACATTCACCTCCCTAACAACCCCATCCATAAACAAATCAAAGAACCATGGAGACATCACACACCCCTGCCGCAAACCTACATTCACGAAGAACCAACCACTTTCCTCTCTTCCTACACATACACATGCCTTAAATCCTCCATAAAAACTTTTCACTGCTTCTAACAACTTGCCTCGCACACCATATATTCTTAATATCTTCCACAGAGCATCTCTATCAACTATATCATACGCCTTTTCCAGATCCATAAATGCTACATACAAATCCATTTGCTTTTCTAAGTATTTCTCACACACATTCTTCAAAGCAAACACCTGATCCACACATCCTCTACCACTTCTGAAACCACTCTGCTCTTCCCCAATCTGATGCTCCCTAACCCTTCACCCTCTCCATCATTACCCTCCCATATAATTTACCAGGAGTACTCAACAAACTTATACCTCTGTAATTTGAGCACTCACTCTTATCCCCTTTGCCTTTGTACAATGGCACTATGCAAGCATTCCGCCAATCCTCACACACCTCACCATGAGTCATACATACATTAAATAACCTTACCAACCAGTCAACAATACAGTCACCCCCTTTTTTTATAAATTCCACTGCAATACCATCCAAACCTGCTGCCTTGCCGGCTTTCATCTTCCGCAATGCTTTTACTACCTCTTCTCTGTTTACCAGATCATTTTCCCTAACCCTCTCACTTTGCACACCACCTCGACCAAAACACCCTATATCTACCACTCTATCATCAAACACATTCAACAAATTTTAAAATACTCACTCCATCTCCTTCTCACATCACCACTACTTGTTATCACCTCCCCATTAGCCCCCTTCACTGAAGTTCCCATTTGTTCTCTTGTCTTATGCACTTTATTTACCTCCTTCCAAAGCATCTTTTTATTCACCCTAAAATCTAATGATACACTAACCCCATCTCTCATTTGCCCTCTTTTTCACCTCTTGCACCTTTCTCTTGACCTCCTGCCTCTTTCTTTTATACATCTCCCACTCATTTGCGTTATTTCCCTGCAAAAATCGTCCAAATGCCTCTCTCTTCTCTTTCACTAATAATCTTACTTCTTCATCCCACCACTCACTACCCTTTCTAATCTGCCCACCTCTCATGCTTCTCATGCCACAAGCATCTTTTGCGCAAGCCATCACTGCTTCCTTAAATACATCCCATTCCTCCCCCACTCCCCTTACCTCCTTTGTTCTCACCTTTTTCCATTCTGTACTCAATCTCTCCTGGCACTTCCTCACACAAGTCTCCTTCCCAAGATCACTTACTCTCACCACTCTCTTCACCCCAACATTCTCTCTTCTTTTCTGAAAACCTCTACAAATCTTCACCTTTGCCTCCACAAGATAATGATCAGACATCCCTCCAGTTGCACCTCTCAGCACATTAACATCCAAGAGTCTCTCTTTTGTGCACCAATCAATTAACACGTAATCCAATAATGCTCTCTGGACATCTCTCCTACTTACATACGTATACTTACGTATATCTCTCTTTTTAAACCAGGTATTCCCAATCATCAGTCCTTTTTCAGCACATAAATCTACAAGCTCTTCACCATGTCCATTTACAACACTGAACACTCCATGTATACCAATTATTCCCTCAACTGCCACATTACTCACCTTTGCATTCAAATCACCCATCACTATAACCCGGTCTCGTGCATCAAAACCACTAACATACTCATTCAGCTATTCCCAAAACACTTGAATCTCATGATCATTCTTCTCATGCCCAGGTGCATATGCACCAATAATCAATCATGTCTCTCCATCAACTTTCAGTTTTACCCATAGCAATCTAGAGTTTACTTTCTTACACTCTATCACATACTCCCACCACTCCTGTTTCAGGAGTAGTGCTACTCCTTCCCTTGCTCTTGTCCTCTCACTAACCCCTGACTTTACTCCCAAATCATTCCCAAACCACTCTTCCCCTTTACCCTTGAGCTTCGTTTCACTCAGAGCCAAAACATCCAGGTCCCTTTCCTCAAACATACTACCTATCTCTCCTTTTTTCTCATCTTGGTTACATCCACACACATTTAGACACCCCAATCTGAGCCTTCGAGGAGGATGAGCACTCCCCGCATTACTCCTCCTTCTGTTTCCTCTTTTAGAAAGTTAAAATACAATACTTAAGTATATCTCTCTTTTAAGCCAGGTATTCCCAATCACCAGTCCTTTTTCAGCACATAAATCTATAATCTATACCCTTTTTCAGCACATAAATCTTCATCATTTCCATTTATAACACTGAACACCCCATGTACACCAATTATTCCCTCAACTGCCACATTACTCACCTTTGCATTCAAATCACCCATCACTATAACCTGGTCTCATGGTTCAAATCTACTAATACACTCACGCAGTTGCTCCCAAAACATTTGCCTCTCATGATCTTTCTTCTCATGCCCAGGTGCAAATGCACCAATAATCACCCATCTCTCTCCATCAACTTTCAGTTTTACCCATATCAATCTAGAGTTTACTTTCTTACACTCTATTACATACTCCTACCACTCCTGTTTCAGGAGTAGTGCTACTCCTACCCTTGCTCTCGTCCTCTCACTAACCCCTGACTTTACTCCCAAGACATTCCCAAACCACTCTTCCCCTTTACCCTTGAGCTTCGTTTCACTCAGAGCCAAAACATCCAGGCTCCTTTCCTTAAACATACTACCTATCTCTCCTTTTTTCTCATCTTGGTTATATCCACACACATCTAGACACCACAATCTGAGCCCTTTGAGGAGAATGAGCACTCCCCACATGACTCCTTCTTCTGTTTCCCCTTTTAAAAAGTTAAAATAAAGGGAGGGGAGGGTTTCTAGCCCCCGCTCCCGTCCCCTTTAGTCGCCTTCTACGACATGTGAGGAATGCGTGGGAAGTATTCTTTCTCCCCTATCCCCAGGGATATTTTCCCCCGGTTTATAAGCATTATTTTG